>NW_027203960.1:1202500-1750173 GCF_024711535.1 Dipodomys merriami | reverse complement strand
CCTAGCCTTTTTTCCCAGGGAACTCTGTCCAATGCAGTTGGGGACAAAAGAGTAACCTGCTTTAGCTGGATGGCTGCACAGATTGTTGTGTATGTCTGTTTGTTGCCAATCCTGGTCCTTAAACTCAAGATCTGGACACAGTCTGTGAGCTGCTTTTGCTCAAGGCTGGCCCTCCACACTTGATATGTTGGCACTGAAGTTGGAAAGGAGTCTCAAGAACTTTCTTGGCTTGGGTGACTTTGACCATGATCCTCCTTTCACAGCCTTGTAAGTATTAAGGAGGACTGCTGAGATCCACTGGTGCCTGCCTAATCATTGGTCTTGCTGATGTTCTTGGACAGACTGGTGAGTACCCTATTCTCGCAGTGAAATGGTGGGAGCTGGGGCCCACAGTTCGAATCGTGATCCTGCCACCTCCAAATGGCAGGAGATCCTAAGAAACTTGTTCCTATCTATATGATACCCAATGGAATATTATGTATGTCATGATTGAATGGGCAGCCCTTGAATGATTCTATGATAAAATTATGCACAATTATATTATAGGACACTAATCAATTTTAGTTAATACTTTATTAAGCATTTAAACAATCAAATTCATAAAATGGAGGCATAATGAAATACCTAAGAATTGGGCCAATCATACTATAAAGGTTCCATTATTTTTCTGCCAGGACTGGGATTTGAACTCATGGTCTGGTACCTATGTTGCACTGTGTGGGAAGTGGAAGCTTGCCTCCTTCTTGTCAAGAAATTCAAGTCTGTTCCTTAGGCCTGATATCGATCCTCAGCACTAGAAAACATCCTATTCATGTACAATTTACATATATGATTTATATTTACATACATATGTTGATTATATTGCATTCAGTGTAGTTATTTTATATTTTTGTTTTGTTCATATAATGACCATTTATTTTATTGACTATTATGGCACATAGAACATTGATTACATAAGGATATAGGTCTGCATATATATTCCACTTCATACCTGACACCCAGGACATTCACAGAAAAGGAAAACATGTGTTACCCTCAGCTTCTTACTCAACGATTCAATGTTTGGGAATGCAGGCATCTGAACTCATGGCCTACAAGGCCAAATTCATGAATGGGTGAGTGTCAGCATGCCCTCCTGGGGCAAATTGAGCTTACAGACTATTCCCAGGACCTGAGATTGAGCCCAGGAGTTAACAAAATAAGAACAGATTGACGTGCAGATGGCAGTAAGCTAATAAATATATGTCTTTACAGAGTGCCAGAGATGTCTATACATTATTTAGTTATATAGACTACATTCCTACCAATTCTTGGGTATTTATTATGTGTCCATGTAAGTAATGTAATTGTTTTCTTTCTTAAAAGAAATCAGTGTCCTGAAATTATTGTGTTTCTGTAAGTAATAATAATCTTTTAATGCTTCATATATATTAAATAAAATCAATCAGCCTCCTGAAATCATGCTGTCTAATTTTATAGGAGCATTATTCACGAACAACTCATTCTGTGACACTGACAACATTCCATTTTTTTCCTATGGTTGGAAACCTGTTTCTTAGTATCTCCTGCCATTGGTTGTTCAGGGCCTATATTGCCACGTGGGCCTATGGCTTCCCCAATAGTCTGCCAGCCTTCAGCAATGCAAAGTGAAGTACTCTTTGCAACAGTGTAATTCAGACTCAGGAGGGTCATGTGCAAAGGAAGAAAACCTAAAAAGGGCACAGTTTTTCTGTACATTGTTTTCCCTGCAAGGCCTGGGGGTCGAGGATCCTAGGAACAGCTGTGAGTCCAGTGGCTGCACCCCAGCCTAGGGTGATCGAAGCTGAGGCAGAGTTACCACGACCTGAGTTCAAGCCCCGTGCTGAGAAAAAGTTTTAAAAAAATTAGCTCCCTGGCTTGCAATTCCAGCTATTTATTCTGCCAGGTGTTGGATTTGAACTAAGGATCAGGGTAAATCTGCAGCAATGTGGATGAAGGGGAAGATCACCGTACTTGAAGATAAGAATGTCAAGCCTGTTCACTAGTCCTGAATTCAAGCCCCATCCCTGGAAAACATACTATTTACATGCATTGTAAAGATAGGATTTATACTTACCTATAGATGTTCAGTCCATACATGTTTGGTGTGGTTGTTGCTTGTATTTTTTGTTTTATTCATTTATTTACCATTGATTTTACTATATGAAACCCATTTCGTTTATTACATTGATGACATCCTATCACAGAGCACTAGGTTTGTAGAAATGTACTCCATCATGCTTGACACCTAGAATTCTCAGAGGAAAGGAAAACAAGTTTCACATTCAGCTTCTTACTCGACGATCCACGTGTTAATGTTACTGGGATCTCAACTCAGGGCCTAGAAGGAACAATTGGCCAATAAATTAAGGTGAACACACCAACCTGTGAGCAACCAAGGAGCTAGGTCATTCCCCGGATCTGACATTGACCCCCAGGGTGGTCCAATATAAGTTCATAATTTCATAAGTTCATAATTTAAACATACGATCTAAATTGACATACATGTGTGGACAGCATCTTGTGTTTGGTGCACTTCTCCTTATTTTATCTCTAATTCATGGAGGTATTGTTTATTTTACTAAGTATGGTGACAGGTATAACTGTGCTGACATGGACGACGACCTGTTCCCATGGTTATAGGGTTGCCTATGCATTTTCCATCCTCTTCTTTCACAGGATAGGAAAACGTGTGCAACAACTGGCTTCTGACATCAGAATGAATCTTTTGTCAGTGCTGGGATTTGAACTCAGGTCTGGGTAGCTCTGTTGCACTGTGGGAGAATTGAAGCTTGCCATCCTTGAAGACTAGAATGTCAGGCATGGTCCAGGGCCTGATTTGAAGGCCCAGCACTGGACAAAATAATAAGCCCACCTTTTTTAAACATAAGATCTCTCTTTACTTACAGGAGTGGTATGCATTTTGAGTTCATTGTAGTTATACTTTTTAATTTGTGTCTTATTCATGGATGTATTGTGTATTTTATTGAGTATGGTGACAGATATAACTGTGCTGACATGGATGACAACCTATTTCCATGGCTATAGAGTTGCCTCTATAGCATTCTCCATCTGCACTGAGACCCAGGACTTTCGCAGGACAGGAAAAAAGGTGGATCAATTGGATTCTTACATCAGGTTGAATATTTTGGCAGTGCTGGGATTTGAACTCAAGGTCCAGCAGGCCCAATCAGTGAAAGGGACATGTTGAGAACACCAACGTGTGAGCCACTAAGGAGCTAAGCCATTCCCAGGACCTGAGATCCAGCCCAGGTGGGGGCCAATATAGCCATGAATTCATAATTAAACAGAGGATTTATATTTCTAAACATTGGTGAGCAGCATCTTGTGTTCGGTGTAGTCATTCTCTTTATTTTGTGTCTTATTCATTGATGTATTGTGTATTTTCTTGAGTATAGAATGACAGATATAACTCTGGTGAACTGGATGACAACCTATTCCCATGAGTATAGACTTGCCTATACATTCTCCTTCCTATGTGAGACACAGAACTTGCACAGCCTAGGAAAACAGATGCAACAACTGGCCTCTCACATCAGGGTGAACTTTTGGCAGTGCTGGGATTCGAACTCAGAGCCTAGGAGGCCCAACTGCCCAATGGGATCATGTGATCATACCAGACTGTGAGCCACTAAGGAGCTGGGTCATTCCCTGGAACTGAGTTTGAGCCCCAGGGAGGCCTCAATTGTCCTCAATGCATCATTGAAACAAGGTATGTATATTCACATCCGTGTGTGGACTTCATCATGCATTGAGTGTAGTTATTCTCTTTATTTTGTATGCTATTCATGGATATATTGTGTATTTTCTTGAGTATATAATGACAAGTATACCTTGACTGACATGGATAACAACTTATTCCCATAGCCACAGGGTGGCCCATTTATTCTCCATCCTAGCTGAGACCCATGACTTGCACAGGAAAGAAAAACAGGTGCAATGCTTGGCTTTTGACATCAAGCTGAATCTTTTGGCAGGCCTGGGATCTGAACCTGGGACCTAGCAGGCCCAATTGGTGAATGGGTCCACATGAGCACACCAGCCTGTGAGCCATGAAGGACCTAGGCCATTCAAAGACCTGAGATTGAGGCCCCCGGCAGGGGGAAACTGGGGAGGATAATAGTCACCCACTCATAAGCTGAAGGTAGTATGCAAATAAGTACATATTTGTGTAGAGTAGGAGAGATGGTGACTTGTAATAGAATTCATTCTGTGTGACTACTGTTTCTTGGATCTTTCTGGATGCCTCCATTTCATGACTGTGATGATAATTATCATGCTTCATCAACTCTTCTCTACAAATAATCAATACTCCATGAGTCTTGCCTATCATTTCCTACTCGCATCATGCATGAACTACTCATTCAGGGATGAGATCGATCGCTTTCCATGACTCCTCATAGGTTCACAAACGAGTATCTCAGGGTCCCCCGCAATTCCCTCCTTGTATGGGGGGCTGATTTGAAGCCTCAGACCTGGAAAAGTTCATCTTACATACGTTTTAAAGTTAGGATTTGTAATTCCGTACAGATGTTCAGTCCATATTGTGTTTGCTGTGGTTATTCATTTTATTTCTTGTTTTATTCATTTATTTACCATTTATTTTATTGACTCTGATGATACATATACAATTTATTACATAGTTTACATCCCATCACAAAGTATCTAGATTTTAGATGTGTTCTCCATCAAGCCTGGCAGTGCTAGGATCTGAACTCAGTGCCTAGCAGGCTCAATTCAAGAATGAGTGAGTTTGAGCATGGCAGCCTCTAGCCAATGAGGCTGTCAGATGGTTCCCAGATCGACCCCTAGGTTTGGCCAAAACAGTGATACATAGATAGGCAGATGGTGGTATACAAATAAATATACATTGGTAAAGAGTGCCAGGGCTGTCTATCTATGATTAAATGACACCTATAACTTTCCTACCAAATCGATTATTGCATCCAATTTTAGACTAGACCGGTGCATGAACTACACTTTCAATCAGTATTCCTATGAATAGGAATGAGTCTCTTGTGATCTCCTGCCATTGGTGTCAGGACTGGGATTTGAATCCAGGGCCATGTTGACAGGTTGGCCTATGGCTTCACTGATATCCCACCAGCCATCAGCAATGACAGGTCAAGTCGACTTTGCATCCATATCATTCAGACCTAGGATGGTCAACATGCAAAGAAAAAAACAAGTAAAACCCCAGCACTCTGCACCTCACCACTTTTTGTGCTTTCCAGCTTTTATTCTTCCTAAAATCCCTCTGGGCCTAGGATATCAGGATCGGCTATGGGTCTGGAGACTGCACCCCAGCCTAGGGAGATCCAAGCTGAGGCAGAGTTTACACGACCTGACTTCAAGCCCCATGTTTGGCCAAAAATTAATTAATTAATTAATCATTTATCTAAATTTAAAAAAATAAAGCTCCCTGGTTTGGAATTTCTGCCGGTTTTCTTTCCTAGCCTGGGATTTAGAATCAGGGTCTTGGTAAATCTTTAGCAATGTGAGGGAAGAGTTGCCACTACATGAGTTCAAAGCCTGTGCAAACCAAAATTGGAAAACTAAGTCACTGACCTTGGCAGGGGGAGGTAGTTGTGGAGATGGGAGGGAAAGGATAGTAGGGGGAAAACAAAGGAGGAGTCAACGATGCTTAATAGAAAATGTACTCATTACCTTGCTCCTGTAACTGTAACCAATCTGTACAACATTTTTACAATAAAAACGTATTTAAAAAAGGAAACAATGTATTTCTCAGAGAAGCAATCAGGGAAGGATGTCTGAATAGCTGTATAAAATTCTACACTGCTTTTTTTAAATGTTCAGTATGGAACTGAAAAAACATAACTGCTTCCATTAATAAAAATTAAGTCACTGTCTTGGAACTGGGGCCAGTATTTCTGCCATTGCTAGGATTTGAGCTCACCATCCAGGTAACTCTTTTGCAGCATGGGTGAAGGCAGAGCTCACTGTCCTTGAGGAAAAGAAATTCAGGCTAGAATTCCCATGTCCTGAATGAAGGTCCTGCAAGAGAAAAAATATTTCTATACTTATGTAATATATGATATATATTTACATATGTATGTTAATTTCATATTATGATTTTTATTATTGATTTTGCATTTTATTTTTCTTTGATTTATTTAATGATTATTGTATTTAGTATTATTATACACAATGTTTTTTACTTTTTGCACATATATTATAATATTAAACACAATAATTTAGGATATTGACTCATTTTTCATTATTATTTTATTAAGTGTTGAAACACAGTACATAATTAAATGGAAGCATTTGAAACAGTCTTCACATGTTTAGAGTCTGCCCCAAGTATGAGCTTTGTCTTATCTTTGGACATCTTCCCATTGGGATTTCTTTTTATAGTCAGTTTATAGTCAGAAACCTTTTTTTGAGGATAGGCAGGTGAGGGATAAAATTGGAAAGGTGGCTTAGAAATGTAGCTTAGTGGTAAAGAGCTTGCTCAACATGCATGAATGACTGGGTTTGAATCCTTAGTGCCACATACTCAGAAAAAGCCAGAAGCTGTGGAGTGGCTAAAGTGGCTAGACTTGAGAAAAAGAAGCTCAGGGACAGTACCCAGGCCCTATGATAAAGCCCCAGAAGTGTCAAAAACAATAGGCGAGATGACAGTGGCTCACACCTGGAACCCTAGTTTGTCAGTAGACTGAGAGCTGAAGACCAAAGTTCAAAGACAACCTAGGCAAGGAAAAGCCTGTTAGACTCTTATCTCCAGTGAACCACCAAAAGACCCATGTGGTGCTGTGGCTAAAGTGGTAGAGTGTTAGCCTTGAGCTGAAGGGACCAGGGACAGTGCCCAGGCTTGAGTTCGAGACACACACCTGGAAAAAAAGTGAGGGTTTATCAAAGTACTTTTCCTATTTACTAATTAGGAGAACATTCTCTGGAAAATGAACACTGATGTACACCAGAATTGGAGGTAGAGCTCCAGGTTCAAGTGTAGCAGATCCATATACCCAGCCTCTCAGACTCCAGCATTGTAACCTTGTGTCCTACAGGGTTATGAACGGTCCATTGTTGAAAGGCTTAATATGTTCCCCAAACACTTTGCGATAAGCATTTGACTTGTATTGTCAATGTCATTACAGTTCTGAACCTACCAGAGCACCAGTAGCTCACGCCCATCACCCTAGCTCTGGAGCGTGAGGTCTCAGGAACACAGGGTGAAGGCAATCAAGGCAGGGAAGTCTATGACAATCTGACTTCCACTTCTGAAAGGTCAGATGTTCAAAGAGGTTCTTGTGTTTCCCTTGGTGATGAGAATTTACTGGCACTTTAAATGTTCTTAGAGTTCCTGAGTTATCAAAGGAGGAAAGAAATATCAATGACCCATCCGAGGTTCAAATGAATTTCTCAGGATCCAAGCTCTAGCCCTGTTAGCAGGATGAACTCCAGTGTAACACTGCATTTGAAGGACAGAAAACAGTTGCAAAAGCCAGGCTAGGTGCAGAGACCTAGGCCTGCAGGATTAGGAGGCAGAATGTACACACTAAACAGGGAAGTGAGCTGCAAAACCACTTCATTCATTCCAGGAACAACCAGCAATGAAGGGAAACCTGAAATATTTGTTAGTTACACCAGGGTCAGGCTTTTCTCAGCCTCTTCAAACAATGACTAATTAACCTTCCTCCTTCAGTGAAGGGAGCCTCAGGCTATCTTTAGGTTACCAATAGAGAGCCAGTTTAGTGGGGGAGAGGGGAGGAACAGAGTAGAAAAACCCTGCTCTCTCGTCTTAGGCAGTGGGTTTTTGACTCTCCATCTGTCAGATTTGAAGCCCTTCTTCTACCTCTGCCAGTCCATCCTCCTTCCTTCATTCTCCACTTAATTAATGCTAATCCCCAGACCAACTAGAGGCATGGCTGTTTCTCTTCTGTCTCCAAGCCCCTGAATTAGAACCTAGCTCTGCCCTCATGGCTCTGGGGCCTTTGGCTACCTTAGAAGTGGGAAAGAGACAGTCTTCCTGCTCTGTAATTGTGTGAAGGTGATGCTGGTGGCATAGCACACTGCAGAAGGCCTCATGAATGGGAAGTGTTCCCTTCTTTCCTCCTGACATCCAAGACCAGATTTATCTATCAACTTTCTTTCTTTCTATCTATCTATCTATCTATCTATCTATCTATCTATCTATCTATCTATCTATCTATCTATCTATCTATCTATCTATCTATCTATCTATCTATCTATCTATCTATCTATCTATCTATCTATCTATCTATCTATCTATCTATCTATCTATCTATCTAATCTACCTACCTACCTACTTAGGTATCTCTTTGCCAGTTTTTGGGTTGAACTCAAGGTCTGGGCACTGTCTGTAGCACTCTACTTCTTAAGCCACAGCACTAATTCTGGCTTTTTCTCTGTATGTGATACCGAGGAATCATACCCAGGATTCTTGCATGCTAGGCAAGCACTCTCTCTCTAATCCACATTCCCAGCCCCTTCATATTTTCCTTAATGGTAGTTTTTAAACATAAGTATGCTACCATTTTAAGTCCCTTAGGTTAATTTTCTGAATACTGGTTACTTCTACAAAACCTGATATTCTTTTCCCCTGCCTGATTTGTGACTGGTCCTGCATTGGCCTCATAATTAATGTAAATAAAGGCTGCTGAGATCTGCTGTGTGCATCATATAATGACACAGGACTGGAAACCTGGAATAGAAAAGCCATGGGTCTGAAATGAAGAAAATGGTGCAGTATGCACTAGGAGCATATTTGAAAAAATGAACGAGTAAATAAAAGAAAAAGTATTGCATACAGTCTGTTTGCACTCATGGAGGTAATATACACACATAAGTAGGTAGGGCATTGATAAATAAATTTGGCCTTCTCTTTATGAAAACTTTTGTGGTCATTCCAGGGCTTAAACTCAAGCCCGATGCGTTCCTTGGATGTTTTTCCCAAGGCTGAGGTGTTACCGCCACCACAGCTCCACTTCCAGCCATCTGGTCGTTAATTGGACATAAGCACCTCCCAGGCTTTCCTGACTGTTCTAGCCTGTGTTTCCTGCTTGGCTTTCTCTCTCAAAGCTGGAGCTCTTCCCTCTGGACCACTGCTCCACTTCTAGTTTTCTGATGGTTTATTGGAGATAAGAGTCTCACAGACTTCCTGCTCAGGCTGACTTTGAATGGCGATTTCCCGAAGAGGCTTCAAGCAGCTTTTCTCAAGGATACACAGAGGAGCTGCTCCACACAAAACCTTATTGTAAATCTCGAGAGGCACTAGAGGAAAAGTGATGTATGAAGATGTTTCTAGTGTGTTCTAGATACTTAAGGTTGGAGACACAAAACACTCATAAATATTAGATCATTTTATTGGCAAAAGGAACAATGCAGACATTATGAGAATCATTGCAGCTTTCAGTCCTCTCATCCTGAGACAGTAAATTCACTGCAGCTCAATGCTAAGTGACAGAACTGGCATGTCCTGCGGATATTTTCTCCCAATTCCTGTGACATTCATTTCTCACTTTTGGCTTCAAACCTGTCACCAGAGGGGAAGATGAGGCGAGAAAATCCTTCTCACTGAAAACAGCCATAAAGATCATTGGGTAGTTAACTTATAAATTCAAGGCATTGGAATGACCCTGTTAAGAAGTCAGATTGTGGGCTGGGAAGGTGGCTCAGTGGTAGAGAGCTTGCCTTGCATGCCTGAGGCCCTGGGTTCGATTCCTCAGCACCACATAAACAAAATGAAAAAAGCCGGAAGTGGTGCTATGGTTCAAGTGGTAGAGCGCTAGGCTTGAGCTGAAGAGCTGAGGGACAGCGCCCAGGCCCAGAGTTCAGACCTCACAAGCGGACCCAAAAAAAAAAAGAGAAGTCATATTGTCCAGATTAAAAAATGAAGAGAAAGAAGGTACCAGTGGCTGCTGACTGTAATCCCAGCTCCTTAGGAGGCTGAGATGTAGAGAATCTTAGTTTGCATCCAGCCTGCATAGGAAAGTCCATGACACTGTTATTTCTAAGAGATCACAGAAAAAACCAAAGTGGGGCTGTGATTCAAGGTTAATGCACTATCCTTGAGCAAAAGGAGCTCAGGGACAATGCCTAGACTCATAGTTCAACCCCAGGAACTGCCCCGTCAAAGAGCCTGTACCACCATATCTTTGTGTATGTATGGACGTCACCAATTTGTATTCATTAAAATTATTTCATAACAGAGATTGCTTTCATGACACTGCATGTTCCAGGGCTCCCTTCTCTGGTCCCATTATAACCTGTGGGTTTCTCTGCATCCCAGGCCTTGTGGACGAAATATCTCTCATTTCCTGGACAGGCAGAAAAAAGGCCTCATTCCTGTACTGCTGTGTAATAAACAACTGCATCCAGGTCAGATAGTGAGAAGGAGTGCAGGCGGGCTCTGAAGGTCAGGAGAGAAAGGTCACTGTGTACTCGCAACTATCTCTCTCCCCAGTGCTCTGTTTTGACAGGAAGCTTTCATTTGTGCCACCACCCATGGCAGGCCAAATCCTGTGCACTTATCTTGCCTTTGTGAGACTATATACCAGTGTTCAAATACAGTTCTCAATATAATTCAAAAGTCCTTCTGGCAGACAACTAGGGCACTGAAGCTCATGAAATATTTCATTGAGGGCGATGTTGGGCCTATGATGCTTCTCCTAGGTTTTTGCAAGCTTGGGAAATCCAAGCACATATCTGATATCACAAAGCTTCCTGTCTTCTAGGGCTGGTGAATCACATCAGGTTTTGAAACTTTTGACCTCTCCTAGTTTGGCCCTGGGTGGCTAGCTTTTGGGGACACGGGGCTAAGGTGTTGACCATGATCTCAGTGAAGAAGCCTGGTACCTTACCATTTTGTGTAACAGCATCACTCATAATCTGTGTGTGTGTGTGTGTGTGTGTGTGTGTGTGTGTGTGTGTGTGTGTGTGTGTGTGTGTGTGTGTGTGTGTGTACGCGCGCGGGCATGCGTGTGGGCCCATTCACCATTCTTAGAAGTTGAACTCAGGACCTGAGCACTGTACCTAGATTTTCTTGTACAAGGATAGTCCTCTCTTACTTGAGCCACAGAACCACTTCAGGATTTTTTTTATTGATGTGGTCCTGAGAAATCAAACCCAGGGTTTCATATATACAAAGCACTCTACCCCTAAGGCACATTCCCAGCCCTCTATTTCAGGTTTGTTATTTTCTTTCTGTCGTTTTTTATTGTTGTAGTAGTTGATGTCTAGGCATGGGTGCTGTCCTTGAGCTATTCAGCTCAAGTCTTGTGCTCTACTACTTGAGCCAAAGCGCCATTTCAGCTTTGCTGCTGGTCCATTGGAGCAAAGTGTCTCCAGGACTTTTCTGCCCAGGCTAGCTTTGAACCATGAACCTCAGATCTCATCCTCCTGAGTAGCTAGGATGACAAACATGAGCGTCAATCAGTCAGGTTCTACTTCAGTTTTCTTAGTGGTGAATTGGAGATAGTCTCATGGGACCTTTTTGCCTGGGATAGTTTGGAACCCAGATCCCCAGATCTCAGCATCCTGAGAAGGCAGGATGACAACCTCAGCTATAGACCCCTAGGCCATGGCTTCTGGTACAAGGGGCTCCTTGGCTCCACATGGTGGAGTGCTAGCCATGAGCCCAAGAGGTAAGGGTCAGTGCCTAGGCCCCTAGTTCAAGGTTCATGACTGAGAAAATACAAAACAAAACAATTTTCCGCAGGAGACAACTCACTAGTCTTCAGTAATAGGTCCCTGCCATGGGGACCTATCTGAGCCTCAATATTCTTGTCTGCATAATCATCTCAGTTGTGGAGCTCTTACAAGGACAAGTTGAAAGAATGCACCCTGTGAAAGACACAGCACATGGCATTCTTTGCATGACTCAGCACACAGCATCTTGTGAAAGTCTCAGCACCCAGCACCCAATGAAGGACTCAGCACACTCCACCTTGTGAAGGACTCAGCACATAGCACCATTGCACGTGCAGGACTCAGCACAGATCACTCTATGAAGGACTCAGCACAAAGCTCTGTTCCTCAAGCTATAATTAGAATTAAGGTGGTTTCACATTCTTCAAGGAACATTTCATATCTAATAGTTTAGTGGGGTGTTTTTATTTTGGGGGAGGTAAGTTATGGTGCTTGAGTTCAAAACATGGGGATACGGTTCTAATAACATTTTCTCAAGGCTAGTGTTCTACCATTTCAAGCCATATTTCAAAGATTCTAGCAGACTTCCTGCCAGGATTTAAAGCCCCCAAGCAGCCAAGATGTCGCGGGTAAGGCAGAGTAATCCAGGATGATGGGGGTAACCCATGGAGCTGGGTTACAGCAGTTTACATCTGGCTAAGTCAGGTTAGGTGACAGCTGTCAGCACCAGACTCCTAGCTTTCTCTGTGATGAGGTATTTGATGTCCTGTCCTTCTATAGCTGCAGTGAGTATATTCTACCTTTTTTTAAATTTTTTTTGGCAGTCCTGGGACTTGAGTAAGGGCTTTGACACTGTCCCTAAGCGTTTGTGCTCAAGGCTAGCACTCAGTTGATTGAAAGACAGCAGAACTTCTAGGTTTTCTTTTTATGTGGCACTGAGGGCTCGAACCCAGGGATTCGTGCTTACTAGTCAAGCACTCAACCAACGAGCCACAGGAGTGAAAGAGTTAAAATAGATAGAGGTTGCTGTATATAATTTTATATACACAAAAGATGTCTGTACATTATGAATTTATAGATAATATTACTACCAATTTTTAGGTATTAAATTATGTCTCCATTTAATCATGTGTCTCAGTTAACAATTAATAAAGCATTAATTAAAATTATAAGTACATACATCTGTACATAAATTACATATTTTATAGAATGTGACAGATGTCTATATAATTAAATTATGCATCATGTGTTACTACCAATTATTAGGTATTTATGTTTCCATGCAATTTTCATTCTATTAATGCTTAATAAAATATTAAACTTAATCCATATCCTATAATTAGTGTGTCTAATTTTATCCTAGAATGATTCACTACTAATTCAATCTGTTTTTCATTTATTGTAGTGACAATTCTTCCACCAATGACATTTTTTACATTTATGACATCCTATTACATAGCATATATATTTGCATCTGAATTATACATCCTGTCACTGAGCACTTTTCAAAGAAAAAGAAAATATGTGTCATGCTCGGCTTCTTCCTCCTCGATTACATTTTTGGCAGTACTGGGATCTAAATTCAGGGCCTAGAAGGCTCAATTCATGAATGGGTGACTGTTAGCACAGAAGCCTCTAGCCAATTCATCTGCCAGGCAGTTCCCAGGCCCTGAGATCGAGCCCCATATGTTGACCACATATTGCACTTAGTGTAGTTATTCATTTTATTTTTTGTTTTATTAATTTATTTACTATTTATTTTATTGATTCTTATTACACATGAAATATTTACTCCATATATTACATAAGATATAGATTTGCCTATGTATGAAACTTCATACCTTACACCCAGGACTTTCAAAGAATTGGATAACATGTGTCACCATGGGATTCTTACTCCATGATTCAATTTTTGTGAGTGCTGGCATTAGAACTCACAGCCTGTAAGTCCCAATTCATGAATGGGTGAGTGTCAGGACGCTAGCCTGGGGCATATTGAGCTAACAAGCATTTCTAGCACCTGAGATTGAGCCCCAGGGGTTGACAAGATAAAAACAGATTGACATGCAGATGGTAGTACACAAATAAATATAGATCTTTATAGAGTGCCAGTGATGTCTATACATTATTTATGTATATAGACTGCATTCCTGCCAATTCTTGGGTATTTATTATGCCTCCATGTAATTAGTATTCTTGTTTTCATCCTTAATGAATTATTAATAAAGCAACCAGTGTCCCAAAACTATTGCATCCATGTAATTAATACTATTCTTTTAATGTGTAAAAAATATTCATTAAAATCCATTGGTCTCCTAAAATCACTCCATCTAATTGTATAGTAGTATTCAGAAACAACTAATTCAACTTTGCCATTCATAATCTTCCATCGGTAATCCTATGAATAGGAACGAGATTCTTAGGATCTCCCTTCATTGGTAGGGGTCAGGACTGTGCTTCAAACACATGGTCTATGTTGCCGTGTTGGCCTAAGGCTTCCCTGGTGGCCCACCAGCCTTCAGCAATGCCAGGTTATCAACATTTTGCAGCCGTGTCATTCAGACCCAGGATGATCACTTTGCAAAGAAAACAAATGTAAAACTGGTAAGTTGCCAGTTTTTATTTTTCTGTGTCGCATTATTTATTATTGTTTTCCTGTCAGCATTTGAGGCCCAGGAACCCAGGTTTGGCTGAGTCCAATGGTTGCACCCCAGCCTAGAGTGATCAATGCTGAGGCAGAATTGCCACTACCTGAGATCAAGCCCTGTGCTTGACAAAATAAAAATACATACATACATACATATATACATTAAAATATTTAAAATATTATGAGGCTCCTTGGCTTGGAATTCAGGCCATTGTTTTTGCCAGGCCTGGGATTTGAACTCAGGATGTGGGTAAATCTGTAGCACTGTGGGGGATGGGAAGATCACCGGGCTGGAAGACAAGAAAGCCAGGCCTGTTTCCAGGGCCTGAATTCAAATCCTAGCACTTGAAAAAATAATATTCGTATATATTTGAAATACATGATTCATATTTACATACACATGCTTATTGCATATTGTAGTTAGTGTATTCATTTTATTTTGTGTTTTATTTCTTATGTATTTGAGAGTGAGCATGATTACACATATAACATTTTGCATCCTATTACATAAGACATAGCTTTACCTATGTATTCTACATCATTCCTGAGACCCAGGACTTTCACTGATACAGAAAACAAGTGGAACAATTGGCTTTTCGAACAGGATTAAGTTTTTGGCAATTCTCTGACTTGAACTCAGGGCCTAGCAGGCCCACTTCATGAATGGTTAAATGTTAGCACACCAGTCTGATGCAAGTGAAGTTGGCAGGCCAATTTGAGGACCTGAGATCAAGCCCTAGGAATGGCCAATATATAAACAGGTAGATGTTTAGATTGCAGTGTGTGTGTGTGTGTGTGTGTGTGTGTGTGTGTGTGTGTGTGTGTGTGTGTGTGTGTGTGTGTGCATGTGTGTGTGAATTTACATATATGTATGCATCTATAAATATATACAGAGAGAGACAGACATTTATGTAGAATCTAGTGTATAACCCAATATAAAGAGTGTTGTCTGTACCTTATTTTTATATATTCTATTACTACCAATTATTTGGTATAAAATTATGCTTCCAATTATCATGGTAGAAGAATTAACAAAGTATTAATTAATCAATGACCTATATTTATTGCATACAATCTTATACTGGAATGACTAGCTAGTTAGTAATTCAATTAATACATGTCAAATATTCTATTAATGTTCCTATAGATAGGAACGAGTTTCCTAGGATCTTCAGCTGTGTGTAGGAGGCAGTCCTAGGATCAATCTCAGTGCCTAGGTGTCTGGGTTTGGCTCAGGCTTCACTGACAGCCCCCCAGCCGTCATCCATGCAAGGTCACATACAATTTTCAAGCCAAGTCATTGAGACTCAGGAGGGTCACAGTGCTAAGGAAACAAAAGTAAAAACTGTTGTGTAACATTTTCTGGTTTTCCCTCCTCCATTTTTGTAGGTTTAATGTATTTTTGCCAGTGCTGGGAGTTGAACTCTGGTCCTAGGATCCCTGGATCATCTGTAGGTATAAAAGCTGCACCCCAGCCTAGGGTAATCATGGTTTAAGACACAATAAAATGTTTCCTTGAGCAAAAGGAGCTCAGGGAAAATGACTAGGCTCACAGTTCAAGCCCAGGACCTGCCACAAAAAAAGAGCCTGTAACTCCATGTGTCTGTGTATGTATGCATGTATTTGTATCAGTGAAGAACCAGAGTTGCCATGAAGAAAGGCACCCAGCTAGGAAATTTGCTTTGAATAGAATGATTTCATAGCACAGAGAGTGCTTTCAAGACAATCCATGTTTCGGGGCTCCCATGGTGTTCCCAGTGTAGCCTGAGGGGTCTCCATACCCCAGGCTACCAGAGGAAGTTGGCTTCATTGTTGGAACAGGCGGACAAAAAGCTTCACTCCTGTAAAGCTGCATAACAAACAATTCATCCGGGCCAATTAATGAGGATGAATGTGCACAGGTTCTGATGGTCAGGAGAAAAAGGCCTGTTTGTACCCCCAAGCTATCTCTCTCCCCAGTGGTCTTTTTTGATAGGAAACCTTCATTTGTGCCACCTTCTGTGGCAGGCCAAGTTCCCTGCACTCATCCTGTCTTTGTAAAACTATGTTTCAGTGTTGAAACAAACTGCTACAATTAATTCAAGTGTCCTTCTGGCAGACAATTAGGGAGCTGAACATAATGGAATGATATATTATTGGCAAAGGTGCCTCCATGTGGTGTGTGTGTGTCTGTGTGTGTGTGTGTGCATACACCATTCCTGGTGTTTGAACTCAGGACCTAACTGAAGAGCTAAAGTAATTCCGTTTTAAGATCAAGCCCCCTGAGCTCTGCTGCCCTCAAAGTAACCCCCAAAGAGAGTTGTGCTGCCAAAGAGAAAAATAGTTCTCAGAAAAACCGCAGGTTGCCACCAACCCTGCCCACCCTTAAAGAACAGAACAGTTGCCCAGGTGTTCCAGCTGAAAAAGGGAAGTGTGATCAAGATGGAAATAAACCCCCTGAACTTGTGAACTTGCTTGTGTGGAAACCCCCTAAACTTGTTTGTTTGATACTATAAAAGCTGTGTCAATTTTATGCTTGGGGCCTCTTAGCATCACCAGTTACCAAGTGCACAAAGGACCAAGCTCCAGCTTGCAATAAACGACTCTTTGCTGTTTGCATTGATCATGGTTTCTGGTGGTCTGAGAGGGGGCATCCGAAAACTGGGCACTTTATGTGGGAGCTTGTCCGGGATAGACACCCCCATAAGCCACACAGATACTTGATCAGCGAGTCATCCAGCTAGCCGATAAGAGGGGGTGCAGCTGCTTTATGTTGAGTGTTTTGTGTTTGATTTGCAAGTAGGGTTTTGGAGCTGGCAAGAAACGTTGGTGGACGTGCTACAAGGTAGCCAGCAGGCCAGTTGAAGACATTCCCTGGGCCCTTGGGGAAGCCCTCCCCAGTGGGGTCTTGCTTGACTCTGTCGTCTTTTGGACCATGACTTGTCCGGCCTCTGCCACTCTGGGTGAAGGGAGATTATCCACCTCCCGGGTAGGGACTTACCGGCCTCCACCATCCTTTGGGACAGGAACTCGTCTGGCCTCCACCACCATGGCTTAGGGGTGGATTGGAGCTTGAGATCAACACGCATGCTCTCTTTGTCTCATTTGTAGTTGCCATTTTAATTCAGCGCCTCTCTTTCTTTCCTTTCCTTGTTCATTTTACTTTCATTTTCGGATCAGCGAGCATCCTGGAGCCCCCTGAATGGGGTGGCCAGAGGCTCCTTTCACCTCAGCCGCTCTCCCATTTTAATACTTTTGGAATTTTAGGATGACATCAAAGGTTGACTTATTCTCTAGAAGAGGAGGCAGTGGGGGAAGGGCGAACCTGCAGGATCTAGCAATAACTTTGAAAGGGGCCTGCAGGGAAAACTCGCAGCCAGATGAATCTGCCACTGACCACCAAGTGCCACCAGCAAGATCTTAGCCTAGGGCCTTGGCCCAGAGGGTCTAAGTATGGGGGGGGGAGACTGTCAGTCAGAGGGGATGGCTTCCAGGGTCTTTTTTCCCTTGCCCCAAGATGACCTTGGAAGGCCCCTGGGTCAACATTTGCAGGAATCTAAAAAAAAAAAAAAAAAAAGAAATCGTCTGATGGTGAGATGTTGCCCAATTCACTGAGATCTGATTTTGCCACTTGTCTGTCTTGTTTACTTTGTGTCGTTTCTGTTCTATTTTTGAGGTGCAGAAATTCTGGGTGAGGGTGGCCAGCTCACTCAGCAGATTCTGAATTCAGCTTGCTGAGTGAGAATGGTGCAGTTCTGGTAGGAATGAACTGAGGGCCCATTAGTCCCCAACTCAGCATTTGGCTGTTGTCTAGTTCTGTTTTAGAATTGGTACCTGTTTTAAGTGTGGATTCTTGGTTTTTGTGTTTATTTATATTTTTGTTATTTATTTGAACATCTCTAGGGAAATAAAAGTTCCAGCCTCTGGCTGGGCTCAGCCACAGACCTGCTATGCTTGCCTCACTGTGAGGTGTGAAAAGTTGCTGGACTAGTCTGGTTCCTTTCAGGCCTTGGGCTGCTTTTTCTCCTTGTGGAGGCTGCCTGAGCGGAGGGTGTGGAAGGCTATGCACCTGGTTTGGATTTTTCAGCAAGTCCTGACAATGTAACAATTTGTAAACTGCTGTTGTCTAAAATTGGATAAAATTCAGGCCAGTTTAGTTTCAGGTGACCCCTTGAACCAGCCCTTCTCCAACAGGTGGATTCAAAAGATCCGTTGATGAATTGCCTTGCTAAACAAGCAAGCCCTGGGAAAATGAAGCTTAACAAAGGTACTTAGTTTAAAAAAATACTGTCTTAAATTTTTGTTAAAAAACTTTAAAAAAATCTATGTAAAACTGATTTTGATTTTTGCATGCTTTAAGATCTGTGTGTTTTCTATGTGTTTGTAAACATGTTCAAAATAAAAATTGTCAACATGCTGTAAAAATTGGGTGTTTAAGTTTAAAATGTAAAAGGTTAAGAGGTTTAGACATTACTAAAAATTTAAAAAATTTTTCACATTTTTTAAATGGCTTTTTAAGGATTCCTTAACGTAAAAATTATAAAATCTGTTATTTTAAATTTTAATATTTTAAAATGCTTTGGCAGTTTGGGATTTAGTTCCCTTGGCTAAAATTTCAAGATAAATATTAAAAATTTAAATGTAAAGGTCAATTTAGCACTGTTACAAAACATGAGCTATTCTGTCTGTCTAAAACTGTATTTTATTCAAACCTCCCTCCCCCAAAAAAGGGAAAATTTAGAAGACTACCTAAGATCTATATTTAGGGGTGAGGCTGAACCGGCGGAAATGTAGTTAAGCTGGTCATGCGTGGTGGAACCGGCCCTGGTGGGGGCTTCATAGATGGTGGGATTGGCCCTGGGAGGAGTCCACACATGGTAAAAGAGGGCAAGCTGGCACAAACGCAGTTCATCTAACCTTAAAGAGTCAGATTGGGTGCGTGCCCATTCCATAGGAGGGGCTGAGTTGCCCATCTTTGTTCTGTCCCTTTTCCCTGTAGATAGACCCTGAAAACATCATGGTTAAAATGAGTGATGTGATGATCTGATTAGTATTGCTAAAACTTCCCTTAGTATGTGTTAAAACTAAAATTAAAAAGGCCTTCAAAAGAGGGTTAAAAAGTTTATTTGTATAATGTAACTTGCTTTCAAAGATGTTCTACAATTAGGATGTTTTTAAAAGTAAAAAATGTGTAAAGCCAATCTTCTTGGCATAGTACTGGTGATTGTAATTCTTTTTTTTTTCTAGATTATTATTTGTTTTTATTGTGAAAATACTGTAGAAAGGGGTTACAATTACATGGCAAGATAATGAGTACATGTCTTATCAAGCATTGTAGCCTCCACCTTTGTTTCCCCTTCCCATCCTATCCTTCCTCTATCCCCCCATCCAAGCCTCCAATCACCGCCCACCAAAGTTTAAAGTTCATTTTCGACATAACGACTTGTACATCTCATTGTTGCAATATTTCCACCTGTATCCCTATATAAACGATTCGTTTTTTCCCTTACCCTCCACAAATTATACTAACATCAAATACAGTGAAACCAGGGGTTATACAATGGGGGAGGGACATACAAAGCAACAAATATATCATATTATAAATGTGTTAGAAACAATCGCATGAAAGAAAACAGCATTTGAGTACATATTTAGGGTTCATTTCCCTAACATAAATTTATCTGAGCTTTTCTGCTTGATTCAGACATATACTATTTACTGGAAATAAGGAAAACCATGGGACCTATATTTCTTTGGGCCTGGCTTACTTCACTGAATATAATTTTTTCCAAGTCTTTCCATTTCCTAACAAATGGGGCAATGTCATTCTTTATGATGGATGCATACAATTCCATTGTGTGTGTGAGTGTGTGTGTGTGTGTGTGTGTGTGTGTGTGTGTGTGTGTAGATAGATAGATAGATAGATAGATAGATAGATAGATAGATAGATAGATAGATAGATAGATAGATAGATAGATAGATAGATAGATAGATAGATATAGGTATACATATAGATATATCACATTTTCTTGATCCATTCATCTACTGAGGGTCATCATGGTTGGTTCCATATCTTAGCTATGGTAAATAATGCTGCAATAAACATATCGTGCTGGTACATTTAGTGTGGTCTTGTTTGTAAGCATTTGTGTAAATGTCCAAAAGTTGAATTGCTGGGTCATAGGTCAGCTCTATGTGGAGACTTTTGAGGAAATTCCATACTCCTTTGCAAAGAGGTTGAACAACTTTACACTCCCACCAACAATGCAGTAGGGTTACCTTCTGTCCACATCTCGTCCAGCATCTGTTGTTATTAGAGTTCTTGATTATAGCCATTCTACCTGGGACGACGTGGTATCTCAATGTTGTTTTGATTTGCATTTCTTTTATGGCTAGGGAGGTTGAGCATTTCTTAAAGTATGTATTGGCCCTCTTTCATTCCTCTTCAGAGAAGTTTCTCTTTAAGTATTTAGCCCACTTACTTATTGGGCAGTTGTTTCTTTGAAGATTTGTTGTTGGGGGATTTAATTTTTTGAGTTCCAGGTCTATTTTAAATATGAGACCCTTGTCCGTTGTATGGCTAGTGAAGATCTTCCCCCAATCCGTGGGCTTTCTATTGATCTTGCAAGCTATGTCCTTTGCCATGCAGAAGCTCTACAATTTCATGCAATTTGTCCAACTTTTCTTTAATTTGTTATGTTTCTGAGTCTCTATTAAGAAAATTTCAGCCTGTGCCAAGGAGACAAATGGTTTCTCCTATTCCATCCTGTAATGTTTTCAGAGTGTCTGCTTTGACTCTGATGTCTTTGATCCATTTGGACTTGATTCTCATGCAGGATGATATATAAGCATCTAGTTTAGCTTTCTACAAGTAATTAACCAAGCCAGCACCATTTACTGAAGAGGCTGTCTTTCTTCCATTCTATTTTTTATCTCCTTTATTGAAGATTAGATGGCTATTTCATTCTATTTCATTGCTTATAAGGTCGGTTCTTGTGCCAGTAGCAAGCTGTTTTGATTACTATGGCTTTGATTACTATGGCTTTATAGTCGAGTTTGAAATTTGGTGTTGATATTCCTCCAGTACAGTTCTTTCTGTTGAGGATAGTTTTAGTTATTCGGGTTCTTTTAATGTTCCATATGACTTTTTGGATTGTCTCTTCTATTTCTTTCAAGAATGAGATGGAAACTTTTATAGGTGTCGCATTGAATTTGTAGATAGCCTTGGCAAGTATTGCCATTTTCACGATGTTGATCTTTCCAATCCAGGAGCATGGGAGTTTTTGCCACTTCTAAATTCTGTTTTGATTTCCTTTTTCAAGTTTTTAAAGTTTTCATCATTGAGGTCCTTCACTTCTTTGGTTAAGTTAATTCCTAGGTATTTTATTTTTTGTTGTGCTATTACAAATGGAGTCGCTTTCCTAATTTCATCAACACTTTACTCATTGTTGCCATACAGAAAAACCATTGATTTTTGGAGGTTAATTTTATACCCTGCTACTTTGCCAAAGTTTTTAATCAACTTGAGTAATTTGGGAGTGGAGTCTATGGGATTGTTTAAATACAAGATCATGTCATCTGCAAAGAGGGAGAATTTTATTTCTTTTCTCCCTATTTGGATCACCTTTATGTTTTCATCTTGTCTTATTGCTGTAGATAAGAATTCTAATACTAGATTGAAGAGAAGTGGTGATAGTGGACATCCTTTTCTTGTTCCTGAGTTAAGAGGAAATGACTTTAGTTTTTCACCACTAAGTATAATGCTGTCTGTACTTTTGCCATATACAGCCTTTATTGTATTGAGGAATGTTCCATGGATTCCAAATTTTTCCAGAACCTTCATCAGAAAGGGGTGTTGGATCTTCTCAAATGCTTTTTTTTTTGCATATATTGAGATAACCATGTGGTTCTTATCCTTGCTCCTGCTTATGTGATGAATTATATTAATTGATTTGCGAATATTGACCCAGCTTTGTATCCCTGAAAGGAATCCTGTTTGATCGTGATGTATGATTTTCTGGATGCGTTGTTTAAGACGATTGGCCAAAATTTTGTTGAGAAGTTTTGCATCAATGCTCATCAAAGTAATGGGTCTATAGTCCTCTTTCTTTAATGAGTCCTTGCCTGGTTTTGGGATGAGGGTTATCATAGCTTCATAGAATGAGTTCAGTAGTGAACTTTCTCTTTCAATTTTATTTAAGAGTTGGAGAAGTATTGGTGTGGGCTCTGTTTTGAAGGCCTGGTAGAATTCCACTGTAAAACCATCTGGTCCTGGGCTTTTCTTAGATGGGAAGTCTCTTATTGTTGTTTCTATGTCAATCCTTGATATGGGCCTGTTAAAATGCTTTAACTCATTTTTTTTTGGCATGTCAGTATTTGCTAGGAAATGTTCCATTTCTGCCAAGTTTTTAAACTTATTAGCATAAAATTTTTAGAAGTATTCCCTTATAATGTTCTGTATCTTGGTTGTTTCTGTGGTGATGTTTCCATTCTTATCTCTGTGTTTATTTATTTGGGTTTGTTCTCTTCTTTTTTGATAAGATTTGCTAAGGGTCTGTCAATTTTATTAATTTTTTTGAAGAATCAACTCTTTGATTTGTTGATTCTTTCTATATTTTTTTGATTCTAATACATTTAATTATGATTTAATTTTAATTATTTCTTTCCGTCTACTGGATTGGGGTTTATCTTGCTCCTCTTTTTCAAGGATGCTCAGATGTTTCATTAAATTGTTGGTTTCAGATCTCTCCAATTTGTTGATGTAGGAACTCAGAGCTATAAACTTGCCCCTGAGTATTGCCTTTGCTGTGTCCCAGAGAAGCTGGTATTTGAATATTCATTTTTGTTGAATATCATGAACATTTGCATTTCCTTTCTCATCTCTTCCATGACCCACTCGTGAATCAGCAGTGTGTTGTTCAGCCTCCATGTATTACAGGATTTTCTTTGGTGGCTTTTGGTGTTGAGTTCTAATTTTATTCCCTTGTGGTGTGAGAGAATGCAAGGTATAACTTCAATGTTTCTGAATTTGGACAAGTTTGCTTTGTGGTCTAAAATGTGGTCTATTTTGTAAAATATTCCTTGTGCTGCTGAGAAAAACATATATTCTGATGCTGCTGGGTGGAATATTCCGTAGATGTTTGTTAAATCTAGGTGATCTATGCAGGTTTTTAGATCTGCGTTTTCTCTGTTGAGTTTTTCTGAGTTTATCTATCTAGTGGGGAAAGTGGTATGTTAACGTCCCCAACAATTCAAGTCTTTGGAGATATTGGGATTTGGGGCAAAATAGTGTTTCTTGCATAATTTTGGGTGGTCTGTTGTTTGCTGAATTGTGATTGTAGTTCTTGCATTAAGAATAAATTGCCATATGATTTTAAAAGTTTTAATGTGTATTTGTTTTAAGACAAGCAGCCATGAGACTTCCAGATTTTTCTGTGCATTTGATAGTGTAGAATTGAACCTAAGGCTTCATATACTGAGGCTAACCATCTACCACTGAGCCCAGGAATGACAAATGTAGAAATAGATATGTAGATTGTTACATATACATATATATATAAGCATATATATATATATATATATATATATGTATAAAACAAGACAGAGATGCCGGTATATTATCTAATTATATATACTATATTACTACCAATTATCGATAAGTTATTCCTTCATTTATTTAAATATTATGGTTAAATACATAACAAAGTATTAATTGAAAATTAGTCAATGTACTATAATTATTGTGTATAATTTTATAATATAATCATACACTAGCTACTAATGTAATTATTACTTTACAACATTCCATTCGTATGGATGTATATCGGAATGTGTTTCTTAGGATCTCCCTCCATTCATAGTTGGCAGTCCTGGGATTCGCACCCCAGGCCTAGGTTGTTGGTTTGGGCTATGGCTTCCCTGATAGCCCACCAAACTTCAGCAGTGCAAGGTCATGTACACTATCTGGGCCCTGTCATTTAGACCCAGGATGGTTGCAATGCAAAGGATAAAACAATGTAATACTACCTTCTGGAACTTCCCAGTTTTGTACTTCTCCTTTTTTCCCCCCTCTGTTTATTTTTCTTTTTTTCGGTTTTGGGGCCAGAACTCTGGCTCTGGTGTTGTATCTCAATTCTTCAGCTCAAGGCTATCACTCTACCACTTAAGCCATAGCGGTACTTCTGGCTTTTTTCTGCTTATGTGGTGTTGAAGAATCGAACCCAGGGCTTTATGCATGCAAGGCAATCACTATATTACTGAGCTTTTTTCCCAGCACTTCTCCTTTTTTGCCAGTCCCAAGATTTGATCTCTGGTCCTAGGATCTCAGGAAAGGCTGTGGGTCCAGAGGCTGCACCCCTGCCTAGGATGATCGAAGCTGAGGCAGAGTTGTCACAAGATGAGTTCAAGCCCCAGTCCTGGCCAAAAAAATCAAGGCTCTGGCTTGGAATTTGAAACATTTTTCTGGCAGGCCTGGGATTTGAACTCAAGGTCTGGGTAACTCTGTGGCACTGTTGGGGAGAGTAAGCTCACCGTCATTGAAGACAAGAATTTCAGCCCAGTTTCCAGGGCCCGAATTCAAGCCCCAGCACTGAAAAAAAATATTCGTATATGAGATCTATTTACGTATATGGGTTTATTCCATATGACATTTATTACCCTTATTTTTTATTTTATTTAGTATTATTAAATATACAATATTTATTTCATTTATTACATTTTATCACATGGATGTATTTGCATAAGGATTATACATCATACTGAGACCCAGGACTTTCACAGAGAAGGAAAAACATGTGTCAAAATTGGCTTCTGACTCAACATATAAACTTCTGGCAATGCTGAGATTTTAATTCACAGCCCACAATGCCCAATTCATGAAAGGGTCAGTTGTACTACAAAAGCCATTGGCAAACTGAGCTGCCAGCCAGTTCTGTGGAACAAGCCATAGTAATGGCTGATAGATATAGATAAAGATGTGGATATAGATAGATAGACAGACAGAGAGAGAGAGTGAGAGATAGATAGATAGATAGATAGATAGATAGATAGATAGATAGATAGATAGACAGATAGATAGATAGATAGATAGATAAATAGATAGATAGATAGATAGATAGATAGATAGATAGATAGATAGATAGATAGATAGATAGATAGATAGATAGATAGATAGATAGATGTGTAGTTTGCAATATATATGAGAGAGAAAATGTGAGGATATTAAATTATACATTTTATGAATTATTATTAAATTATGCCTCCAGTTAATGAAGTAGCATTATTGTAAAAGTAGTCAGTATTCTTTAATTGGGAGAATCATACAAAGGAGCTCTAATGGAAGACATAACCAAATATTTTTCGTGTGGCATTCTATAAGAGAATCATGAACTAATTGCAAATTTAATTGTTACTTTTATAACATTCCATTAAGCATTCACATGAATAGGAAAGATTTTCTCAAGATCTCCCTCCATTTGTAGCTGGCAGTCCTGGCAATCAAACTCCAGGCCTCGGTAGTTTACTTCGAAATGCAAACCATTACAATGACACTGTGAAGATTTCAGTTTGTCACAATGAAAAAAAGAACAAGAAGAACAGAAAGCCAGGTGTTATTTACTCCTGCCTTTAATTCCAGCTCTTCAGGAGTCTGTGAGGTAGAGAATGCCAGTTTGAATTCAGCCTGGACAGGAAGTTCACAGCACTCTTATTCGAAGTTATCAAAGGAATAAAAAATCGCCATGAATGGAGCTCTGGCTCAAGGGCAAAGCTCTACCCTTGAGCAAAAGATGCTCAGGCACAGTGCCTAGGCTCATAATACAACCCCCAGACCAGCCTAAAAAGAAACAAACAAAAAAATCAAGTGACTCCATGTCTCCCCATGTATGTATGGATGTATATTTTTCGGTGAAGGTCCAGAGTCCCTAAGATGAAAGGCACCCAGCTAGGAAATTTGCTTTGAATAGAATGATTTCATAGCAGAGACAGTGCTTTCAAGACAGTAGATGTTCCGAGGCTCCCCTCACTGTTCCCATTGTAGCCTGAGGTTTTCTCGGCACCAAGGACTGCTGAAGGAATTCTGCCTCATTGGTGGAACAGGCAGACAAAAGGCCTCACTCTTGTACAGTTGTGTAACAAGCAACTCCATCGAGGCCGATTAGTGAGGAGGAGTGTGGCCTGGCTCTGAAGGCCAGGAGGAAAAGGCCTCTTTGTACCCCAAGCTATCTATTCTCCCCAGTGCTGTTTTGACAGGAAGCCTTCATTTGTGCCACCTCCAATGGCATGCCAAGTTCCCTGCACTCATCCTGTCTTTTTGTTAGACTATGTTCCAGTGCTGAAATAACCTGCTACAATTAATTCAAGCATCCTTCTGGTAGACAACAAGGGAGCTGAACCTAATAAAATGCTTCATTATTTGCAATGGTGTATTCCTAGGTTTCTGGAAGCTTGCTAAATCTAAGCACATGTTTAATATCACAATGCTTCCTGTCATTTAGGGCTGGTGAAGCTCATCAGGATTTGAAACCTTTGACCTCTCCTAGTTAGGCTCTGGGTGGCTAGGTTTCAGGGTTGAACACAGGGCCTGGGTGCTGACCATGAGCTCAGAACAGGAGCTCAGTGCTTTAACAGTTGGTTTCACAGCTTCACTTCTGGTATCTGTGTATGTGTGTGTGTGTGTGTGTGTGTGTGTGTGTGTGTGTGTGTGTCTGTGTGTGTCTGTGTGTGTGTGTGTGTGTGTACATACACTTGTCCTGGAGCTTGAACTCAAGACCTGAACACTGTACCTGAGTTTCTCCGGTACAAGGAAAGCACTCTACCACTTAAGCCACATAGCCACTTCAGACTTTTTTCTAGTGATGTGGTACTAAGGAATCAACCCCAGGGATTCATACATGCAAAACACTCTACCCCTAAGATACATTCCCAGCTCTCAACTTCAGGTTTATTTCTTTCTTCTCTTTGAAGTTGGAGGAATTGATGTCTAGGCCTGGGTGCTGCCCTTGAGCTCTTCAGCTAAAGCCAAGTGATCTATCTCTTGAGCTACAGCACCCCTGCAGGTTTTTGGTAGTTCACTGGAGAGAAGCCTTTCAAGGAATTTCATGCCCAGCCTGTCTTTGGGCTGTGATCATCAGCTCTCAGGCTCCTGAGTAGCTAGGATGACAGGTGCATGTGCAAGTCACTGGCGCCCAGCTTCCACTTCATGTTTCTAAGTGGTGAATAGGAGATAGTAGTCTCTTAGGAGCTCTTGTGTCTGGGATAGTTTGGAACCCAGATCATCAGGTCTTAGCTTCCTGAGTAGGCAGGATGACAGACCTAAGCTACAGATACCTAAACTGTAACACTCTGTTGCAAGGGAGTTCTTGGCTCCACGTGGTAGGGAGCTAGCCATGAGCCCAACAGGGAGGGATCAGTGGCTAGGCCCTGAGTTCAAGGTTCATGATCGAGAAAAATAAACTCAAACAATTGTTTGTAGGAGACAACTCACTAGAGTTAGGAAATACATAATTTTGGCCTTGATATGAGGATATATCTGAGCCTCAAATTTCTCATCTGCACAATCATCTTACTTGTGGAACTCTTATAAGAACTAGATGAAAAAATGCACCCTGTAAAGGACTCAGCACACAACACATCATAAAGGAATCATCAAATAGCTGTATCCCACACACTGTCATTAGAATTAGAGTGCGTTCATCAGTATAACCATTCTTTCAGAATCACATCACAAACCATACAAAGTTCGCATCTAATGATTTTGAGGGGTGGGTTTTTTTTGGAGGAGGTGGAGTCAGCCACAGGGATTGCATTGAAAGTTTGGGGGTACTGTCCTACGATCTTTTGCTCAAGGCTAGAGAATCTACCACTTTGAGCCACAGCTCAGAGTTTTGCTGACTTCCTGCCAGGGCTGGATTTTAAACCCATCAGGGTCAGATCTCAGTCCCCACGTATCTTGGATGACAGGGGTTAACGAGCCAGTGGCATCTGGTTCTGTGGAGCCATTTACCTCTGACTAAGTCAGGTTAGATGGCAGCTGTCAGCAACAGACTCCCGGCTTGCTCTATGATGAGGCATTTGCAGTGCTATCATTATATAGTTGCAGTAAAAATATAATATCTTTATTTGGTGCCATTCCTGGGTCTTGAGTAAGAGTCTAGACACCGTGCCTAAGCTTTTATGCTCAAAGCTAGTGCTCGGTCCCTTGAGCAACAGCAAGACTTCTGGATTTTTCTGTACAAACGGTAGTGAGGAATCTAACCCAGGGCTTGTTCATACTAGGCGAGCACTCTACCACTGAGCCCCAGGAGTGACAAGTGTATAAACAGATAAATGTGTAGATTTGTAGATAGATAGACAGACAGTCAGACGGACCGACGGACGGACAGACGGACAGACAGGCAGACAGACAGACAGACAGACAGACAGACAGACAGATAGACAGATAGATAGATGATAGATAGATAGATAGATAGATAGATAGATAGATAGATAGATAGATAGATAGATGTATATATGTGTGTGTGTGCATATGGAGAGAAAGGGAATGTGAGGATATTAAAATATATAAATATATTACCAATTATTAGTTATTAAATTATGCCTTCATTTAATGAAGTATCAAGTTTGAATACTTATAAAATCATTAATTAAAAATTAGTCAGTATCCTTCCATTAGGGGAATCATACCATGGTGCTAGAATGGAAGATATAAATCCAATAATTATTCTGTGGCATTCTAAAATAAAATCATGGATTAACTGCAAATTTAATTATTACTTTTATAACATTCCACTAGCATTCACATAAATAGGAATGAGTTTGTCAGGATCTCCTTCCATTTGTGGGTGTCAGTCCTGGCATTCGAACTACAGGACTGGGTAGTTTATTTTGAATTCAAACCATTGGAATGACACCTGAAGATTTCAGATTGTTATGAATACAAAAAAGAACAACAAGAAGAAAAGAAACCCAGGAGCCAGGGGCTCCTGCCTGTAATCCTACCTCCTCAGGAGACTGAGATAGAGATCATGGGTCAAGCCAGGTTAGGGGAGGAAAGTTAGTGATGAACTATCAAAAGCCAGAAATGGAGCTGTGGCTCAAGTGGTTGAGTGCTAACCTTGAGATAAGAAGTTAAGAGACCAGAGTCCAGACACTGAGTTCAGGATCAAATACTGGCACAGAAAAAAAGTAAAGAAAAGCTTTCAGGAGCTCCTAGTCCACTGTGTAAAAGGTCAGATTAGCCGGGCACCGGGCTCACTCCTAGCTCCTCAGAAGGCTGAGATGTGAGGATTGCGGTTCAAAGCCAGCCTGGACAGGAAAGTCCAGGGGACACTGATCTACAAGTAACCTCCAGAAAACCTGGCTCTGTATCTCACGTGGTAACCTGAAGTGCTGGGGGACAGCACACAGGCCCAGAGTTCAAGCCCCATGACCAACACCTGGACTGCTTGGACCTCACTCTGTGGCTCTAGGCAGGGAATTTTTCAGTGGGCCCCTGAGGGTCTCCCAATGTCTAGACGTCCTATAAGTCTTGAAAGCAGGCTATTTGGAGGCCATTGCCTGCAGAGCAGCCACAGTATCAGAGAAGGGTCAAGCCTTGGGGCATGGAGATCATCAAAATGGCATCTGTCATGGGTGCAAGATGGATCTGAGCAGTAATTCGATGTCTCAGACCACGGTTCTGGGCCAGGAGGGGCAGGAGATGCAAGATGTCACACCAGGTACCACCCGCTCATGCAGGTATCAGAAAAGTGTGAATTTGTCAGGCACACCTTGGGCAGGTGTTGAGTTGAGCTCATGAAAGGCTTGTAGGCTCATGAATCCACAGCCAGCTGCTTGTAGCAGGCGCTATCCTAGGAGTCCCAGGGCTCAGAACCCTGCTTTCCTCACCAGTTATCGGGGGAGGAGGCGGGGATAGATGAAGGTCAGCGATCTTGGGCTGATTACAAAGGAGCATCCCTAGTGTCCTTCCCTTGGTCCTGTGGCCCCGTGCATGGACGGAGGGGCAGGTTCCATGGAACATACTGGCATGGTCCAGACCCCTCAGCCCAAGAAGGACTTAGGGAGAAACCACTTTATCTGCCTTGAGAGTTTACTGTGACTATGCCTCAGGACTGCCCCCAGTTCTAGTTCAGCTCAGCTCATCATTAGCACCTTCATGTGTGTGTGTGTGTGTGTGTGTGTGTGTGTGTGTGTGTGTGTGTGTGTGTGTGTGTGTGTGTGTGTGTGTGTGTGTGCATGTGCGCTTACGCATCTTGGTAATATGGCTTGAACTCATGGCCTGGTCTCTGTTCCTCACTTTTTTCATTCAGTCCAGTACTCTAACACTTGAGCCACAGTTTTTCTTCCAGCCTTCTTGTGGTTATTTGCAGAAGAGAGTCTCACAGACGTTTCTAGCTGGGCTGCCTCTGAATGGAAATCCTCAGATTTCAGCTTCCTGAGGAGCTAGGAATATGAAAGCATGAACTATTAGCATCTGGTCACATTTTCCTTCTTGGCTAACACAGACTACCTCTCTCCCAGCCAAGCACCCATCTATAGCTACCCCTCCAACCCCAGGCTTCAGACGAAATATAACCTCCTTCCCTGAGGATAAAGAAATGGAATCAGGTTTGAGCTTTATGTTCTCCACAAAATCAGGGTCTGGGGGGAGCTTATGTGGAGGTCACAGATCTAGGCCAGGGCAAGTAGACAGCTGTTAGAACAGAAGAGAGTATGAAAAGACATCCTTGCAGCTGGATGCCAGTAGCTCATGCCTATAATCCTAGCTAATCGAAGTTGACACCTGAGGATCAATCAAGATTCAAAGCTAGCCTGGGAAGACTCTTATCTTCAATGAATCACCAAAAAGATGGGAAACAGAGCTACTGTATTTCAAGTGGTACAGCACCAACCATGTGCAAATAAGCTAAAGGATACCACCTAGTCTCTGAGTTCAAGCCCTGGTACACACACACACACACACACACACACACACACACACACACACACACACACACACACACACACACACACACACATCTTTAACAGATGCCAGTGGCTCATACCAGCAATCCTAGCTACTCAAGATGCTGTGATCTTAGGATGGCAACTTGAAGCCAGCTTAGGCAGGAAAGTATGTGAGACACTTCTGTCTACTAAACTACTAAAAAAGATGAAAAATGAGCTATGGTTCAAGTGTTAAAGTGTTAGATTTGAGCAAAGGAATCTCAGGGACAGTGCCAATCTCTGACTTCCAGCTCTAAGATTTTTTTTTAAAGACAACCCCACCACAATCAGGCCATAAATACAGATTTTGGTCATCCTAGATCTCACTTCTGCTCCAGCCACTTTCACAGCACAAGTGGCTTGTGTGTGGCCAGCACCGGGCAAAGAAGTAAACTTACACAAGGGGGCATAGCCAGGTCAAGGCTAATGCCCCAGAACAGTGAGGTACTGACCATACCAGTCTCTCATCCCCCAGTTCCCTGGCCCTGGAATCTAAAGTGTGTACCCCTGTATTGTGGGCATCTGGAATTGTCTAGACGGACCCAGGGACCGGTGCTATATCACAACTCCATGAGAGGGCACATGAGGTCCAGGCAGTCTGGGAGCAACAAATTGGGCCATTTCTTTGTGTGGGCTTGAACTGAGGATCTGGGAGCTGTATCTCTTGGTTTTCATGCTCAAGGCTGGTGTCTTACCACTTGAGCCACAGCTCCACCTCTAATATTTTCATGGTTCTATGGAGAATAAAGTCTCACTGGCTTTCCAGCTTATTGATGGCTTTGATCTATCTTTGATCCTCAGAACTTTGCCTCCTGAGTGGCCAGGATGTCAGGAGTGAGCCTGAACCAGAAGTGACAGGCATCAGAGCCTTTCTTTTGAGCTTCTGTTTATCTCGTGTCAACTAGCAAGCCCAACTAAAATAGTCACTTACAGGGGATAAAGTTCCTCTCCTAGATCAGTTAATCCAAGGAGATAAAATGTCTTTGGAAAAGGCTAGTCTGAACTGGCTTACGGGAGTATGTGTGTGTGAGAGTATGAGTTTCAGGGATACATACCCCCATCTCTCCAGTGCTCCATTCTCCCAGTGGTGAGTGCATCCAGGATCACCACCCCAAAGAAGGCAGGTAGGGGAGGGTACCTATGGACACATCAAGTGGGATGATCTGAATTCTATCCTGCAACTGAAGCCAAGAGAGTTAATAGAGAAAAGGAGAGGTTTAGAGAAACATCAAGGGAAGCCCCTTACTTTTGGCTACAAGTACCAGAGAGAATAATGAATCCATCCTTTTTGGTAGTAAGATAACAGGTGCCCAGTATTCATTTATTTTACTTTTTTGAGCCCCAGGGCTTGGACTCAGGGCAGCGGTGTCATCCCTGAACTTCTTTTCCTCAAGGTTGAGGCTCTACCACTTTAGCCACAGAACACATCTGGCACTATTTGTGATGGGGGGAGTGGTTTATGGGAGATAAGAATCTCACAGACTCTCCTGCCTGGGCTGGCTCTGAGTCACAACCATGAGACCTCAACCTCCCCAATAGCTAGGATGATGGGCTAGAGCTACTGGCACCTGACTGCCACCATCCATTTACAATCTCCTAGAAACAGTGCCAGGCCACCTGCATTGCACCCCCCTTGCTGTGAGTGGGAAGCAGACATGGGTGGTTTTGATACTTCAACAGCCTTCCTACCTTGAGCATTGTTCTGGGTCAGTCTGATGGCGGCTTCCACCTTGTCCACAGCAATGACTTGGCTCTGTCACAAGAACAAATGTCCCCCAGGAGGTGTTAGGTCTGGGGTCTTTCCTCTGCACACCATCTCGCCTCCCCGAAACGACACACCCCAACAAAGCAAAGTAGAAAGAGCAAATTCATTTTCTTATAATCAGGATCTGGTCAGATAGGTGGGGGTGAGGATCACAGGCCCGGGGTCAGGCTGTGCGGTTGGAAAATGCAACACCTCCTCATTCATTTTCCTTTCTTAGCAGAGGGTAGTGAGAAAGGACTCACCAGACGGACTGACAATGAATAACCATCATGGTCTAGCCTGGGCACAGAAGGGCTTACCTAAGGGAGCGAGTTCAACAGGCTGAGCAAGAAAGCTCCAGACTCACAGCCTACCTCCGGAATGAGAGGGCCACCTTGGGTCCTAGCCACATGGGGATACTGGGCCACCTCCTCCAGCACACATTCAACAAGTTCCTGAGAGAGAGAGACATACAGAGAGCGAGCGAGCGAGCGAGCGAGCGAGAGAGAGAGCGAGCGAGCGAGCGAGCGAGTGAGAGAGAGAGAGAGAGAGAGAGAGAGGGAGGGAGGGAGGGAGAGAGAGAAAGAGAGAGAGAGAGAGAGAGAGAGAGAGAGAGAGAGAGAGAGAGAGAGAGAGAGAGAGAGAGAGAGAGAGAGAGAGAGAGAGAGAGAGAATTACACTTAAGCCGGGGTGCCATTGGCACAGGCCTATAATGGTAACTGAGGCTGAGATATGAGTATCATGGTTCATAGCCAGCCAAGGCAGGAATGTCTATGATACTCTTATCTCCAAAGAACCACCAGAAAACCGTAAGTGGTGCTGTGGCTCAAGTGGTAGAGTGTTAGCCTTGATCTGAGGAGCTCGGGGACAGTGCCAAAGCCCAGATTTCAAGCCCCACGACTGACAATAAGTTGATTTTCCACCACAAGATAGTGGACTGAATAGCACTCATTGTCCTAGGGAGCATGGCTGAGAAGACAGGCTGAGTTTCCTGCCAGCTGGGGATCATGATTAGATCACCCACCTTCTCCATGCCTCATTTTCTCCAGCTGCAAACTGAACAGTGACGGATCCCTTCCTCATGGGGATAGGGTAAGGATGAAAGATAGCCATGTTTTGTTTCATAATCCCATACCTGTGGCACAATAAATAACAGACCCCATCTGAACCCTTTCCAGGTATCTTCCTGTCATATGCTCACAGAATTGCCAAGAAATTTATCTGACGACCGCTCCCTCTATGCCTGGTGCTGGCCCAGAAATCCCCCTGCATTGATCCCTTGTTTCCTCACAAATGTCCTGTGAGGAGGCTCAGGTCAGATGGTTCCAGGTCCAACCAGAGTTTTAACTGTGGTCAAGAATCGGCTGCCTTGGACTAAGAGTTTGGGAAATCCATCTAAACTGATGACTGAGCATGGTGCTACATGTCTAGGATCCCAGCTACAGAGGACCAGGTGGTGGTGCACGCCTGTCACAGGAGGACCGCGATCCAGCCCCACCTGATCTTATATTGCGTCTCTATCTCAGAAATGCCCAAGAGAGAAAGGCTTGGCTCCGATGGTAGAAGACCTGATTGGCAAGCTTAAGGCTTTGAGTTCAAATCCTAATATACCAAAAGAATCAGAGGCTCAGTGCCAGAGGCACATGCCTATAATCCAATCAACTCAGGAGGCTGAGATCTGAAGATCAGAGGGCAAGATTTAAAATGGGGTTGACCTTGCCCATCAGACGTCATGATGAGAAGACCCTGAGTCTGACCCATATCAAAATGCTCCATACTAACAGGGCTCGTACCCTTACTAAGTGCTGGCCATCCTCTCTGTCCCCTTGGGGAGCCACAGCCTGCGGCCCCACCCCCAGGTCCTCCCAAGCTCCCTATGCCACCAACCAGGCCCGAGGGAGTAGACAGTTCCAGGGCACAAAGAACTCTTGGTCTTATCAATTAATGGTGCTGAGTCCCCCGGTGTGGCCACACTGGATTTGGATGTGACCTCAGGGTCCGTGACCCTCCTAAGGTCAGATGGGAGGCAAGTGACCAGAGGTGGCTCAGCATGTTACCTAGCAGGAAGGGAAGGTGATGGCTTCCAGGTCTGCCAGTTACCTATGTAACAGATACTGGGGGGAAAACTTAGCCAAGAGGGAGGGAGGTGCCCCTGTTCAGACTTTACATTTCAGCCTTTTAATAATTAAGAAAAAGGGTGAAGATTCTCTCTGGCTACTTCCTGTTCGCAAGGGCCATTGACGGTAGGGGTAAAAGGCTGAGATGTAGTCCTCTCTGGAAGAAGGCAGCAGGCAACAGCTCTCACTTGGGCATTGAGTCCTTAGATGCAATCTGGAGGAAGCAAGTCTCTTGGATGAAGTCTGGAGAAGTCTCATGAGGCATTCAGAGACTGAAAAAAATACTAGAGAGCAAATAAATGGCAAGAGGAAGGACTTGAGGCTGAAAATGTTGGTAGAAATGTCCCTAGTCAAGTGACAAAGGCAAGAATATAGATTCTTGTCCAGTTGAAAGGTAGACAGGTATGGATATTAGTTGGGCAGTCTTCTTACTTCTATTGACCTTCAGGCTCTGGTTAATTTTGAAAGGACAGGCACAAAGTGGATAATGTGATAGCATCTCCTTACTCCTCTCCATGTTCCCTTGTTCCCCAGACTGGCTGAGTCTATGTGCTCATTGCTGAGATGGTTTGTCACAGTTGGTATTCAAGGAGGTTTGAACTCAAGGCCTGACCACTGTCCCGGAGCACTTCTGCTCAAGGCTAGCACTCTACCACTTTGAATTATAGTACCACTTGCAGTATTTGCTGGTTAGAGATAAGAGGCTCAATCCATGCTTCCAGCCTGGCTCTTTGCAGGTTAGTTGGGAGATGGAGTCTGAGGGATTTTTCAGCTCGGGCTGGCTTTGAACTGCAATCTTTGCCACAAAAGCCCTTTGTTATTTCCAATTAAAGCAAGAGGAGATCAAATAGAATAAGTAGAGCTTACCTGGTCCTTATCTAGAATTGACCAAATATTCTGCAATGACAAAACTCATTAAATGTGAGAATCTTAGCACAGATACGCCCAATATTTTAGAATCACGTACTTAGTACTAAACTACACAACACAACACAAAAAAGGCAAAACTCAAAACCTAAAATGTTTGACAACAATGTATAAACATCTTTGCTAACAAAGCACATCAGATGGTTGCACTTAAGTTAACAGGGACTGTGAAAAGAGCAACTTGTTAGCCAGGCACAATAGAATAGATGGATGGATGAGTAGTAAGCTTGGTGTTAAGGTAAGGGTTGGATGGGGCCAAACCCTTAACATCATGTGGCCAAGATGGTGAACTCAAGATGGCTAATTTCTGAAAAAATGCAAAGAAAGTCTGAACAAAAAATCAAGCCTATTTTGGCTAGCCTTTGAGAGGGAACTTAGATGGGCTCCCTGGCACCCAGGCCATGTCACATTCTTCAGGGCACAATCCAAAAAGTTTTAGAAAAGAAAGGGAGAGATATAGAAAGTTGAACATGAATAGCAGAGAGCAGAGAGAGCCTGAAAGTAAACTGACTTCTGGCCATGTACCATTGCAGAGGCAAAAATTGTCTAAATCTGAGAACAGCATAAAAATATTAGGTGCTCTGTCTATCCAGGGAGCCCAGGAGGCATTTCAGAGGGGTTTCACAGCTCGAGCATGACTCGCAGCACCCCATTGAATGTGTAGGAGAGTCATTCTCAAGAGTCAAGGAAAGCTGACCAGGCAGAAGCAGCATTCCGATTTCCCCCAGATCCTTATAGAGAGAAATGGCCAAGCACTCAAACCAAGCATCCTCAGCATCAGAGGTTACCAGACTTTGGGCTAAAGGCCATAGGAGCTCTCTGGCATGATACCACATCTGAAGAGAGATTGAACAACAGAGAGCCATAGAGAGTAGTTGCACTCACCAGAGTAGAGAAGTGGTGTGGACCTGGATATGAAGGCCAGCAATGGTATTGGTGAAAAGTCTCACGTGGTGTCCAAGGCAGTTTGTTTCGCAGAAGAGGGGTGGTTGGGAAATTCTAACATTTCCAACTCAAAAACCCCATCTGAGTCACGGCATCATATGTAAGGTATATTAAATAGGTAGACTTCATTAGGTAGTGGATGAAGGGAACACCGCAAGCTATTCAGGCAGGAAAAGAAGTTTGTTTACGGGACTTCTGCCCCCCCATACATGATGGAGAAGCCTGTCTGAAATGGAAAGGGAGGAGATAGCAATTTGAATTTCGGTACAAATTCATCCATCTCTGCTAGGTTTTCCTTCCTTTGTGTGTAGAGTCTGGAATTATTTCTTTATGATTGGATGTCTTGGATGATTGTTGTAATTTTTCCTGTGGTATCTCTGATATTATTGATTTGGGTCTCCTCTCTTTTGTTCATTACTCTTGCCAGTGGTCTGAGAGCTTTATTGAGATTTTTTTAAACAGCTTTTTGTTTTATTAATTTTATTAATAATTTTCTTTATATCTCATTAATTTCAGCTCTTATTTCAGTTATCTTTTTCGGTCTACCAACTTTAGGTTCAATTTTTCTTGTTCCTCTAGCAGTTTTAGTTGCATCATAACATTGTTTACTTGGTCTATGTTTTTTTTTTAATTTTTTAATTTATTTTTATTGTGAAAGTACTGTACATAGGGGTTACAATTACATGGGCAAGATGATGAGTACATTTCTTATCAAGCATTGTAGCCTCCTCCTTTGTTTCCCCTTCACATCCCTTACCATCCCCTCCTGCCCCCCCGACCCAATCCTCCCTGCTCTCCCTCCTCCCCCACCAAAGTTGTAAAATTTGTTTGCGACATAACGACTTGTACATCTCATTGTTGCAATGGGTCCACTTGTATCCTTACTTACATTATTTGTTTTTCCCCTTCCCCTCCACAAATTATACCGACATCAAATACAGTGAAAGCAGGGGTTATACTGTGGGGAAGGGACATACAAAACTACAAAGACATAATCTTATGAATGTGTTAGAAACAATCAAATGAAAGAAAAAAAACATTTGAATACATGTCTTAGGGTTCATTTCCCTAACATCACCTTATCTGACCTTTTCTGCTTGACTCAGACATATACTAGATATTACAAAAAAGGGAAACCATGGGACCTATGTTTCTTTGGGCCTGGCTTACTTCACTTAATATAATTTTTTTCCAAGACTTTCCATTTCCTAACAAATGGAGCAATGTCATTCTTTCTGATGGAGGCATAGAATTCCATTGTGTATATATACCACATTTTCTTGATCCATTCATCTACTGAGGGGCATCTGGGTTGGTTCCATATCTTAGCTATGGTAAATAATGCTGCAATAATCATAGTCATGCTGGTAGCTTTAGTGTGGTCTTGTTTGTGGTCATTTGGGTAAACACCCAAAAGTGGGATGCTGGGTCATAGGGAGCTCTATGTGGAGTCTTTTGAGGAACCTCCATACTACCTTCCAAACTGGTTGAACAAGTTTACACTCCCACCAACAATGAAGTAAGGTTTCCTTCTGTCCACATCCACGCCAGCATCTGTTATTTTTATAGTTCTTGGTTTTAGCCATTCTACCTGGGGTAAGGTGGTATCTCAATGTTGTTTTGATTTGCATTTCTTTATGGCTAGGGAGGTTGAGCATTTCTTTATGTGTCTATTGGCCATCCATCTTTCCTTTTCAGAGAAGTTTCTGTTTAAGCCTTTAGCCCACTTATTTATTGGGCAGTTGTTTCTTTGAGGATTTGTTATTGGGAGATTTAATTTTTTGCATTCCAAGTATATTTTAGATATGAGACCCTTGTCCGTTGTATGGCTAGTGAATATCTTCTCCCAATCCGTAGGCTTTCTATTGATCTTGATATGCGTGCTGAGAGCAATAAATTTGCCCCTCTGGACTGCTTTCGCTGGGTCCCATCCATAGGTTTCTTCGTGATGTATTTTCATTTTCATTGAATTGTAGGAACTTTTTAATTTCTTCTTTAATTTCTTGTGTAACCCATGTATTGTTCCAAGAGTGTTGTTTAATTTTTATATGTTTAAGTTTTTTCTACTTTATGCCTTGTTACTGAGAACCAGTTTGATTCCAGTATGGTCAGATAGAATACAGGGTATTATGTCGATCCTCTTGTATTTGCTTAAATTCCTTGTATGAACTAACAAATGATCTATTTGAGAAAAAGTTAGGGAGTTTGCAAGAATAAGACCCTGCTGGTGGGAATGCCTGTAATTCTAGCTAATCAGGAGTTTTAAAGCCATCCCAGGCAGGAATGTTCATGAGGATTTTCTGGGGTAGTTCAGCACCACATCCTGCCTCAAGTCTGTGGCTGTTCACCACCTTTCCAGCATGGCCTGGGATGAGCTGCTTATGCAAGCCAGTATGGACAGACGGTGCACCCCACTGCACGTCTGTAGTTGTTCACTGCCACTGTCGATGCCGCTGCTGCTGCCACAACTGATGCCACTGCCTGAGCTGCTGCCACTGCCCCAGGATCAGCTGGGCCACATATGCAAGCCAGGCACTCCACCACGAGTCAGGTGTTAGACAGTGCTCTGCCTCTGGCTTGGCTGGGCCGCTTATACGGGCCAGTATGGAGAGGCACAAACCACCACAGGTCTGGAGGTGTTCACTGCAGCTGTCCCTGCCCTTGCCACCGCTGCCGCCCTGGGCTGGTCTGGGTTGTTCCTGTGGGCTAGTGCCAAGAGGCATTGTGCCCAGAGTCTTGGTGGTTTGCCGCCACTGCCAGCTGCTGCTGATGCTGCTCCAGGTTAGGCTAGGCTGTTTACACCAGCAGGAGAGAGGTACCACAGTGTGAGTCTAGGGTCATTCACCACTGCTGACAGCTGCTGCTGTTCCTGACTGGATTGGGCTGCTTGCACCAACCAGGCAGAGGCCCCGTGCCAGTTCCAGTGAGGGAAGGCTTCATGCTGGCTCTGCATTTGAGATTTCTGTTTGTATTCTCTGTGTTGGCCCCTTAACTTGGGAGTCTTCTGGGAGCCTTGGGATGCTTGCCAGTGTGTGGTCTTTGGAGGGTCCAGAGCCGGGATACTTATGCAGCCTGGCATGATTACCCACAACTTAAGCTGCTCAGCACAGAGCCCCATCACCAACAAGGGGTGGGGGAAGGGTCTTCCCACTTTACTGTCTGTGTAGGTTTTTCCCTTTTCTTTTATCACTTCCTATATCTCTCTGAGCAATTGCATTTTTTGGGGGGGAGGGTGTCACTTGGTGAAACAGAGCATTGAAAGCCAAACACTCTATTTGGTTGGAGAGAGTTATGGTGTTTCCCTGTTGTTCCATTGCCATCTTGGCCCCTCCTTTTCAGGTGGAATTTTTCTTAGGCGGCAAGTGGGCCTTGGTTACCAAAGGATAGGTACATAAGAGAATATGTTGTAAAGCCAGCAATTTGTAGTTAGACATTTCTGTTAACATAGCCTTCACAAGATTAGGGAACAAAGGGGGTGGTCTACCCTAAGGTATATCAAAGGGATTAAATTCTTTAACATGAGGGCTACATCTTGCTCGAAGAAGAGCAAAGTGAAGGAGACTTACATAGCCATGGCCAGTCTCTGTATTTAATTTAGTTAAAGTTTCCTTTAAGGTTATATTCATTCTTTCTAGTGCCTTGAACTCTGAGTTCTATATATGGATTGTAACTTCCAATTTATTCCTAGAGCATTAGTTAATAATTGAGAACTTGGGCTGTGAATGCAGTGCCAACTTCAGACCCTACACCTAAGGTTAAGTCAAATCAAGGAATTATTACATGCCTCAGCTCAGCCTGAAAAAATGTCCACTATTATAACAGATAACAATACCCATACTTTCCAGGCTTTACCTCTGTGAAGTCCACTTGCCCAATTCACCATCTGAGGTTCCTCACATATGAATTCTTTCCATATGTTCCAGCTTTTCAGCTTTTACCTGTTGGAAATTACCTACACACATTACAAAGGATTGTCAGGCTGAGGCCCCACTGGTTTTCAGAACAGTCTTAGGCAGTGGCCTCGGGCAATTTACCTTGGTGCAAATATCTACATGTAAACTGACAGAAAGCTTAAGCCTGTATTCATTTTTCCCAAGTTTAGTTTCAAAATTTGCACACTTATTACCACTGTTTTTGCTTCTTCCTTTAATCTTAACAACTAGTAGCTCGAAAATTTGCACACTTATTACCACTGTTTTTGCTTCTTCCTTTAATCTTAACAACTACTAGCTCTAGAGACCCCGCTGTTTTTAGAGTGGTCTCCCAAGCTACCTAATCAGCTCAGATCTTTCTCTGTATCTTAGGGTCTCTAGTTTCTTTAACTCCTGTATAGTACTCTGAACCTTGGAGTCTTCTTCCATTTTATTCTCCTACTTTTCTCTCAAACTTGCTTTCATGATCCCACTCACCTTCTCAATGTGCTCCTTAACTTTCAAGGGTTTTGGCAGGGTCACAGGAGAGTTCCTTTGACTGGCCAACTGCTGTTCCTTCTCACAACCACTTTGCTTGATCTTCAGCTCCACCCTTAAGTTCAAAAAAGGTGCTATTGGGAGGTAATTTTTTCCACCTCCATCTGTTCCATTAGGACATGATGTTTCTGCATTACATTTATGGTGAAGATCTCAGCAGTCTTTTTGGCCTTTTACTCTAGTAGTTTCTCTTTCTAGTTTTCCACTTCAGTGTATTTTGGGGACAGATCTTTCAACTTTTTGTTTAGCTATTCTGTTTTTGTTCCTAATGCTCTTTTCCTTTCCCAGGCATTCTGTATCAGACCATGTGGTCCTTTAACTCTTACTGAAGAGTAACAATCTCTTTCTTGAGCCTGATATTTCCTGTTCACTTTTCTTGGCCTCATCTTCTATGACATAGCACTTCCTCGTCTTTCTCTATAACTACTCTTATCTTCTTTCTCTGTTGTTTTGAATATCTGGTGACACTCTTCAAAGCTTATAATCAACATGTACTTCAGCCTAATACATTCTTATATCAGATCCAGCTCTTTTATTATGTCCACTATTTCTTAATGAAGGATTAGGATCTCTTCTTGGCCTCACTTGTGGTTAGCAAGGATGGTAGCATTGCCGTCTTGTGCTTCTGTTGGCTTCTGACCTGTGGTCCACTAACTTGCCTCATGCTCACCAAGGCTAATGTACTTGAATTTCATTTGATTCTGACTGTTTTTTAGTTTCCTTTTGAGGATTTTCTTCTCATTTTTGACTCTCACAAGTTTATAATTTATTTCTTCAAAACTTTTCTTCACGTCAATAATTCTCTGGTTTCTCCAGTGTACCCTTCTATTTGCTTTTAAGCTCTTAGTGGGTTTTGTTTGGCACATATTGGAGATGCAGTATTTTATAACCTGTGTTTTGAAATAGAAGTGTGTGATTTTTTTCTTTGCCATATTTCTTCTTTAGTTTATAAGGCTGTTTTTAAATTGAACACAGTTGGAATTCAGAGCCTCAAGTTCCTTTGCATGTTTCTCCAGAGATACAAACACATTTTCCAGGTGTTAATGGGGTTACATAACCTGTTATTTTCAATCTTTCTCCCCCTTGGGCATTCCTTTTTCCAATGTCTATTTTGCTTGCAATAAGCACACTGATCTAGTACTAGAGATTCCCTATTGCCATTTGCAAATGAATTTTACTATCTTTGCCAAGGGTTTCTTGATCCCTATTCTGGGGCTCCTACCAAAACTCAAACCCCCTTCTTACTCTTTTTTTCCAGGGTGCCTCTGTTATTAAACAACCACTGGGCAACCACTTCCAACTCAAAATACACCTTTCCCTCAAAACTTTATAACTTTTGAAGATTTCTTCTAAGATATGGGGCTGACTAACAAAGGCCATATTTAGGGCTCTTTGATTCTCCAGGGCTTCAAGATCTATAGGCCTATAAGTCCTATAGGCGTCTGGGAGAAGTTTCAGAAAAGCATTAGGGTACTCACTGGGGAACTCTCCCATCTCACACACATTTCTGGCTTTCTAGCCTCTGCGGTATCCCTGCTAACCAAACCTGGCAATAATTGGTAAGCACATTCCTACCTCAATTGCTGTTAGTCTCAGCTTGGATAAGTCTGGGGAAAGACTTGATCCAAATGGTCTGGTTCAATAGTGGAGCTACTGTCTGGTCCAGGGACCATATTCAAGTTATCGAGCAGGATTCACTTCCTTTTCTACCAGGTGAAAAGCATCTGTAAAATTTGCTGACACTCATCCCAGTTGTCCTTGTGTGTGAAAATTACTGTCTGTAATGAGGTAATGATCCTGGTTATTTTTTTCTGAAAAGGATGGATTTTGCTGTTTCCAGTAATATAGGTCACTATTTGTAAAGGGACCATATATTAAAAAGGGGGCCTGCCCACCATCTCCTCCATGTTCCTGTCTCAAGGGTAATAAGGGTAACATACCACACTGCACCAACTCAGGATGGTACAAGTAACCAATTTTGGCATGGGAGGACGTAACAATAGAGGTGCTGATGGCAAAGAATAGGAGAAAGATTACATCAGTGCATCTTCTTCTGAGGGGTTCTGTAACCCTGGGAGAGAATATTTTTTGGATATGACAAATTTAGACCTTTTTCTCCCATCCTGAGCAAAGGAGTAAACAGAGGTGCATACAGGACACAGATAGAACTATCAGCATGCACACACAGTACAATAGCCACAGACACTTAACCCACATGCCCCAAACCTCTCAATGTTGACCTCTATAGGAGGTCCCAGATGACAGAGAGGATATTCCAGATTGCCTCTTGAGGAGGTCGCAGATGACCTCTGGAGGATGTCACATATGTACTCGCTAGGAAGCCCTAGATGACCTCTCATGGATGTTCCAAATGGCTTCCCAAGGAAGTGTCAGATGACCTCCAAAGGAGGTCCCAGATGTCCTCTCAATGAGGCTGAGATAACCTCATGAGTAGCTCTCAGATGGTCACTCAAGGAGGCCATATATGAACTCCAGAGGAGGATCCAGATAACCCTCTTGAGAAAGCCACAGATGACCTCCAGAGAAGGTCCTATATGGCTTCTCAAGGAAGTCCCAGATGGTGTCCGAAGACAGTCATAGATTTCTTATCAAGGTAACCTGAGATGACCTCCAAAAGAAGCTCCAGATGACCTCAGGAGCTGGTCCTAGATTGCCTCTTAAGGAAGCCCCAACCCAGATGCCCTTCAGTAGATGAATGGATCAAGAAAATGTGGTAAATATACACAATGGAATTCTATGCCTCCATCAAAAAGAATGACTTTGACCCATTTGTTAGGAAATGGAAAGATTTGGAAAAAATTATATTAAGTGAACTAAGCCAGGCCCAAGGAAACTTAGGTCCATGGTTTCCCTTATTTCCCAATTACTACTTTTATAGAGGTCTCAGATGACCTCCTGAGGAAGCAACAAATGACCTCTGTAGAAAGTCCAAGATGACCCGGTAGAAGGCTCCAGATGACCTCCAGGGTAGGTCTCAGATGGCTTCTCAAGGAAGTTGCAGATGTACTCTTGATGAGGTTCCAGATGGCTTCCCAAGGAAGGCCTACATGACCTCTCAAGGAGGCTCCAGATGGCTTCCCAAAGAAGCAACAGATGACCTCCAGAGGGGATCCCCAAAACTGGCTGGCAAGCTTGCCCAGACACACCCCTAGAGGTCCCTAAATGACTTTTGTCCATGATTCTCCTCCGGAGACAAACACTAGAGGTACACTCTCAACCTTGAGGGCTGACACTCTCACCTATGGGGATTTTTCCCTGAGGCCAAGGCCTGATGTCATCCAAATGGATTATCTCAATAGGGGGTCTCCAAAAATTAACACCTCTGTAGTTCAAGAGAATCCATAGAGACACATTTAATATCATAAATGTTCTCCTAACCACCAACCCCCAAAATTAGGAAATCCAAAACTCCAAACATCAAATGGCAAGCCTTTTTTACCCTTCCTTTTGTCTCTGCACTACAGAACTATACTTCCTTCGAGGTCTTTCTTTTTTCCCTTCTACCAGTTCCTTCTTCTCTTCAGGCCCCTTCACTCTCCACAGGCATGAACTGCTTTGACTGGGTCATCAGTTGCCATCCTTTACCTCCTGCCCTCCCTCAACTTCTTCTCCTCCTAGGTCTTTCTCCTTCTGTTATCACCTCACTTCCTTCCTTACAGGACTTTTCCCTTTTTCTCTCTCCTTCTATTGCTGTGAACCAGCAGCCTATATAAAGTCTGTACCCCTTCTCCACTCCAACTGCCTAACAGTTTTCAACTCTCAAATCCCAAACGCCCACAGCCAAATCACTTCTTCACAGCTCAGCACGTGATGATTAATGCCCCAGCCCCTCCCACAGAATGCCCCACTTCTTTGGTGACATACTTTATCCTCTCCAGCTGGCCAGGAGATGGGGCCACACTAATTATCCAAGCCTGTAGATTATCAGAGCCCTGCTGATTATTACAGTATACTCCTTGTGAACTAGTAGCAATTGAAATTGGAAATTTGATTGTGATATTACAAACTCGTTGTGACATCACAAACACATTTTAACATCATACCACCACGACATCACAAACCCATGGTGACAACATTGTCATTGGGACATCATGATTCCATTGTGACATCTCAAATCTATTATGACCTCTTAGCTCCTTTGAAAAATCACATGCCCTTTTCAACATCAGTCCCTTTGTGTACCCATATCCTTGTTGTTAACTAATGACAATTGAAAGCAGCCATGCCATTATAACATCAAAAAGTGTTTGTGACATCCTCAAAAGCGTGACATCACATTTTCATAATAAGCGCATCATCTCATTGTGACATAACCAAACTCAATGACATAATCGTATTATGACAACAATTCTCATTTTGACATCATAGACACATTCTGAATGCCTATTCTGTGATTTCATTGTATTTCATATGTGGCATGAGAGTTGTTATCAGAAATGCATTTTTGTGCCTAAATAACCATTTTGACATCATAACCACTTTGTGCCATCACAGTGCCATTGTGTTATCACTAGCACAATGTGACATCACAAACTTCTCCTCTCCTCATAACATTTGTGACATGCTGACATTGTGATATCAGACATTTTTGCCCTCATAATTTGTTTTCAACCTCATATTTCATGTATGATATTAGATACCAGAAATCCACTGTGACATCATGACCATTGTGACTTCACACTGACAGATGTAATGATCATCTTGTCACATTGTGGCATCACAAAAGGTTTTGATGTCACAATTAATTGATGATGACCTACAGGTAAGGGGTCACAGTAGGTCTATGATGTCACAGTTGGTTGTTGATAGCCAAATGTCATAAAGGATCTCATTTGTCATGAAATCACAGAGAATATGAGTTCCAAAACGGACTGTGCTATCTCCAAAGTCATGTGTTGTCACAAATGTGATGAAATCCTAGGAGGATTGTGATGTCACAGTGTGACACAGTATTTATGATGTCTGTCAGTATGATGTCACAATGATCATGATGTCACAGTGGATTTCTGATATCACATATCATAACTGAAATATTATAAAGTTGAAAATAGATTACGAACTCATAAAGGGCCTAAGACATTAAAATTGCAGCATATCACAAGACATGAGGACAGGGCAAGTTTGTGATGTCAGTGTATTAGTGATACCACCATGGAACTGTGATATCACAAAGTGATTGTGATGCCATATATTTATGAGATCAAAATGGTTTTCTGATATCAACCCAGAGGCCACATCATTTGAAATAGAATGAAATAGAATAGACATTTACAATGTATCTATGACATCACAATGACAATATAATGTCATAATGCTATGAGGTCATTGTAAATTGGTGATGTTGCAAGGAGATAATGGTGTCAGAATGAATATATCTTGTCACTCTGGTGATGGGGTAACAAAGGTTTGTGATGTTACAATGGCATATATGAATACAATTGTCATGTGTTCACAATGAGGATATGGGTACACAAAGGGACTGTAATGTCACAAATGTCATGTGTGTATTCAAAGGTACTTAGGGGCCATGATAGCTTCATGATACACAGTTGTGATGAGCTCACAATAGGTTTTAGATGTCAAGATGAGTTTGTAATATCTTAAACATATTTCCAATTTCAATTGCTATTTCACAATGTGCATACAAGTTCACAGAAGGAGCTTGAAGTCCTAATGGACATGAATTTTTAAAAATGTTATAAGGCCATATTAGGTTTGTGAATACACAATGGGACATTGATATCACCATGGCAATGTCAACTCACTGCATCATGTCAAAATATTATTTTGGTGTCACAATTAGTTGATGATGCCACATTGGTGATGAGGTCACAAAAGATTGGTGATGTCAAAATGTGTGGGGCATGTCACAATGGCATAATGTTTTTCAATTGTCTTTAACTTACAATGAGTATCTGAGTTCACAAAAGAACTGTAGTTTTTCCAAAAGTATGTGTTGTCACAAATATATTGAAATCTTAAAAGGTTTGTGATGTCAGAATTTGGCAGAATGGTTATGACATCTGGCAGTGTGATGTCACCATGTTCATGATGTCACTGGGAATGATAGCAAATGTCATATGTGCAATCTAATGACGTCGACAACAGATCATGAGGACAAAAAGGCTTAAAAGAATTACAGCGTGTCACAAAAATTTACGATGACAGGATAGGTTTCTGATGTCATGGTGGGTTAGTGATATCACAATGACAATGTGATGTACAAAGGGATTGTGATGTCACAATGATTATGAGTTCATGATTTGTTTATGATATCAACCTACAGGCCACATTTGAAATACAATGAAATCACAGAAAGGGCATTCATAATGTGTCTATGATGTCACAATGACAATGTGAAGTTATAATTCTATCATATTATTTTAGTTTTGTGATTTCAGAATGAGCAGATGATGTCAAAACTACAATGTGATGTCACAATTGTGATGATCTCACAAACTTTTTGATGTTAAAATGTCATCTTTGATTGTCAATTGTCAATATTTCACGGTGGGGATTTGGGTACACAAAGGGACTGTGATGTCACAAAACTATGTATTTTTTTCAAAGGTTATAAGAGGTCATAATAGTTTTGGGATGTCACAATGTGATCCTGTTGTCAAAAACAGCAATGTGATGTCACAATGGGTTTGTAATGTCACAGTGTTGGTGAGGTCACAATGGGTTAGTTATATCATGAGTTTGTAATATCACAAATTTGTCCAATTTCACCATGATACACTTAATAACCAGCAGTGCCCCTATCATCCATGGGAACAGATAGTCATCATGGCCTCCTGGTCTGGACCACCGGACAGGAGGATGAATGCAGCTGAAGGGGGCAGCACATGCTGCTGAAGGAGATAGGTAATCAAGCCCCACATGGTGAGCTGCCATGAAGTGATTGGGCATGGACATTTGGGAAGAGATGATTGAAAACTGTTATGCAGGAAACATACTGCAGTGGGGGAAGGGTACAGCCTATACATAGGCTGCATGTTCAGAGCAACAGAAGGGGAGAGAAAAGGGGGAAAGGCTTGGAAGGAAAGAAGTGAAGAGACTGCAGGAGAGTAAAAACCTGGGAGGAGAGGAAATTGAGGGAAACCAAGAGTTGAAGGACGGCAACTGGCCACCTGGACAGGGCAGGGCAGGCCTGTCAAGAGTAGAGCAGCCTGAAGAAAAGAAGGGAATGGTGGAAGAAAAAAATGAAAAGACCTGAAAGGTAGGACAGGTCTGTAGAGAAGGAGGATGAAGAGAAAGAAAAAAAACCTTTTCCTTTGAAGTGTGGAGCCTTGGAGATCATTATTTTTGGGGTTGCTTGTTTGCAGACCAGATATCAAATGGCGGGGCTGCTCTTTGGAGGTCTGAGGGTTCATGGTTGAAGCTGCATTTAGCTGTGGGCATCCAGCCCAGGTCAAGGTAGACACTTGTTACAAAATTCATGAGGACAAGAGAGGTCTGTGATGTTACATTGTATTAATAATATCACAATGTCAATATGAGGTCACAAAGGGATTGTAATGTCACAATGGTGATGTGGTCACAATGGGTTTCTGAAATCAACCTATAGGTCACATTGGAGATATAATGAAACCACAGAATAGGCAATCACATTGTCTCTATGACCTAACAATGAAAATGTGATGTCATAATGCTATGATTTCATTGTCATTTTGGAATGTCACAATGATTTGATGGTATCATAAAACAGTGTGATCTCACTCTGGAGATTATATGACAAAGTGTTTGTAATGTTACAATGGCATGTCTGATGTCAGTTGTCCTTTGTTCACAATGAGGATATGGTTACCCAAAGGGACTGTGATGTCACAAGTACCATGTGCTTTTTCAAAAGTGCTAAGAGGTCAAACAGGTTTGGGATGTCACAAGGTGACCGAGATATCACTGTGGCAATGTGATGTCACAATGGGTTTTGATGTCACAGTGGTGATAAGGTCACACTTGGATAATGGTGTCACAATGAATTTGTAATATCACCATTACATGTCCAATTTCATTCTACTAGATCACAGTGAAGATACTAGTTCACATAAGGAGCTAGAAGTCAGAAAGGCCATGAATTTTGTAAAATATTATGAAGAAATAATTGATTGGTGAAAATGCAATGGTGAAAATCTGATTGGTAATGTGATGTTACTATTACATGGGATAGTATTGTTTTGAAGTCACAAATAGTTGGTAATGCCATACAGGTGATGAGGTCACATAGGTTTGTGATTTCCCAATGAGATGGTGATGTCAAAATCTCATGCCAGATCTCTAATTGACAATGAATATATAAGTTCAGAAGGGTTAATGATGTATCCAAAGACATATGTTGGCACAAATATCATGAGTCTTAACAGGTGTGTGAGGTCACAATGTGAATCATTGGTCATGATATCTTGCAGTGTGATGTCACAATGGTCATGATGTCACAGTAGATTTCTGATATCACCTGTCATACCTGAAGTATTATGAGTTGAACAGTTTATGAACTCAGAGAGGCCAAAGAGATCACACTGGAAGCATGTCAAAAATTTATGAGAATAGGACAGTTTGTGATGTCACAGTGGGTTAGTGATATCATAATTGCAATATGGTGTCATCAAGATATTGTGATGTCATGATGGTTATGTGGTCACAATGTATTTCTGATATCAACCCACCTGCCACATTTGAAATAGAATGAAATCACAGAATAGGCATTCCAATGTGTCTGTGGCATCAGAATGACCATGTGATATCATAATGCTATGATGTCATTGTGTTATGATGTCATGATGGGCTGATATCATAATGACAATGTGATATTACACTGGTGATGATGTCATAAAAGTTTTGAGATGTTAAAATGGCATGTCTCATCTCAATTGTCATTAGCTCAAAATAAGGGTATGGATACCAAAAGGCCTGTGATTTCACAAAGGCCATGCTTTCTTGCAAAGCTCCTGAGGTCATAATAGCTTTGGGATGTCACAATGTGATCATGGTGGCACAATGGCAATGTGATATCCCAATGAGTTTGTGATGTCACCACGGTGATAGGGTCACAATGGGTTAGTGATGTCTTATCAAGTTCATAATATAACAATGACATACACAATTTCAATTTCTTCTAATTCACTATGAGGATACTGTAATAACCACTGGGGCCAGTATTATCTGTGAGAGCTGATAATCATTGGCCTGGCCCACGGGAGAGTGTGGGAAATGCCGCCAAAGGTGAAGTGTCAAGCCTCACAAGGTGAGCTGTCAAGAAGTGATTGAACATTGGGCAGTTTGGGAAGTGATGGTTGAAAACTGTTAGGCAGAAGACCCGTTGGAGTGAAGAGAGGTAAACCTATATATAGCTTGCATTTTCAGAGCATTGGAAGGGGAAATAAAAATGGGTGCTACCTGGATGGAATAAAGGAAAAAAACCTGAGAAGAGAGGAAGTTGATGGAGAGCAGAAGGTTGGCAAGTGGTCACTGGAGCAGAGTAGGGCAGGCCTGTGGAGAGTGGAGAGGCCTGAAGAGAAGAAGGAAGTGGTGGAAGGGATAACGAGAAAGACCAGGAAGCAAGGACAGCTCTGTAGTGAAGGAGGGAGGAATGGAAAAGTAAAAAGCCTTGCCCATTGAGGTTTGGCGCTTTGGAGATCATAATTTTTTGGTTGGTGGTTTGCAGACCAATTAGAAAGGGTGGGGCTGCTCATTGAAGTTCTGAGGTTTGTTGGTCAAGGATGCTCTTGGCACTGGGTATCCAGTCCAGGATAAGGTAATCACAGTAGCCTTTCTATTGTAAATTGTTTTATTATATTAAATGTGACTCGATGGCTTGTCTCATTGACTTAGGGGTCATAAGTACATGAGTTCACAGAAAAAGCTTGAAATCTCAAAGGCCATGAATTTTCTAAGATGTGATGTCACCATAATAGGTTTGTAAAAACACAATGGAACAATGGTGTCACAACGGCAATACCACAATATAATGTCAAAATAATGATTTGATACCACAATTAGTTGTTGATGCCATTCTCATGATGAGCACAATAAATTTGTGATGTCACAATGGGTTTATGATGTCAGAGTGACATGGCAGATCTCAACTGTCATTAATTGGCAATGAATATGAGTTCATAAAGGGACTGTAATGTCTCCAAAGGCATGTGTTGTCACAAATGTGATGCTGTTCTAACAGTTTTGTGCTGTCACAATGTGACACAATATTCATGAAATCTGGCAATATGATGTCACAGGGGATTTCTGATATCACATGACATACCAGAAATATGAGATTGAAAACAGATTATGAGCTCACAAAGGGCCGAATATATAATGAGGGCAGCATGACACAAAACTTATAAGGACAGGACTGGTTTGTTATGGCACAGCAGGATAATGATATCACAATGGCAATGTGATGTCACAATGTATTGTGATATCACAATGGTTATATTATCAAAATGGGTTTCTGAAATAGAATGAATTCATACAGTAGGCCTTTACACTGTTACGTCTATGATGTAACAATGTCACTGTGATTTACACTGCTATGATGCCATTGTCGTTTGGTGATGTGACAATGAGCTGATGGTGTAATAATGTCAATTTGATGTCAATGTTGATTTATGATGTTACAATGCTTATGAGGTCACATTATGTTTCTGATATCAACACACATGTCAAATGTGAAATAGTATGAAATAGCCTTGCACCGGTGGCTCACACCTGTAATCCTAGCTACTCAGGAGGCTGAGATCTGAGGATCATAGTTCAAAGCCAGCTCAGGCAGGAAAATTCATGAGACTCATCCCCAATAAAAACGACTAGAAAACCAGAAGTGGTGCTGTGGCTCAAGCGATAGAGTGCTCACCTAGAGCAGAAGAGCAATGACAGCAACCAAGCCCAGTGTTCAAGCCCCACAACCGGAAAAAAAAAACAATTAAAAATAGGCATTCACATCTATCTGTAACATCACAATGACAATGTGATCTCATAATGCTATCTTGTCATCGTACTTTTGTGATGTCAAAAGTAGTTGACACTGTCATAATGAAAATGTTATGCCACACTGGTGATGCCACAAAGGGTTCATGATATTACAATGACATGTCTGATACCAATTGGAAGTTCATAATGAGGGTATAGTTACACAAGGGGACTGTGATGTCACAAAGGCCATATGTTTTCTTCAAAGGTGCTAAGAGGTCCTAATAGGTTTAGGATGTCAAAATGTGATAGTGATGTCAAATGGCAATGAAAGTTCTCAATGGGTTTGGATGTCAAATTGGTAATGAAATAATAGTTTTGTGAAAACACATCTCATAACCACATGTCCAATTTCAGTTGCTACTATTATACAATGAGGATATGAGTTCACAGAAGAAGACTGAAGTATAAAAGGCCATGAATTTTCTAAAATGCTATGAAGACATACTAGGTTTTAGAAAACACAATGGAACAGTGATATAATAATGGCAATGTGATGTTGCAATATGATAACTTAAAAGGTTTTGATATCACAATTGGTGATGCCACACTAGTGATATTTACAAGAGGTGTGTGATGTCAAAATGGGTTGGTGATATCAAAATGACACATGTGATCTCAATTGTCATTAACTCACAATGAGTATATGAGCTCATAAAGGGACTCTGGTATCTCCAAAGTCATGCGTTGTCACAAAAGTGATGAAGTCCTAACAGGTGTGTGTTGTCAGAATGTGACAAAATGCTCTTAACATCTTTCAGTGTGATGTCACTATGATCTAAATGTCACACTGGATTCGGGTATCACATTTCATACCTGGATTGGGTATGAGAGGATTAGAATTTCACAGTGGGTTAGTGATATCACTATGGAAATGTGGGGTCACAAAGGGATTGTGCTACCACAATGGCTATTAGATCACAATGTGTTTCTACTATAATAGGTTTGTGCTGTCACAATTTTGGGGGGGAGGGGGTTTGTAATGTCTTGTTTTTTATTGTGAGAATACCATACAGAGAAGTTACAATTATGTGGGCAAGATAACGAGTACATTTCTTATCAAGCATTATTGCCTCCTGGTTGTTTCCCCTTCCCAACTCTTCCCATACTCCTCCTCTCTTCCCACCCAATCCTCCTCCAAGCCCCACCAAAGTTTTTAAGTTTCTTTTTCGACAAAATGACTTGTACATCTCATTGTTGCAATGGGTCCTCCTTTATCCCTAGTTAAACGATTTGTTATTTTTTCCCTTCCCCTCTACAAACTATACCCACATCAAATACAGTGAAAGTATGGGTTATTATACTGTGGGGGAGGGACATACAAAGCAACATAGAAATCATCTTATAAATATGATAGAAAAAATTGCATGAAAGGAAAAAAAACCAAAAAATTTGAATACTTATCTTAGGGTTCATTCCAGTAACATCAACTTATCTGACCTTTTCTGCTTGACTCAGACATATACTAGTTATTGCAAATAAGGGAAACCATGGGACCTATGTTTCTTTGGGCCTGGCTTACTTCACTTAATATAACTTTTTCCAAGCCTTCCTATGTCCTAACAAATGGGGCTATGTCAATGTCATTCTTTCTGATGGAGGCATAGAATTCCACATTTTCCTGATCCATTCATCTACTGAGGGGCAGCTGGGTTGGTTCCATATCTTAGATATGGTAAATAATGCCGCAATAAGCATAGTTGTGCTGGTAGCTTTAGTGTGGTCTTGTTTGTGTCACAACTGGTTGGAAATATCACAATGCTATGCTGGATCTCAAATGTCATTAATTCACAATGAAGATATGAGTTCACAAAGGGTCTGTGTTGTCTCCAATGTCATGTGTTGGCACAAAAGTGATGAAGTCCTAACAGATTTGTGAGTTCACAATGTGACACCATGGTCTTGATGTCTATCAATATGATGTCACAATGGTCATGATGTAAGTCAATTTATGATAGATATCATATGTCATACCTGAATTATTATGAGTTTGAAAACAGATTCTAAGCATACTGAAAGACTAAAATATCCTAATGGCTGCATATCATACAAGTTATGACTAAAAATTCATGGTCTTTGGAGCTTAAGATTCTTTCATTGAAATTCTATCCTCATTGTGAACTAGTAGAAATTAAAATTGGATATGTCATGGTGATATTACAAACTCATACTGACAACACAAACTCATTGTGACTTCATCACCACTGTGACATCACAACCCCATTGTGACATCACATTGCTGTTGTGCTTTCACAATCACATTGTGACATCACAAAGCTATGTAAGCTCTTATCACCTTTAAAGAAACACAACCTCTGTGGCATCACAGACCTTTGTGTAGCCATATCCTCATAGTGAATTATTGAAAATTGTGATCACACATAGTATTGTATCATCACAAATACTTTCTGCAATAATTATGACTGTGAAATCACATTGTCATCATAACACCATCATCTCATTGTGACATCACCAAACCCCAATGATACCATACCATTTTTCTCTTTTTTAAAATTCTGTGTCTTTTATTATAAGTAAAGTGTATAGAGGGATTACAGTTATATGAGCAAGGTAATGAGTTCATATCCTATCAAACATTGCTGTCTTGACATCACTTTGTCATTTTGATGTCATACACCCATTGTGAATGCCTATTCTTTGATTTTGTTCTATTTCAAATGTGCCATGTGGGTTGATATCAAGACATCACTGTGAACTCATAACTTTTGTGACATCAAAATCTCTTTGTCACAGCACATTGCCTTTGTTATATCACTAACTCACTGTGACATCAAATACCTCTCCTGTCCTCATAACACTTGTGACATGCTATTGTGATATCTTAGGCCCTTTTTTGTGAGTTGAAAAATCTGTGTTTGACCTCATATTTCAGATATGACATGAGATATCTAAAATCCAGTGTAACATATTGATATCACACTGCTGGACATCATATCCTTTGTGTCAGACCTTTTAGTTCTTCACCTTTTTGACTACATATACGTTAGTGACATCAGAATCCCTTCCCAAACTCATATACTCATGGTGAGTTAATGACAATTGGGATCCCATATGCCATTGTGACATCATGAACCCCTTGGGACATCTCCAATCTATTACGACCACCTCATCAGTATGGCGTCACCAATTGTGACATCAAAACATTATTATAATAAGATGTTGAGACATCACATTGTGTGTGTGAAATCACTGTCCCATTGGGTTTTCTCATAATATGGCCTCATACTATCAAGCTTCTTCTATCTCCTGGTATCCTCATATTGAATTCTAAGTAATTGAAATTGGATATATCATTCTGATATTACAAACAAACTGTGACATCACAAAACCGTAGTGATCTCATCACCACCACGGTGACATCAAAAAATACAATGGGACATGTCATTTCCATTTTGACATTATGAATCACATTGTACCATTCCAATTAAGACCTCTTACCACCTTTAAAACATACATGGCCTCTGTGACATCACACAACCTTTTTTGTATCCATACCCTTATGGGGAACTAATGACAACTGACAGACATACCATTGAAATATAACAAATCTTTTCTGACTTCATCATAATTGTGACATCATGTTGCCATTATGACACCATCAGCTCATTTTGACATGTAAAACTACAATGACATCATAGCATTGTAACATCACATTGTCATTCTGATGTCATACACACGTTGTGCTTGCCTATTAAGTTTTTCATTCTATTTTTAATGTGGCATGTCGGTTGCTATCAGAAACCCATTGTGATATCACAATGCCTTAGTAGCATTACATTGCCACTGTGATGTCACATTGCCAAATTGATGTCACAAAAGGATTTTGATGTGACAATGTTTATGACATCACAATGAGTTTCTGATATCAACCCACATGCCACATTTCAAATAGAATGATTAGGCATTTATAATGTGACTATGATGTCACAATGACATATGGGCAAGTGCTATAATGTCATAAGCTAAAGATGTTATAACAACATTGTGATGTCACACTGGTTATGATGTGACAGAGTTTGTAATGTTTCAATGGTTATGAGGTCACAGTGTGTTTCTGATATCAACTGATATGCCACATTTGAAAAAGAATGAAATCACAGTGTATACATTCACAATGTGTCTATGACAGCAAAATGGCAATGTGATGTCATAATGCTATGATGTTACTGTAGCTTGGTGATGTCACAATGAGTTGATGGTGTCATAAAAACAGTCGGATTTCACACTGGTAATGATGTCACAAAGGGTTTGTGATGTCACAATGGCATGTCAGAATTTAATTGCCATTAATTTATGGTGAGGATATAAGAGTGAAATCTCGACATACACAAATGAAGTATGATGATGCAAAGGCCATGTTTTTTGTTAAAAGTGCTAAAGTTGCTAACAGGTTTCTGTTGTCAAAGTGTTAATGATATAAAAATGATATAATTATTGATATAAAATGAGTTAATGATGTCCAAACTAGTTTGTAATGTGACATATTTCACATTTCAATTGCTAGAAGTTCACAATGATACAATTCACAGAAGGGGCTTGATATCCCAAAGGCCATGAATTTTCTAAGATGTAATGAGATCATAATAGGTTTGTGAAAGTATGTAATATCACAATTGCAATATGATGTCAAATTATAATGTCATAATAGTGTTGTTATATCACAATTAGTTGGTGATGCCATAATAGAGATGAGTTCAAAATAGTTTTGTGATGTCACAGTAGATTGGTGATGTGACAATGGCAGTCCAGACCTCAATTTTCATTAATTCACAATGAGTATATAAATTTAGAACGGGCTTGTGACAATTCCAAAGCATTTGTTGGCACAAATGTGATGAAGTCAGAGCAGATTTGTGATGTGACAATGTGACACAATGGTAATTAAATCTAGTAGTGTGATGTCACAATGTTCATGATATCACAGCATAGTGCTAATATTTCATGTAACACCTGAAATAATATGTCAAAAAGAGTTTGAGCTCTTAATGAGCCTAACATAACACAGTGGCAACATGTCACAAAACATGAGGACAGGACATGTTTGAGTTGTCACAGATGTTTAGAAATATCACAAAGGGATTATGATGTCACAATGATTATGAAGTCAAAATGTTTTTGATATGAACCCACATGCCACATTTGAAAAATAATGAAATCAAATAATAGGCATTCATAATGTATATATGATGTCACAAGGACAATGTGATATCATAGTGGTATGATGTCATTACATATTTGTGATGTCACAATGAGCTGATGTCATAATGACAATGTGATGTCACACTGATTATATTGTAAATCCTTTGTGACATCCATACCTCATCCATCCATACTCAGAGACATGGAGTTATTGCCTTCTTTTTTTTCTTTGTCAGGTCTGAGGTTGAAATATGAGCCTAGGCCCTATCCCTGATCTCCTCTTGCTCAAGGGTAGTCCTCTGCCCTTGAGCCACAGCCCCAACACATGGGGATATTTTCCTGTGATCTCTTAGAAATAAGCTGAATTCAATTTGGCATTCTATACATCTCAGCCTCCTGAGGAGCTAGTATTACAGGCAGGAACCACTGACACCTGGCTTTCTTTTCTTCTTGTTCTTTTTTTCATCGTGACAATCTGAAATCTTCACAGTATTATTCCAAAGGTTTTCATTGGACGTAAACTACCTAGCGTTTGAGTTCGAATGCCAGGACTACCACCCACAAATGGAGAGAGATCCTGACAGACTAGTTCCTATTTATGTGAATGCTATCAAAATAATAATTAATTTTGCAGTTAATTCATGATTCTATTTTAGAATGCCACACAAAAATTATTGGATTTATAGCTTCCATTCTAGCACCATGGTATGATTCCCCTAAAGGAAGGATATTGACTAATTTTTATTAAAATTTTTATAAGTATTCAGCCATGATACTTCATTAAATGGAGACATAATTTCATAACTAATCATTGGTAATTATATTTAATTTATATAATTTAATAATATCCTCACATTCTCTCTCTCTCTCTATATATATATATGTGTGTGTGTGTGTGTGTGTGTATATATATATATATATATATATATATATATATATATATACAGCTTTCTACACATCTATCAATATATATATATATATATAGGGCACTACTGTGGCTTGATCACAGGTCCTTAGAACTTCCTGGCAGCTCAGTTTGCCAGAGGTTGGTGTGCTAAGACTGTGACCCCATTTATGGATTGGCCATTGTAGGCTGTGAGTTAAAATCCCAGCATCGCCAAAAATTTATTCATGGAGTAAGAAACCACTTTCTACACATATTTTTCCTGAAAAAAATTCCTGGGTCTCAGTATAATGTATAATCCATATGCAAATATATCCTGTGTGATAGGATGTAATAAATGAAATGTTATATGTGTAATAATAATAAATAAATAAGGGTAATAAATGTCATACTTACTAAACCCATGTATGTAAACAGTGATCATATATGAATATCATTTTTTTCCAGTGTTGGGGCTTCAATTCAGGCCCTGGGAACTGGTCTGAATTTCTTGTCTTCTAGGACCAATAGCTTCCCCTTCACCCACAATGCCACAGATTTACCCAGACCCTGAGTTCAAATCCCATGCCAGCCAGAAAATTTCCAAAAAATTCCAAAAAAAATCCCAGCCAGGGCTTTATTTTGTTATGTTTTTTGGCCAAACATGGGGCTTGAACTCAGGTCTTGGCATCTCTGCCACAGCTGAGCTTGGGATCCTAGGACCCAAGTTCAAATCTCGGGGTTAGCAAAAAATTAAAATTGAAAGGAGAAGGATAAAACGGAGAAGTTCAAGAAGGTGGTTTTACATTTTTTCGCTTTGCATTGTGACCATCCTGGGTCTAAATGACAAGGCCCAGAAAGTGTACATGACCTTACATGCTGATGTTTGGCTGGCTATTATGGTAACCATAGCCGAAACCTCAACTTAAGCCTGGAGGTCAAATCCTGGGACTGCCGCTAATGATTGGTGGGAGATTTTAAGAAATGCATTCCAATATACATCACTATAAATGTTATAAAAGTAACAATTAAGTTAGTAGTTAGTGTATGAGTATAGTATAAAATTATACACATTGACTAGATAAATATAGTACATTGACTAACTTTCAATTTTAATACTTTATTATGTATTCAACCATGATACTTAAAAGTCGAAGGAATAATTTTTCAATAATTGGCAGTAATATAATTTATGTAATTTCATAATATACAGTCATCTTTCTTTTGTTTTATACATATACATATATTTATACATCTACATATATATATATATATATATATATATATATATATATATATATGTAGGCACATATATATGCCAATCTACACATTTATCTGTTTATAAATGTCATTCTTGTGGCTCAGTGCTATATAGTGATGGCTAGAATATACAAAGCCCTGGATTCGATTCCTCACTACCACATGCACATAAAAATCCGGAAGTAGTGCTGTTGCTCAAGCAGTAGAGCACTAGCTTTGAGCATAAAACCTTAGGGACTGTGTGCAGAGCCTTACTCAAGAACCAGGACGGGCACCAAAAAAGATTGAATGTTGTGACTGCAACTATATAAGAATAGGACTTCAAATACCTCATCACAGAGCAAGCTGGGTGTTTGGTGCTGACAGCTGCAATATAATCTGAATACCCAGATGCAACCAAGTGCCATGGAACCAGATGCTGCTGGCTTGCTCACCCCTGTCATCCAAGATACTTGGGGGCTGAGACCTGACACTGGTGGGTTTAAAACCCAGCCCTGGCAGGATGTCTGTGAAACTCTGAGCTGTGGCTCAAAATGGTAGAGCTCTAGCCTTGAGCAAAATATCTTAGGATAGTACCCCCAACATTTTAGTGCAATCCTTGTGGGTGACTCCCCCCCCAAAAAACACCCCTCTAAATTATTAGATGTGAACTTTTTTGCAGTTTGTGATGGGTTTCTGAAAGAATGGTGATACTGATGAAAGCACCCTAATACTAATGACAGCTTGTGGGATACAGCTCTGTGATGAGTCCTTCCTGGGGTTCTGAGTCCCTCACGGGGTGCTGTGTGCTGAATCCTGCACAGGATGTAATGTGCTGAGTCCTTCACCGAGTTCAGTGTGTTGAGTCCTTCATTGGGTGCTGGGTGCTGAGTCTTTCACAAGATGCTGTGTGCTGAACCCTGTAAAGAGGGTTATGTGGAGCCAGGCACCAGTGGCTCATGCATGTCATCCTAGCTACTCAGGAGGCTGAGATCTGAGGATCGTAATTCAAAGCCAGCCCGGGCACGAAAGTCGGTGAAAACCTATCTCCAATAAACCACAAGAAAACCGGAAGTGGTGCAGTAGCTAAAATTGTAGAACACTAGCCTTGAGCTGAAGATCTGAGGGACAGAGCTCAGGCCAAGAATTCAAACCTCACGACACAATAAAAAAAGAGTGTTATATGTTTTGTCCATCAAAGGGTGCATTCTTTCACATTGTCCTTGTAAGAACTCCACAACTGAGATGATTATACAGATAAGAATATTGAAAATCAGATATGTCCCCATGGGAGGGACAAAATTATGTATCACTGAAGACTAGTGAGTTGTCTCCTGCAGAAAATTGTTTTGTTTTATTTTGTTTTTCTCAATCATGAACCTTGAACTCAGGGCCTAAGCACTGATCCTTACCTCTTGGGCTCATGGATAGCATTTCACCACGTGGAGCCAAGGAACCACTTGCAACAGAGTGTCATGGCCTAGGGTTCTATAGCAGAGGTCTGTCATCCTGCCTTCTCAGGAAGCTGAGATCTGAGGATCTGAGTTCCAAACTATCTCAGACACAAAATGTCCCATGAGACTATTATCTCCAATTCACCACTAAGAAACCTGAAGTGATAGCTGGGTGCTTGTGGCTCATGCTTATCATCCTAGCTACTCAGGAGGATGAGATCTGAGGATCATGGCTCAAAGGTAGCCTGGGAAAGAAAGTCCTTGAGACACTTAGCTCCAATGAACCGCAAAAAAACCAGAAGTGGTTCTGTGGCTCAAGTGGTAGAGCAACAAGATTTGAGCTGAAGATCTCAGAGACAGCCCCAGGCCCAGCTTTCCACTCCTACAATCGGCAACAATAAAAAAAATAGATACACACTAACAAACTGAAGTAGAGGGCTGGGAATGTGCCTTAGGGGTATAGTGCTTTGCATATATGAAACCCTGGCCTTGATTTCTCAGGACCACATCACTAGGGAAAAGCCTGAAGTGCCTCTGTGGTTCAAGTAGGAGAGGGCAATCATTATAGAAGAGAAACTAGGTACAGTGCTATGTCCTGAGTTCAAGCTCCAGGACTATAATATGCATACAGACACACACACACACACACGCACACACACACAGAGGGAGAGAGAGAGAGAGAGAGAGAGAGAGAGAGAGAGAGAGAGAGAGAGAGAGAGAGAGAGAGAGAGAGAGAGAGAGCAGAAGTGAAGCTGTGACACAAAAAAAGCACTAGACTTCTCTGTTCTGAGCTCATTGCCAGCACCCAGGCCCTGTGTTCAACCCTAAAGCGTAGTCACCCAGGGCCCAACTAGGAGAGGTCAAAGATTTCAAAATCTGATGAGCTTCACCAGCCCTAGATGACTGGAAGCTTTGTGATATCCAACATGTGCTTGGATTTCCAAAGCCTCCAGAAAACTAGAAAAGGCATCATCGGCCCATCATTGCCCTCAATGGAACATTTCATTAGGTTCAGTGCCCTATTTGTCTGCCAGAAGGACTCCTGAATTATATTGAGCAATGTATCTGAGTCCAGGAATATAGTCTCACAAAGGCAAGATGAGTGCACAGAACTTGGCCTGCCATGGGAGTTGGTACAAATGAAGGCTTCCTGTCAAAAAACAGCACTGGGAAGAGAGATAGCTTGTACAAAGAGGACTTTTTCTCCTGACCTTCAGAGACCGCCCGCACTCCTCCTCACTAATTGGCCCAGATGGAGTTGTTTGATACACAGCTCTACAGGAGGGAGGCCTTCTGTGTGCCGGTCCAGACAATGAAAAAGACTTCTTCCAGCTGGCCTGGGATGCAGAGAAACCCTCAGGCTACAATAGGAGCAGTGAGGGGAGCCCTGGAATCTGTAATGTCATAAAAGCAATCTCTGTGTTATGAACTCATTGAATTGAATACAAATTTCGTATCTTGGTGCCATTTATCATAGCTACACGGGAGCTTCACTTATAGGAATATATCTATACATACACAAAGACATGGAGGTGCAGGTTCTTTTTGAGGGGGCAGGTCCAAGAGTTGAACTATGAGCCTAGGCCTTGTATCTGAGCTCCTTTTGCTCAAGGGTAGTGCATTAAGTTGGAGTCACAACCCCACTTCTGGTTTTTTCTGTGATCTCTTTGAAATAATAGTGCCATGGACTTTCTTATGCTGGCTGGATTCGAACTCAGATTATCTACATCTTAGCCTCCTGAGGAGCACGGATTACAGTCAGCAGACATTGGCACCTTCTTTCTTTTCTTCGTTTTGTAATCTGGACAATCTGACTTCTAATAGAGTCATTCCAATGGTTTGGACTTATAAGCCAACTACCCATTGTTCCTTATAGCTACGTTCTCTGAAAAGGATTTTCTCTACTCATCATCCCTTCTGGTCACAGGTTTGAAACCAAAAGTGAGAATTGAGTGTCACAAGATTTATGAGCAAATGTCCACAAGACATGCCAGTACTGTCATTTAGCATTGAGATGCAGTTAATTTACTGTCTCAGGGTATGAGGACCAAAAGCTAGAACGATCCTCATACTGTCTGCATTGCTCCTTTTGCCTAGAAAGTGATCTAATAATTATGTGTTTTGTGTCTCCAACCTTAAGTATCTAGAACACACTAGAAGCATCTTCCTGTTTCTGTTTTTCTCAATTACCTCTCGAGATTTAGATGAAAGATTTGTGTGGAGTGGCTCCTAGGTGAATCCCTGAGGAAAACCACTTGAAGCCTCCTCAGGAGATCATGATTAAAAGCCAGCCCTAGCAGGAAAGTCTGTGGGACTCTTGTCTCCAATAAACCACCAGAAAACCAGAAGTGGAGCAGTGGCCTAGAGGGTAGAGCTCTAGCTTTGAAAGAGAAGGCCAAATAAGAGATACAGGCCAGACCAGGCAGGAAAGCCTGGGAGGTGCTTATGTTCAGTGAACGACCTGATGGCTGGCAGTGGAGTTGTGGCAGTGGTAGAGCCTCAGTCTTGAGCAAAACAGCTGAGGAAGGTATCACACACTGAGTTTAAGCCATGGGATGGCCACCAAAAAAATTTCAAAAAGCAAAGGCCAAGTTTATGTATTAATGCCCTACTTACAGCTGTATATTACCTCGCTGAGTGCAAACAGGCTGTATGCAATGCTTCTGCTTTTATTTACTGATTTAGTTTTCAGATATGCTCATTGCGCATACTGCATCATTCTGTTCATTTCAGCCTCATCGTTTTTCTCTTCTCAGATTCCAGGCCTGTGTCCTTATATGATGCACACTAAAGCTCTCAGCAGCCTTTATTTACATTTTATTATGAGGCCAATGCAGGAACCATCACAAATCAGGCAGGGGAAGAGAAGATCGGGATTCATAGGAATAACCTGTGTTCCAAAAATACACCTGGGGACATAAAATGCTAGCATACTTATGTAAAACTACCTTTAAGAAAAAAGATGAGGGGGCAGGGAATGTGGATTAGTGAGAGAGTGTTTGCCTAGCATGCAAGAAGCCCTGGGTTCGATTCCTCAGTAGCACATACACAGATAAAAGCCAGAATTCGTCCTGTGGCTCAAGTAGTAGAGTGTTAGAGACAATGCTCAGGCCTTGAGTTCAGCCCAAGAATTATCAAAGAGATAGCTAAGGTGGTAGGTAGATATCTAAGGTGGTAGGTAGGTAGGTTGGTAGGTAGGTAGGTAGGTAGATAGGCAGATAGATAGATAGATAGATAGGCAGATAGATAGATAGGTAGATAGATAGATAGATAGATAGATAGATAGATAGATAGATAGATAGATAGATAGATAGATAGATAGATAGATAGATAGATAGAGAGAGAGATAGATAGATAGATAGATGATAGATAGATAGATAGATAGATAGATAGATAGATAGATAGATAGATAGATAGATAGATTAGATAGATAGATAGATAGATAGATAGATAGATAGATAGATAGATAGATAGATAGATAGATAGATAGATAGATAGATAGATAGATAGATAGATAGATAGATAGATAGATAGATAGATCCATCCATCCATACATACATACATACATACCTAGATAGATAGATAAATAGATAGATAGATAGATCCATCCATCCATCCATACATACATACATACCTAGATAGATAGATAGATAGATAGATAGATAGATAGATAGATAGATAGATAGATAGATAGATAGATAGATAGATAGATAGATAGATAGATAGATAGATAGATAGATAGATAGATAGATAGATAGAAAAATGGTAGATGTACCTGGTCTTGGACATCAGCAGGAAAGAAGGGAACAATTCCCAGTAATGAGGCCTTCTGCAATGTGCCAGGCCACCAGCATCACCTTCACACAACCACAAAGGAGGAAAACTGTCTTTTTCCCACTTTTCAGGTAGCCAAACACCCCAGAGACAAGAGGGCAGAGCCAGGCTGTAATCCAGCTGCTTGGAGACAGAAGAGAAATAACCATGCCTCTCCTTGAACAGGGGATTTGCATTAATGATATGGAGAATGAAGGAAGGAGAATGGACTGGCAAAGGTAGAAGAAGGGCCTTCATATCTGACAGATGGAGAGTCAAAAAACTACTCCCTAATATCAGAGATCAGGGATTTTCTACTCTGTTCCTCGCCTCTCCCCCACTAAACTGGCTCTCTATTGGTAACCTAACGATAGCCTGAGGCTCCCTTCACCCGAGGAAGGAAGCTTAACTAGTCATTGTTTGAAGAGGCTGAGAAAAGCATGACCCTGGTGTAACTCTAACAAATATTTCAGGTTTCCCTTCATTGCTGCCTGTGCCTGGAATGAATGAAGTGGTTTTGCAACTCACTTCCCTGTTGAGTGTGTACATTCTGCCTCCTAATCCTGCAGGCCTTGGTCTCCTTACCTAGCCTGGCTTTTGAAACTGTTTTCTGTCCTTCAAATACAGTGTTACACTGGAGTTCATCCTGCTAACAGGGCTAGGGCTTGGATTCTGAGAACTTCATTTGAACCCAGGATGGGTAAATGATGTTTCTTTCCTTCTCCTATAGCTCAGGAACTCTAAGAACATTTAGAGTGCAAGTAAATATTTATTTATTCAGCGGAATATACATATAGAGAGATGTATATGTATGTGTAGCAATTTACACACCTATCTATTTATATATTGGCCACTCCTGGGGCTAGAATTAAGGTCCTGGGAACTGCCTGGCAGTGAATTTGTTTGAGGCTGCTATGCTTACACTGACCCCTTGATGAATTGGGCATTCCAGGCCCTGAGTTCAAATCTCAGCAATGCTGAAGGTAATAGGTAGAGTAAGAAGCCAATGTTGACCTGTTTTCCTTTCTGTGGAAATATTGTGTCCTAGGTAAAATGTGTAATATATATACAAATACCTATATATGATATATATTATACATGTATATGAATATTATTTTTGCCATTTCTGGGGCTGGAATTCACGCCTTGGGAATTGATCCGGAATTTTTTTTTTCTTCCAGGAGGTTAGCGTCCACTTCACCCAGAGCACAATGGAGTTATCCAGTCCCTGAGTTCAAATCCCAGGTATGGCTGATAAAATGGCCCAAATTCCTAGCCAGGACTTTCACATTTTGGGGGGCAGGCACAACCTGAGTTCAACTTCCAGCTCTGGCAAAAAAATAAAAAACAACCAAGACAGAGGAGGGAAAACTAAACCAGGAAGTTTTACACAACAGTTTTACCTTTGTTTCCTTTGTACTGTGACCATCCTGAGCCTCAATGACTCGGCTTGAAAATTGTATGTTACCTTGCAGAGCAGAAGGATGGTGGGTTGTCAGTGAAGCCTGAGCCCAACCCAGAAACCTAGGCCCTGAGTTCGATCCTGGGACTGCCACCTACTCATTCCTATCTATAGGAACAATCTATAAATTTATTTATAGATGCATATACATATGTAAATACACATACACACCCACTGCAATCTACACATCTATCTGTTTATATATTGGCCACTCCTAGGGCTTGATCTCAGGTCCTCAAATTTTCCCGACAACTCCACTGGCATCAGACTGGTGTACTAACATTAACCCATTCATGAAGTGGGTCTTCTAGGCCCGTAGTTTAAAATACAGAACTGCCAAAAACTTAATCCTGGTTGAAGAAGCCAATTGTCCCGATTGTTTTCCTTGTAAGTGAAAGTCCTGGGTTTCAGGAATGATGTATAATACATAGGCAAATCTATGTCCTATGTGATAGGATATAAAAAAAATTATACATGTAATCATACTCTCTAAAATATATAATAATTAAATAAAACACAAAATAAAATGAATGCATTAAACATGTGTGTATAAATAGAAATTATGTATTTAAAATGTATATGAATATTATTTTGTCGAGTGCTAGGGCTTGAATTCAGCTCCTGGAAACTGGCCTGTCTTTTTTGTTTTCCCCCACTGTGAGCTTTCCCTTCCCCCACAGTGCTGCAGATTTATTCCAACCCTGAGTTCAAATCCCAGGCCTGGCAGAAAAAAGGCATGAATTCCAAGCCAAGGAGCCTCATAATTTTTTAAATATTTTAATGTATGTATGTATGTGTGTATGTATGTATGTATGTATGTATTTGTGTGTATATATATATACATATATATATATATATTTGTAGGGAGGGAGGGAGGTATTTTTACTTTGTCAAGCACAGGGCTTGATGTCAGGGCGTGGCAACTCTGCCTCAGCTTTGAACACTATAGGCTGGTTGCAGCCACTGGACCCACAGCCGTACCTGGGTTTCTGGGCCTCAAAGGCTGACAGGAAAAAATAAATAAAATGACACAGAAAAAAAACCTGCAACTTGCTGATGGCTTCTGGTTTTACATTTGTTTTCTTTTCAAGGTGACCATCCTGGGTCTGAATGACATGGCTGAAAAATGTTGGTAACCTGGTATTGCTGAAGGCTGGTGGGCTTCTAGGGAAGCCATAGGCCAACACAACAACATAGGCCCTGTGTTTGAAGCTGGGTCCTGACCCCTACCAATAGAGGGAGATCCTAATATTCTAGTTCATATTCATAGGAATACTGATGGAAGGTTATGAATGTCAAGGTTTACTTAGTTGTTCTTGAATGATACTAATGATAAAAGTAGAGAGTGATTTTAGGAGGCCAACGGATGTAATGAATATTTTTGACACATTGAAAGAATACTATTAAGTACCCGGACACAATAGTTTCGGGGCAATGGTTGATTTACTTAATAATTCATTAAGGATGAAAACAATCATATTAATTACATGGACGCATAATAAATACAAAAGAATTGGTAGGAATGTAGCCAATGTAACTGAATAATATATAGAAATCTCTGGCACTCTATAATGATCTATATGTATTTGTGTACTATCATCTACATGTCAATCTGTTATTTTGTCTATCCCTGGGGCTGGATCTCAGGTGCTGGGAACTTCTTGTCAGCTCCATATGCCCCAGGCTGGCATACTGACACTCACCCATTCATGAATTGGGCCTTGTAGGCTGTGAGTTCCGATGCCAGCACTTACAAAAATTGAATCGTGAGCAGTAAGAATCCCATGGTGACACATGGTTTCCTTTTCTGTGAAAGTCCTGGGTGTCAGGTGTGAAGTTTCATACATAGACAAATGTATAATCTATGTAATAAATATAGTAAAAATTCAATTTATTATAGCAGTGAATAAAATAAATGGTTAATGAATAAAACAAAAATTAAAATGAGTAACTACACTAAGCGCAATTTGCAGTCAACATATGGGGCTCCATCTCATGGCTTGGGCACTGCCTGGCAGCTGAATTGGCTAAAGGCTGCTGCGATGGCAATCACCCATTCATAAACTGAGCCTTCTAGGCCCTGAGTTTAGATCCCAGCACTGCCAAAAATATAATCGTGGAGAGAGAACTCGAGCATGACACATAAGTTTTCCTTTTCTGTGAAAGTGCTTGGTGTCAGTTAGGATGTATAATTTGTGTGCAAATCTAAATACTATGTAATGGGATGTAATAAAGGAAAAAAATGTCATAGGTGGAAGATTGTCAATACAATAAATGATAAACAGATTGATTTAGTAGTGAATTATTCTAGAATAAAAATTAGACACAATAGGTATAGGATGTGCATTAAGTTTAATTAATATTTTATTAAGCATTAACAAAACAAATATTACATGGAGACATAATTAAATAACTAATAATTGGTAGCAGCACATGATGCAGAATTTAATAATATATCAGCCTCAGTCTATGAAATATGTATGGATATATGTACATATATGATAAAATAATAGGATATTGAGTAATTATTAATTAATGCTTTATTATTCGTTAACTGGGACATATCATTAAATGGAGATATAATTTAATACTTAATAAATGGTAGTAATATCTATAATGTAATAATATGCAGAAATCTCTTTTTGTGTATATACTATTTATATACAACAATCTCTATTTATACCTCGTTCACTCCTGGAGCTCAGTGGTTGAGTGCTCACCTAGTAAGCATGAAGCCCTGGGTTCGAGTCCTCAGTGCCACATAAACAGAAAACCCAGAAGTTCTATTGCCTTTGAATCAATTGAGTGCTAGCTTTGAGCACAAATGCTTAGGGAGAGTGTCTAAGCTCTTACTCAAGCCCCAGGACTGACGCAAAAAAACAGTAGGATGTTCTAACTGCAATTATAGAAGGACAGAACTACAAATACCTCATAACCGAGCAAGCTAGGAGTCTGGTGCTGACAGCTGCCACCTAACATGACTTACCCACATGTAAACCGCTGTAACCCAGCTCTACGGGTTACCCATGTCATCGTGGCATATGCCTCTCATCCTAGCGGCTTGGGGGCTTTAAAACCCAGTCCTGACAGGAAGTCTGCAAGACACTGCAAAATGTGGGTCCAAGTGGTAGAGCTCTAGCCGTGAGCAAATGTTATTAGAACATTATCCCCATGCTTTGAGCTCAACCCTCAGGGGAAACCTCCCTCCCCAAATAAAAACACCCCACTAAACCATTAGATATGAAATTGTGTGGTTTGTGAAATGTTCCTCAAAAAATGGTGATACTGATGAAAGCACTCTAACTCTAATGACAGCTTGTGGAATAGAGCTCTGTGCTGAGTCCTTCAAAAGGTGCTCCGTTCTGAGTACTGCACAGGGTGCTATGTGCTGAGTCCTTCAGAGGATGCAGTGTGCTGAGTCCAACATTGGGTGCTGGGTGCTGAGTCTTTCATAGGATGCTGTGTGCAAAGAGTGGCATGTGTTGTGTCCTTCACCGGGTGCATTTTTACATCTTGTCCTTATAAGAGCTCCACAACTGCGATGATTATGCAGACAAGAATATTAGGACTCATATAGGTCCCCATGGCAGGGACGAAATTATGTATTACTGAAGACTATGAGTTTTCTCCTGCAGACAATTGTTTTGTTTTGTTTTTTCTCGATCATGAACCTTGAACATGGGGTTTAGGCACTGACCCTTACTTATTGGGCTCATGGCTAGCACTCCACAACGTGGAGCCATGGACCCTCTTGCAGCAAAGGTCGTGGCCAAGGGGTTGGTAGCTGAAGTCTATCATCCTGCCTTCTCAGGAAGCTGAGATCTGAGGATCTGGGTTCTAAACTATCCCAGACACGAAAGGTCCCATGAGACTATTATCTCCCATTCACCACTAATCACCTTAAGTGGAAGCTGCATGCTTGTTGCTCATGCCTGTCATCCTAGCTACTCAGGAGGATTAGATCTGAGGATCATGGTTCAAAGCTAGCCTGGGCAGGAAAGTCCTTGAGACACTTAGCTCCAATGGACCACCAGAAAACCTGAAGTGGCGCTGTTGCTCAAGTGGTAGAGCACAAGACTTGAGCTGAAGAGCTCAGGGACAACACCCATGCCCAGACTTCAACTCTTACAACCGACATCAACAACAACAATAAAAAAGACAGAAATAAACTAACAAAACTGAAGTAGAGGGCTGGGAATGTGCCTTAGGGGTAGAGTGCTTTGCATATATGAAACCCTGGCCTTGATTTCTTAGGACCACATCACTAGAAAATGTCTGACGTGGCTCTGTGGCTCAACTGGGACAGGGATATCCTTCTACAAGAGAAACTAGGTACAGTGCTCAGGTCCTGAGTCCAACCTCCAGGACTCATGTATGTGTGAGCATGAATACACACACACCAGCACACACGTGCACACACACACACATTCACAGACCAGAAGTGATGTTGTTACACAAAATGGTAAAGCACTGGGCTTCTGCACTGAGCTCATGGTCAGCACCCAGGCCCTATGTTCAACCCCAAAACCTAGCCACCCAGGGCTTAACTAGGAGAGGTCAAACGTTTCAAAACTTGTTGATCTTCACCAGCCCTAGATGACAGGAAGCTTTGTGATATCAGACATGAGCTTGGATTTCCAAAGCTTCCAGAAAACTAGGAGAGGCATCATAGGCCCATCCTTGCCAGCAATGAAACATTTCATTATGTTCAGTGCCCTAGTTCTCTGCCTGACGGACTCCTGAATTATACTGAGCACTGTATCTGAACACCAGAATATAGTCTCACAAAGGCAGGATAAGTGCACAGAACTTGGCCTACCATGGAAGGTGGCACAAATGAAGGCTTCCTGTTAAAACAGAGCACTGGGGACAGAGATAGCTTGTTGTACAAAGAGGACTTTTTCCCTGACCTTCAGAGCCCACCTACACTCATCCTCACTAACTGGCCCGGGTGGATTGTTTGTTACCTACCTTTACAGGAGTGAGGCCTTTTGTCTGCTTGTCCACACAATGAGAGGGACTTTTTCCAGCATGTCTGAGATGCAGAGAAACCCTCAGGCTACACTGGGAACAGTGAGGTGAGCCCCAGAACATGCACTGTCTTGAAGGAAGTCTCTGTGTTATGAACTCATTATATTGAATACAAATTTCCTAGGTTGGTGCCATTCATCATAGTTACTCGGGAGCTTCACCTACAGGAATATATCCATACATAGAAAAAGACATGGAAGTACAGGCTCTTTTTGAGGGGGCAGGTCCTGATGTTGAACTATGAGCTTAGGCATTGTCCCTGAGCTCCTTTTGCTCAAGGGTAGTGCATTAAGCTTGACAGCCTCACTTCTGGGTTTTTCTGTGATCTCTTAGAAATACGTGTGCCATGGACTTTCCTACATTGGCTGGATTCAAACTAAGATTCTCTACATCTTAGCTTCCAGAGGAGCTTGGATTACAGTCAGCAGCCACTGGTACCTTCTTTCTTTTCTTCTTCATTTTTTACTCTTGACAATCTGACTTCTTAACAGGGTCATTCCAATGGTTCGAATTTATAAGTAAAGTACCCAATGTTTATTTTCTCTCCTCATCTTACCATCTGGTCACAGATTTGAGTCCAAAATTGAGAAATGAGTGTCACAGGATTTGGGAGCAAATAACCACAGGACATGCCAGTTCTGTCACTTAGCATTGAGCTGCTGTGAATTTACTGTCTCAGGATGAGAGGATTGAAAGCTGGAGCAATCCTCATACTTTCTGCATTGCTCCTTTTCCCTATAAAATGATCTAATAATTATGAGTGTTTTGAGTCTTCAACCTTAATATCTAGAACACACTAGTAGAATTTTCATGTTTCCTTTTTTCCCTATTACCTCTCGAGATTTATACTTAGGTTTTGTGTGGAGTGGCTCCTCGGTGAATCCCTGAGGAAGCCACTTGAAGCCTCCTCAGGAGATCGTCATTTAAGATGGCTGAGCAGGAAAGTCTGTGAGACTCTTATCTTCAATAAACCACCAGAGAACCAGAATCTTTTGGTGGTTCATTGGAGTTAAGAGTCTAACAGGCTTTCCTTCCCTAGGCTGGCGTCAAACTGTGGTCTTCAGATCTCAGCCCCCTGAGAAGATAGGGTTCCTGGTGAGAGCCACCGGAATCTGGTGTATTGCTTTTCCCAGACCTGGGGCTTGAACTTAGGGCTGGGTACTGTCTCTGAGCTCTTTTTTCTCAAGCCTAGTACTGTACCACTTGAGCCATTCCACAGCTTCTGGCTTTTTCTGAGTATGTGGCAATGAGCATTCAAACTCTGGTTTCATGCATGCTGAGCAAGCTCTCTACCACTAAGCCACATTCCCAGCCCCAACCTTACAATTTTATTCCTCCACTTGCCTATCCTCAAAAAAAGTATAAATCATCTAACGAAATCTCTATAAGAAGTTTTCCAAAGATAAATATGATAAAGCTCATACTGGGGATAGACTCCAAATATGTGATGGCTATGACAAATGCCTCCATTTAATTATGTATCATGTTTCAATACTTATTAAGTATTAATATAAAAGAGTCAGTGTCCTAAATTATTTTGTATAATTTATATTAGATGTACAAAACATAATAAATAGTATGTGTATAATAGTACTAAATACAATAAAAAATAAAATGAATAAAATAAAAATAAAATTAATACAAAATCAATCATAATAATCATAATATGAAATAAACATATATATGTACCAATATATCATATATTACACATGTATACAAATATTTTCTTCTATTGCAGGGCCTTAACTCAGGCCCTGGGAACTCTAGCTTGAATTTCTTTTCCTCAAAGACAGTGAGTTTCCCCTTCACAAATGGTGTAAAATATTTACCAGGATGGTGAACACAAATCCAATCAATGGCAGAAATACTGGTCCCAGTTCTGAGACAGTGATTTAATATTTGTAATGGAAGCAGTTATGTTTATTCAGTTCCATACTGAACATTATAAAATATCAGTGTAGAATTTTGTACAGCTATTCAGACCTCCTTCCCTTACCCGCAAAGTGCTTCTTGAGCACTACATTATTTTTGTAAGTTTTTTATTCTAAAAATGTTGTACAGAGGGTTCACAGTTGCATTAGCAAAGTAATGAGTACATTTCCTATGGAGCATTGTTGCTTCCTCCTTTGTTTTCCCCCTACCACCCCTTACTTCCTACCTCCACAACTACATTTCCCTACCGAGCAGTGACTTAATTATTTATTTTTGGTTTGGCATGGGGTTTGAACTCAAGTAGTGGCAACTGTGTAACTTCCCTCACATTGCTATGGATTTACCAAGACCCTGAGTTTAAATCCCAGGCTAAGAAAGAAAACTGGCAGAAATTCCAAATTTGGGAATCTTCTTTTTAAAAATTTAGTTAATTAATTAAAGCAACCACGGGGCTTGAACTCAGGTCATGGCAACTCTGCCTCAGCTTTGATCTCCCAAGGCTTGGGTGCAGTCTCGGGACCCATAGCCAATCCTGGGCCTAGGGCCAGAGGGCTTGCGGGAAGGAAAAAAAGTGGGACAGCACAAAAAGTGGGGAGGTGTAGAGGGCTTGGGATTTTACATTTTTTTCTTTGCACGGTGACCATCGTGGGTCTGAATGACACAGTTGCAAAGTGAACCTGACCTGCCAGTGCTGATGGCTGGCAGGCAATCAGGGAAGCCATAAGCCAACAAGTCAACATAGGCCCTGGGTTCGAATCCTGGTCCTGACACCAACCAATGGCAAGAGATCACAAGAGACTCGTTCCTATGCATAAGAATACCGATTGAAAGAGTAGTTCACGCATTTGTCTAGTCTAAAATTGGAAGCAATAATCCTAGGATGATGAGTCTATTAAGCATGAAAAGAATATTATTTCAATAATCAATATAATAAATACCTAAGATTTGGTAGGAACGTAGTAAATGTCATTTAATCATAGATAGATGGCTCTGGATTTCCTTAACAATATATATTTATTTGTATACCACCCTCTGCCTATCCATGTATCACTGTTTTGGCCAAACCTGGGGCTCAATCTCAGCACCTGGGAACCACCTGACAGCTGGGCTGGGAAGGTGGCTCAGTGGTAGAGCGCTTGCCTTGCATGCATGAGGCCTGGATTCGATTCCTCAGCACCACATAAGCAAAAAGAAAAAAAGCCAGAAGTGGCACTGTGGCTCACATGGTAGAGCGCTAGCCTTGAGCTGAAGAGCTGAGTGACAGCGCCTAGGCCCAGAGTTCAGGCCCCATGACCAGACCCCTCCTCAAAAAAAAAATAAAAAGAGTGTCATTCTGTCGTCAGAAGCCAGTCATTGCACATGTTTTCCTCTCCTCTCCTGTGAAAGTCACAGGTCTCAACTAGGATGGGAATGCATAGGCAAATCTATTACCTTGGGAACAGGTTGTCTTCCATGTAAGCACAGTTATAGCTGTCACCATACTCAGTAAAATACACAATACGCCCATGAATTAGAGACAAAATAAGGAGAAGAAGTGCACTGAATGCAAGATGCTGTCCACACATGTATGTAAACATTGACCCTATGTTTAAATTATGAATTTATGAATATCTGCCCCACATTGGGTCTCAATCTCAATGTCAGGTCCTGGGAACGGCCTATCTCCTTCCTTACTCATAGGCTGGTGTCCTTACCTAGACCCTTTCCCCAATTGGGACTGAAAGGCTCTGAGTTCAAATCAAAACACTGCCAAAAGATGAATCCTGATGTGAGAAGCCCATCGATTCACCTGTCCTGTGAAAGTCCTGGGTCTCAGCTATGATGGAGAATGCATAGGAAACCCTATAGCCATGGCAATATGTTGTCATCCATGTAAGCACTGTTATATCTGTCACCATGCTCAGTAAAATACAGAATACTTCCATGGATAAGACAGAAAATAAGTAGAAGAAGTACACCAAATGCAAGATGCTGTCCACACATGTATGTAAATATAGATCTTATGTTTAAATAATGAATTTATGACTACCATGGCCCACCCTGGAGATCAATGTCATATCCTGGGAATGGGCTAACTCCTTAGTTGCTCACAGGCTGGTGTGTTCACCTTGAACTTTTCACCAATTGGTCCTGCTAAGCCCTGAGTTCAGATAATGTTGTAAGAAGCCTAGTGTGAATTTTTTTCTCTGAGAGTCCAGGGTGTCAGGCATGCTGGAGAACATGTCTACAAATCTAGATGCCATGTGATAGCATGTCATCAATGTAATAAACGGAATGGGTGTCATCATAGTAAAATCAACAGTAAATAAATGAAGAAAACAAAAAATACAAGGAACAACCACACCAAATGTGTATGGGCTGAACATCCATAGGTACATACCCTGTCTTTATAATGTATATAAATAGTATCTTTTCCAGGGCTGAGGCTTGAATTTAGGCTTAGAGTACAAGCCTGACTTTCTTATCTTCAAGTACGGTGAGCTTCTCCTTTCTTCCACAGAGCTGCACATTTACCCAGACCCTGAGTTCAAATCCAAAGCCTGGCAGAAAAAACGGGGTGAATTGAAAGCCAGGGAGCTAATTTCTTTTAATATTTTTTTTTTTTGGCTCAACAAGGGGTTTGAACTCAGGTCGTGGCAACTCTGCCTCAGCTTCGATCACCCAATGGTAGGGTGCAGCCACTGGACCCACCGCTGATTCTGGGATCCTAGATCCCCAGGCCTTGTGTGGGAAAAAAATGCATAGAAAAAATGCAGCGAGATGGCTTTTTTTCCTTTTCTTCTTTTGCACGATGACCCTCCTGAGTCTGAATGACACTGTTGCAAAGGTACTTCACCTTGCATTGGTAAAGGCTGGCAGACTATTTGTGAAGTCATAGACCCACGTGGCAATGTAGGCCCTGATTTTGAATCCCCCTCCTGACACCAACCAATGGCAGGAGCTTCGAAGAGATTCGTTCCCATACATAGGAATAACAGTGGAATGATATCAATGTTATGGTTGAATGAGTTGATTGTGAATGATGCTCATACAAAATTAGACAGCATGATTTCAGGAAACTGATTTTATTTAATGTTTATTAAGTATTAAAAGAATAATATTGCTTACAGGAATGCAATAATTTCAGCACCCTGATTGATTTACTTAATAGTTTGTTAAGGATGAAAACAATAACATTAATTACATGGAGGCATAATAAATACCCAAGAATTGGTAGGAATGTAGTCTATATAACTGAATATTGGATAGACATCTCTGGCACTATATATATATACATATATATATATATATATATATACATATATATATATATATATATATATATATATATATATATATATATATTAGCGTACTACCATCTGTGTGTCAATCTATTCTTATTTTGTCAACAACTGAGGCTCGATCTCAGGTCTTGGGAACTGCCTGTCAGCTCAATTTTCCCCAGAATGGCATGCTGACACTCAACCATTCATGAATTGGGCCTCAGAGGCTGTGAGTTCAGATGCCAGCACTTCTAAAAAATGAATCATGGAGTAAGAAACTGATGGTGACACGTTTTCCTTTTATGTGAAACTCCTGGGTGTCAGGTATGAAGTGGAATACATACAGACCTATATCCTATGAAATCAATGTTCTATATGTCATAATAGTCAATAAAATGAATAGTCAATACATGAATAAAAAAATAAAATGAATAATTACACTGAACGCACCATGAAGTCAACATATGTGTGTAAACATAAATCACATATTTAAAATGTACACAAATAGGATGCTTTCTAGTGGTGGGGATTGATTTCAGGCCTAAGGAACAGACTTGAATTTCTTGACTTCAAGGAGGCAAGCTTCCCCTTCCCACACAGTCCAACAGTGTTACCCAGACCATGAGTTCACATCCCATTCCTGGCAGAAAAAATGCCACCTTTATACTATGTGATGTCCAATTTTTAGTTATTTCATTATGCCTTCATTTAATGAATGTAATTTTTAAATGCTTCATAAAGTATTCATTAAAATCGATCAGTGTACAATAATGTAATTGTGTAAAATTTTATCCTAGAATCATTCAAAAACTGCCCATTCAACCATGACATACATCACATTCCATTGGTAATCATATGGATAGGAATGAGTTTCTTAGGATCTCTTGCCATTTGGACGTGACAGGACCAGGATTCAAACTGTGGGCTCCAGCTCCTACCAATTAAACCCGAGGATAGGGAACTCACCAATCTGTCCAAGAATATCAGCAAGTCCAATGATTAGGCAGGCACCAGTGGCTCTCAGCAGTCCTCCTTCATACTTACAAGGCTGAGACGGGAGGATCATGGTCAAAGTCACCCTAGGCATGAAAGTTGTTGAGACCCCTGTCCAATTGTGCCAATAAAACCAGAAATAGAGCTGTGTGGCTCCAGTGGTAGAGGGGTAGCATTGAGCAAAAGCAGCTCCCAGACTGTGCCTAGATCCTGAGTTGAAGGTCCAAGAGTGGCAACAGACATACAGAACAATCTGTGCAGCCATCCCACTAAAGCAGGTCTCCCTCTTGTCTCCAACTGGATTGGACAAGGCACTGCTGTCATCTTGACTCCACCCATTCTTCCTGGATCACAGGATCCAGACCCCCATTCTTTCATGGTTCTTTCTGTCCAATGGGATACAAGAATGGTGGCCACACTCACATTACATTCTGCCTGTAGCACTGGGATTCCCTCTGTTGGTTGACAGCACTACCAGCAGTTGAGGAAGGTAGAGGTGACTGAGTGGTGAGCAAGAGACTTGAGGCCTAGGAGAAGAGACCTTGCTCAGCCCCACCACATGCCCGCCCGTGCCCCACCCCTCTACTACCCTTCCCAGCGGTGCAGCATTTCAAACCTTGTGCTGACTGCTTGGACCTGTGTTGCCTCTTGTAGTCCTCAGACAATTGTGCAATAGTGTACCACTGGCTGGCTTGCGGCTCTGATCTGGTCCTGGCCACCCTGTACGCTGCTCCGGGCCTGAGTGTCCACCATGCCTCTGACATTGCTGCTCGCCAGAGCAGCTGCCAACAACTTCTTCCTGCAACACATGTGAGTATCTGCCATGCAGGCCTTCCCCGCAACCCCATATTCCCCTTTTCCCCCTTCCTGACCCAGACCCACAACTCCCTGGTGCCCCACATTCTGGCCAAATGCATCCCAAGGTGGAGATGGGTGTTGACCCAAGGATCCCACCCCCATCCCTAGTGGCCAGTGTCCCAGGAAAAGGGGAGATGCAGGATTGGGTGAGGAGTGGGCGCCACCGAGCCCCTGACTTGGAGCAGTGGGAGCCACAGAGCTGCACCTCTACACTCTTCCTCTCCCTGGTGAGAACTTGGTGGTTTTAGTCAGAGAGGAACAACACCTCCACACCTGCCTTCTGGTGTCTTTTCGTGGGGGTGGGGGTGTTGGATGCAGATGATAGAACCCCCTTGCTGTGTGAGCCCTCGTCTTCTGTGATTGGTCACCCTTTTCAACTGAAGAGGGTCCCAGAAAAGCCCAGTAGGGAGGTAAGGGTGCTGGGGGTCAGAACAGAAGGTGAATATCTGGGAGGAACACCCCCCGCACACACACATACATACACCCGGCCTCCCTCCCCCCCCCCCAGCTGCCAACAGTTCTCAGGCTGATCACATTTTCCAGCTCTGCCAGCTTCTGCTGGTGCTCCCGGTCCATCTGGTCTCCAACAAACTCAGGAGAGGCACTGCTCTGAATCTATGTGTGTGTGTGTGTGTGTGTGTGTGTGTGTGTGTGTGTGTGTGTGTGTGTGTGTGTGTGTGTGTGTGTGTGTGTGTTTGTGTGTGTTTGTGTGTGTGAGAAAGAGAGAGAGAGACAGACAGACAGACAGACAGAGAGACAGAGAGAGACTGAGAGAGACAATGAAAGATACAGAGAGACAGAGAGACAGAGACAGGGAGAAACACAGAGAGACAGAGAGAGACATAGAGAGAGAGAGACAGAGAGATCATCTTTCTCCTTGTACAGCCTGACTGTACTCAGGTGAGTAATAAGTTGGCAAATTACAGGTGCTGCATGGATGAGTGTTGTCACTGGTCTGGACGTGTGTGTGTGTGTGTGTGTGTGTGTGTGTGTGTGTGTGTGTGTGTGTATGTGTGTGTGTGCGTGTGTGCACGTGCATGTGTAGAAGTGGGTTGTAACAAGGAGGCTGGATGTTTTGGTAACTTCTATCTGCTATCTTTGAGGGGGGGTGCATGGACTTCACAGCTGAAGTCTGGGGGCCTGGAAGGGTGAGACGCTTGAAGGGGACTCAGCACATTTAAAGTACAAGAACAAGGGATCTCTTTTACCTGGAGCTGTGTACTCTCGAGTCTGGTAGTTGGCAGTGGGGTGCTTGGGAAGACCTGGGAGTGGCCAGCAATGGGTGGCTTCCCAGGGGTACAGAGAGCATGGCCAACACTTAGTAATGATATGAGCCTTGCTAGTATGGAGCACACCAACATAGGTCAGACTCCGGGTCTTGTCATCATGATGTCTGATGGGCAAGGCCAACCCTATTTTGAATCTTGAGCTGTGATATTCAGATCACAGCCTCTTGAGTAGCTAGGATTATAGGCATGAGCTTTGGGCAGTGGGCCTCTGATTCTTAGGTATGTTAGGGATTGACCTCAAGGCCTTAGGCTTGCCAGTCAGGTCTTCTACCATGCAAGACAAGCTTTTCTGTCTTGGGTATTTCTGAGATGGAGACTTAATATATGCTAAGGCTGGGCTGGATCGCGGTCCTCCTATTTGTGACATGTGTGCGCCATCAGGCCCTGTCCTCTGTAGTTGGGATGGTAGACATGTGGTGCTACACTCAGTCATTGGTTTAGATGGATTGTTGCAAATTCAGTCCATGGGTAGCCTATTCTTAACCACAGGTTAAGCTCTGGGTTGGGCCCCCACCATTGGACTTCAATTTCCTCATGGGACAGTTGTGAGGAAACAAGGGATTAATACAGAGAGATCTCTGGAGCACGGCCAGGCACAGAGGGAGCAGCCCTCAGATACGGTTCTCAGCAGTTCTGTGAGCGTATGCCAGAAAGATACCAGGAAAGAGCTCAAAAGGTGTGTGTTAATGGTGAGACAGGCATTGGGATTATGAACAAAACATGTGTCTCTTTCATTATGACCCTATCCCTATGAGGAAGTGGATGCTTCACTTTGTTCAGTTTTGCAGATGTGGAAACAGGCACGGAGAAGCTGGGTGACCTACATGACTCCCATATGAGAGGAAGCTCAGCCTGACTTGCCGAGTCAGGCTCCCTAGGACAATGGGTGCTATTCAGTAATTTCTTGTGGTAGGAAGTCCACTTCTTTTCAGTCGTGGGGCTTGAACTCAGGGCCTGGGCGCTGTCCCAGAGCTCCTCAGCTCAAGGCTAGCACTCTACCACTTGAGTCACAAGGCCACTTCCGATTTTCTTGTGGTTCTTTGGAGATAAGAGTCTCACAGTCGTTCCTGCCCGGGTTGGCTATGAACCATGATCCTCATATCTCAGCCTCCTGTGTTCTTAGGGTTATAGGCCTGAACCACTGGCACCTGCCTTAAGTGTATTTCTGAACTTCTTTCTCTTTCTCTCTCTCAGGAACTGATTGAATGGGTGCTGGAGGAGGTGGCCCAGTGTCCCCAAGTGGCTGGAACCAAGGTGGTCCTCTCATTCTGGAGGTGGGCTGTGGGTCAGGAGCTGTCTCGCTCAGTCTGTTGTATGAGCTCCATGAGGTAAGCCCATCTATGCCTTGCTAGACCATGATGGTTATTCATTGTCCATCTAGCCTTACTTGACACAGTATTGTGTTCCATGTCCTTTTCTAGCAAAAATTTCTGGCCAAGTTATGATATATAGTTACAAAATGAAAATGTAATGCTATCTTAAGAAAGTCATTTAGGGCTGTGGGATTGGGCTTCATGTTATGGTGATTGCTTAGCATGCCTGAAACCCTGGGTTCAATTCCTCAGTACCACATAAACAGAAAAAGAAACACTGGAAATGGTGCTGTGCATCAAGTGGTAGAGGGTTAGCCTTGAGAAAAAAAAATCTTAGGAATAATTCCCTATCCCTAAGTTTAAGCCCCAGGACTGGCAAAACAACAACAACAACAAAAATTTACCTAGTAAATGCAAAATAAAGAACCTATACTTGGAACATATAATTACTCCTTCCATACTGATACCTGACAATAGTCCCTAATTCATGTACTTTACCTATATTAGGATACTGTGTGGAAAAAAAGTTTTCTTCATAAGGTCATGGCAATTAATGCCAAGAATGTGCTTAGATGTCAGGTGAAGATTAACTCTGGAAATTCAAAGATTCCAGGCTTTTGAGTGATCACTGCTAATCACAATGGGAAGGGTAATCTAAGTGAGATTTGGAAACCTTTTTGGCCAATCATGGCACCAAAAAGGCAGAGGCTAATTAATAGTTGTGACAGAAGAGAAGGAACAACTCCAGATTGAAGGAATAAATGATAGTAACTATGGTATAGCAGAAACCATTCTAGGGAATCATTTTTGGTTATTGAAGAACTAGTTATCAACTACGCTTATTCCTCATTGCCTTTAGCATTCTAAATCTCTTAGGCTAGTTCTTAATCTCTGTGTGATAAATGTATCTCCTTCTATGCTGTTCTTTCATACCTTATATCCTTTGCTGTCTAAAAACTTCTTTCGTATTTCTATATGAACATTTCCTGATACTGAATACACCTACACAGATGGAAGAGGATGCTAATGTAAGGGTTCCATAGCTCATGAGTCATTAATGTAACAGCATGGAAAAGTAGGACATATTTATTGCTACCTCAATTAATCTGAAAAGCGGCAATGTCACATAATTTGGTTCAGATTTCTATTGTTTGAATTTTGTATTTTGTCTAGTGTCATTAACTGCACTAAACACAAATATGAGCCGGGTGCTGGTGGCTCATGCTTGTAATCCTAGCTATTCAGGAGGTTGAGACCAGAGGATTGTGGTTAAAACCAGCCTAGTCAGGAACGTCCATGAAATCCTTACTTCATTAAACCACCAGAAACCCAGAAGTGATGCTGTAGCTAAAGTGGTAGAGTGCTCAACTTGAGTTGAAGATCTGAGGGACAGTGCCCAGGATCAGAGTTCAAGCCCCACAACTAACAAAAGTGCAAATATGACTTTAACTTTCCCCAAAAGGAATGATGAAGTAAATAGTAATCTTCCCAAGCAGAGATAGTAATTCCAAAATGATTCAGTGCACCTACTTTTGCTGAGTTACTTAAGTTATGTCTTCTTTGCTGAACATATTCTCTTCTTTTAAAAATTGTCAAATATTAACTTAATAATAATCTTCATCTAATATTTCTTAGTTCGAAAGAGAAGTCCATACAGTTGATGTCACTTAGCTTTCTTACTATCTTAGTTCAAAGTCAACTCATGAGGCAGAGTCTGTCAAACTCTTAACTGTAATTAAACAACGAAAAAGCTAGAAGTGGAGTTCTGGCTCAAGCAGTAGAATACTACCTTTGGAGGCAGGTGGGCAGGAAAAATAACGGTAGAGGGATAGGGTGCACCCTCTGAGTTCAAACCCTAGAACCAGCACAAACTAAACAAACAAGCAAACAAAACAAACCCCAAGTATTTCTTTGGGACCCTCTTTGAAGGAGTACTGGTCTGCGGAGAGGCTCCTTTTGCTGCTCATACTCACTGGATCCTGCTTTTTTGAAATTCTTCTTGCTATTGAAAACTCAGGACCAGACTAAAAGAATTGATAACTGACTCCTGCAACAAGAGAATCATCTCAGGAGTGAAACATCCATCCATAAGACACTTTAAACCTCCATATCTTTGTTTCTTTGCAGTATAACATTTTTTTTTTGGGGGGGGGGTTCCGGTCATAGGGCCTGAACTCTGGGCCTGGGCGCTGTCCAGTTATAAACAGTGTTGGATTACATACAATAAGAATGACAAGAGGAGAGTTTCAATATCAATAAATAAAATCACATAAACAGGTACAGACAGTAAAAAATACTAACGTTATTCCTGCAGTTTCTCTAATGTGTACTCACTTTTCTTGGTGGTATTTTTTCCTAATAAATAAAATCGTTTATTTCCACATTTTGATGGACTAGGCTATAGTTTTCAACTAAGTGTGATTAGTTCAAATAACATTCTCATATAGATAGTATTCAAACCAATGTTTCCAATGATATATTAAGAGTATGTTCTTCAGTACAGCTGTAAACACATGACCCAATTTACATAATACTACTTACATATCTCTAGTTACCATAAAAGGACACAGGCCATAGAACCAGTAGTTAAAATTTATTTTTATTTCTGCATGACACTTTGTGAATTTATACCAACAAATTGAATTTGACTCTTTATTTATAAGCTAAGGTGGAAAACGTAAGGACTCTTCACTTATCTTTTTTCTTGCTCCAGAAGTCAACAAATATATTCTTCAATAATTCTGGTAAATTACCTCCATTCACAGATGAGAAATGTAAGGCCAACAGTCAATATAGTGAGTAAATAATGATACTCGAATTTGTATATGAGCTCTTAACTCTGTGTGCTTAGAAAGAGAGTAACTTGGTGATGGAGAGGACCAATATGAAAAGACTATGTGGAAAAATCATACTTTGTAAACGGTTGTTTTAGGACTAGAGGATCAGTGATGAGTATTTGAAACAGGCTGGTGTCAGGCGCATAAAAGGGAGTACATAGAAATTGTATTAGTGACAGAAACAGAAAATCTTGATCATTCATCTTATCTAATGGCAGGGAGTAGAAGGGTAAGAAGAAATCTAAAGTGCATCCACATCTCTGGCTAGCATTTGTGTTAGTTATATTCTTGGTGATAAGGACTACAAGTGGAAATGATGGATTTAGAGGAAAAAACTCTGAGAAAATTCTAAAGTTTATGTTACACAGATGCAAAGATAGGTCTGTTTAGATATCATCAAAATATCAACGACCATAAATATGAAAAAATGATAAAAATCAGGGGTATTATTAAAGGGAAGAGGAAAAGGAAAATTCTGACAAATGTGCGAGCAATGTGAGCAACAGTGTGGACAAGATTAGAAGAAAGATAAATAAGGAAACAAAAAAGTAATAAACACAGATTTACAGATGTAAAGGAAGGAAAGAATTTGCAGGAAGGTATTGAAGGAAATATGCTATTTGGATTTGAAAAGTAAACGACATAGACAAGTTCAAAAAGAACAGTGTTTTGGTGAAAGTCATATTGATAAAATTTTGAGATATGAATGTAAAGTCATGAAATTCTGGATCTATGAATTCAACAGATCCTGTTGATTTTAAATGTAGGGAACAAAGGCTTTTATTCTGACCTTAGAAGAATTATACAGATGTAACTCTCATTAACTACTTAGAGGTATTCTGTGAATATTTTTTGAAGACTTTTTTAGCCAGGAGTTTATAGATTGAACTACAGCACAAACCAGCCTAATTTGTGCTACAGTTCCAAGGAGTGACCCATGTATCCAAATGTCTTTAGATAGGTTTGGATATCTTATCAGCCTAATCATTATAAATGTAGTACAATAGCACCAAGTGTTAGGTTGAACATACAGCTTTACTGATGTGACTGAAGACTCCTCGAATTGATTCTTCTTTAGAATAAAAAATGCCTCAATAGCCATTGACAAATCATAACTGCCATATACTCTATTTAAATCTAATTTTTGTTAGGAATATCTCCATGCTGTAATAACTCTGTCAATCAACCTGCCACAAATTCTTATATGTAGGAAGTGCTCTTATAACTTTCAAGTTTTATCGAATGGAAGTGTTCAGACATTACACTCACCACTAGGATTAAATGCCTAAAAAGATTAGACATTTTGTGTTAATGCCATTCTTTTATTTTTTCATACACATTGGCAAGTGAGGAAGGATTCTGATGTAACAATAATACAATTTTGACTTGTACCAACACAACATCTAGGATCTAGTGTTAATTCAGATACTAATTAGCTCCATAATTTGTGGATATTTATATTTCTCCTGGTAAAACTAATGAGCTCCAAGAAAATGCCCCTAAGGAGCCTTTCAATTCCAATATCACTGTTTGTCTCATAATGCTTTAAATTCTACATCCTCGAATGTGGGCATAGGGTTATACTGTGGAAATTTTCTCCTCAGAGAGTGAGTACTACCCTATTGTTTAACATGGACAAAGTACCTTGATAAATAAACTGGGCGTGTGCAAACAAGAACTGGTAGTTGAACAATGTTTTAGCAGTTTGTAAAAATGAAATGGAAATAGAGCAACCATGATCTCAAAAAGAATGTGCAAAGAAGACAAAGTCACAAAGTAGAATGTGCCAAGGGAATGCTGAAGTATAATTTCAAATTATGTGCTCATGTGTGAAGATATGTTCAAAGTACTGCTTCAGAGAATGTAGTTTACTATCTTGGAGAAAACTGCTTTAAACTACTCTGGCATAATGGTACAAGTAGAAGCCCCTAACTCCGACTGTAATTAGCCACAACATCATCAAATTAGGGACTATTTTCCAAGTGCAACGTGAGAAAAAGAGAGCTCATCACAGTTAGTGTTCAGGTTGAAGTAATGGAAATCATATAATTTTTCTTATAAATCTTCATTTGTTTTTGGAGCATTAAAGTAGGGAAAAGCCAAGTAAATATATTGCATGTTCCTAAATTAAGCGGGATGTATCATATTGTTCTGTCTTTTAACTTGGAAGTTGTAGATTATATCTTTTTATACTATAATTTGGGACACTGCTCTGCTCTCAGTTATTTCTTCTCTTCCCCTTCTTTTGCCCGTCCGCTTGCATAATTTTTATTTAAAGAGACATACTTGAGCTTGCATTTCTAAATTCTTCAAAATTATGTGAATTTCTTCATACTTCTGGCAGCATCCTAAATCTTTCTCAAGGGAATATTTTGTCACTACCATTTTTATCCTATAGGATATCTTCCTGCCTAATTCAGTGCAAAATATACATAAGACTCATCCAAGTATCTCAACACTTGTACCAACATAAAATACTATCTTACTTAGAAATTATGATTTTAGTATATCTGGGGAGGTGGTATCTGTCATTTTTGAATGACTCTAAATGATACTTAAATGAAATCATGTTTTAAACCAATATGCCACTCAGAAGATGAACGAATCAATAAAATCGATGAAATCGATATCACACACACACACACACACACACACACACACACACACACACACACACACACACACACACACACACACACACACACACACACACACAAGGTGGAATTTTATGCTTCCAATTCATAAGGAAATGGAAAGACTTGAAAAAATTCTACTAAGTAAAATAAGCAAGACACAAAAAAACAGATTCCATGGTTTCCCTCATGTGTAATAAGTAGGGAATGTCTAGGATGGTCCTAGCAGATGAACAGAATGGCTCAACAGCTATGTATTTATGACCCTATAAGTGGATGCTGAGTAAAATGAACTCCTAGACATTGAAACAGAGGTTTTCCTTTGTGGTTGTTATTTTTAATGTACTATGTGATTTCTTTTTTCTTTTGTATTTTCCTCTGTGCTTTATTCCCCTGCATATGATTTCAGTATCCTGTGTATTATATACATACTTATCTTAATTTAGCAAGGAAAGAGGAACAACAAAATGGCGACACAAAGGATAAAGGACAAACCAATGCAATAGCAATACTCACAAGACAACATGTTGGAAATTTACACTACGACTTGTGAGGGGTATTGTGAATGAAAAGTGTGAGAAAAATGAGGGAGGGGGTAAAAAGTTCGACATGTTATGTATTCACTACAATTACTGAAACCCCTTCTATATATTAAATTGACAATAAAATTAAATATAATAATAAGCTACATAAAATATAATTTCACTGTATTGGTATAGTAAATATTATTCTATGTGTATTACCTTTAAAATGAACAATATTTGGCTTCTAATTTGAATTAATTGCCCCTTTCTTTATCAGAGGGTCATCAACTGGAATGTTATCAAACTATACAAAATTTTCAGAATAAACTTGCCATTATTTTGAAAAAAAAATTATTTTAGTATCGTCTCATACTAAATAGAAAATAGTTCAATTCTCTGGAAACTCCTAACTTTTAAAACTGAATTTTTGTTAACAGGAGAGAATATATGTGTTCTTTAAAATTCGTATCACTGCTAACTACTCATTTTCAAATTCTGAACATGCCATAACAGAGACATTTAAAACAGTGCCTGTATGCATTTTATTTAATTCTGCAATAGATGCAGTTTCTAATGCGGTGTTACATAATTAAAAGTCAATAGAAAAACTAGCCACATTCTTGTAGAAAAAAAAACCGTGAAGAATCTATATAATTAATTACACTAGAGTAAGCTATTATTCCTATGACAATCAATCCCAACATTTTATGCATTGAAGTCATTCTAGCCCAACATTTTCCAACTTGTAAGTTGCACCTTAAAATTCCCTAAATTCACAGCATGACTATCTTAACACTATTGTGAAAAAATTCTACACTTCTACTAATGTAATGCCCTTTCTATTGTTCTAAGAACACTGCACTAAACTTTGCTGCATCATTTTCCCATAGTGGTATTCTTGAGATCAGAAAATTTGCAAATATTCTTTATACTTATCTTTTATCTATACTAGATATTCAGGAGGCTAAGATCTGAATATTATGGTTCAAAGCACACCCAGGCAGGAAGGTTTCTTAGATTCTTTTCTCTAATAAACTGCTCAGGAAAAGACAGACAAAAGTGGCACTGAAGTTGAAGTGGTAGATCAGTAATCTTGACCAAAAACAGGCTCAGGGACAGTGCCCAGCCCCAGAGGTCAAGCCCTAGGTCAAACAAAATAACAAAAACAAAATGAAAAAAAAAAATCCGAAACCTAGCATATTTCTCATTGTATACAGAGGTACGTAATCGAGAAAATTTCTATGAAGTTTACAACTTTGGTGTGGGTGGGGGGAGAAGGAGGACTGCTTGGGGAGGTTGGGGGAGGCTGAGAAGGGATGTGAAGGGTAAACAAAGGAGGAGTATGCAATGCTTGATAAGAAATGTACTCATGATCTTGCCCATGTAATTGTAACCCCTCTGTACAGTATTTTCACAATAAAAAAAAAGAAATTTCTTCCTGTGTTATGTATAGGTAGAAGAAAAAAGATGTCTCACAATAACTCTCTTCATAACATGTTACACCAAAATCTCAAAATATTGCTCTTTTTCTAAATTTATAAATTACTATCACCCATTTGTTGGCAACTCTTTCTAGATTATTCATATTATCACGTTATGCATGAACTGTTGGAATTATCTATTAACTAAATCCTAATTATAACTCTCTTGAAAGAATATTCTAGACAAATAGAATGCCAGAATCATTTGTGAATTTGTAAATTAAAACTTCTACTTAAAAAGAATTTTGTAATATTCTGTAGAATATAAAATTACAAACAAAATATTTATTTTGAATCTAAATTCTCATTTAGCCAGGTCTACAATGTGCTAAATTATATATCTTTTCTATTTCTCCAGGCTTAAGCTTTTGTAATCCTTCATCATTTCTTTGGAATCCAACAGAATGATGCTTACTGTTTCAAATTTTTGGTTCAGAGTCATGAGCTATTTGCATCTAGGAATATTCTGTAATGAAGAGAGCATGTAAAACATGACTGAGGATGATATATGAGTTGCATTTAAATAGGAAATGACTTCTCAAAACTTCTCAAAATTATCCCAAACTTCCAACTGTGAATTCCTTTCTTGTCCTTTGGTTTGTTTTATTGAGCAAAATTATAGTACCTAGCCCAAGGAAAGTATCACTATGCAATCCACTCTCTAATCTCCTGTCTTAATCTGAGTGCTAGAATTTCAGGTTTGTATCACATTGCCCTGCCATAGGTTGTTGGTTTATTTAATCTAGAAACATAATAGTAATTGTGAACTTCTCCAATGATCTTATAATCTAGACTGACTGCTCAAAATTTTGATGTACAATTTTCAAAGATGTCCTAATATTTGACATAGGATATGAACATTTTCAGATGCACCTGCAGGGGTCTCTGATTCATTCCTCCATGGATCCGATCCCTTTAGTAATGATTACTTGACTCTCTTACTATCTTTTGTCCCTACCTATATAACATTCTCAAGCTTTTGGGGGTTAAGTTCACTTGAGGACTTTCTAATATTAAAAATTATTACTTCATTTTAGTCTTACTCAGGACATATTTTCTATTATTTTCTAACATTTCTACACATTCTGAGAGTTGTTTCATATGTGTGTTTGCTCATATAAGTGCTTCTGTGTGTATGTGAATGTTTGTATGTATGTATGCAAAAATCTCAAGCTCTTATTCAGAAATCTTGCTCATAACTAGTATTACATCATTTGAGCCATTCTTCCAATGCAGCTTTTGGCTGGTTAATTATAGGTATTGTTGCAAAGGCTATTCTGCCCAGGCTGGATGCAAATTGAATTTCCCTGACTCTTTTACATTCTTATTTTTTATTTTTTCCATGAGTATCAAGTTTTAAACTAGAAATACTTTTGTTAATGTAAAGTCTAAGCTGTAGCCCAGATTTTTAACTCAAGAATTCATACAAAGATAGATGAACATACACATTACCTATCCTGAGTGTACACTCCTAGAAATGTGATCTTGAGTCGGGTACTGGTGGCTCAAGCCTATAATTCTCTCAAGAGGCTGAGATCTGAGGATTGCAGTTCAAATGCAGCACAAGTAGGAAAGTTTTCTGAGGCACTTATCTCCAATTAACCACCAGAAAAAGGAATTGACACTGTGGCTCAAGTGGTAGAGCTCTAGCCATGAATTGAAGAGTGGAGGGACATCACCCAGGCCCAGAATTCAAGACCCGTAAACATCAAAGAAATAAAGAAAAAGAAATGTGATCTTATCCCCCAGTTCATTGCTAGTATAATTCCTGCTCTCTCAACTTAGCCTTTTTTCCAGTTAAGTCCATGCTCTTATATCTGACTTCTTTGGAACAAGAATAATTCTTCCCTTCTATTTTTTACAAATTTGTATGATTAGCTACCATGATTTAGATTTAGTAGAAAATAAGAGTGGCCTCATCATTCATGTTCCACTTAGTAGTAATGCTCTTTATATCCCATAGATCTACATACTGGAATGGCTTTATTGTTTCAAAGTTTTGTTATTTGCAGAATCTTCTGTAGTGTATTCAACCATTATACTTAAGCACAAAACTCCTTTTTTTCTATTATTTCTATTGTTTCTCCTAATGTTAACTTATGTACACTTGGGAAATAATGCAGAACACACACACTCACAAATATATGTTTCTGAGAACCTTCTTCCCAGGTAAAATTGGTCTTAATTACAGTGCACACAGGAAATTTGAACTTAAACTACTCCACGATGTTTTTTTCATGTTTTTTATTATAAAATGGTGTAAACAGGGGTTAGAGTTACATAAGTAAGTAAATGAGTACATTATCTATTAAGCTCTGTTACCTCCTCTTTTGTTTTTCACCTTCCATCCCTTTCCTCCCCACCGCCCCAACTTCCTTCTCCCCTGCTCAAGTTGTAAAGTTCATTTTCTACATAGTTCCTTGTACAACTCATTGTTTCAATGGGTCATACTGTATTCTTTTTTCAGCTTTTTGTTATTTCCCTTCCCCTCCCCACATTAGAAAAATGTATATGCAAGATGCAGGTCGCCGACATCAAATATAGTGAAAACAGGGGTTATACCATGGAGGAAGAAAAAAATCACATAGTACATGTTAGATACATTAACAACAATAGCAAGAAAGAAAAAGCAAGTTGTGTCCCTATCTTGGGGTACATTTCACTTAACATCATCTTATATGGCCATGTGTACATGGATAATGTTTTATAAAACATTTAAATTACATATTTTCTCATTACGAAGTTATCTCTGAAACACATTACCTCATGTCCAAAGATGTGCTTGTGCTATTTCAATGAAGCCAGAAAATATTCATTTTAGATGGGGCACCATCATAGATTGTTACTGGAAGTAAGTGGAAGGAACTGTTACTGCAAGTGGAAACTGATCCTAAGAGAGGAATTGAACATAGAGAAATGACAAAGTTCAAGTTAATTTGTGCTGTACTTTTTTACTATACAAGAAAATAATCCAAGGCCTGAAGGAAATTCTGTCCCTGATCTTTTGTAGTGTGTCCTTTACTCATATAAACTTGTCTGTAAACTTCCAGTTGAGAGTATAACAAAAGGAAACAATATGCCATTTGAAGGCAAGCATAGAATAAAAGAAAATAACTTTATTTTAAAAGAGTCCTACTGCAAAGAAAGAAAGACATGCAGGTTTTAAAGTGTCCTATGCATGGATATTCCTCTCCTCAGATGATTCTCCTATTGCAGGAGTCAGTTATCCATTTCTTTAGTCTGGTCCTGAGTGCTCCATAGTAATAAGGGTTCCAAAAATCGGGATCCAGTGAGCATGATCAGCAAAAGGAGCTTCTTCTCAAACCAGTGCTATAAGGATGGTCCAAAGATATATGTGGGTTTTTTCATTTTCTTGTTTGTTTGTTTAGTTTGTGCTGGTTCTGGGCCTTGAATACAGAGGGTGGACACTGTCCCTGTACAGTTGTATTTACTGTACATCTGTTCCCTAACCTAGTACTCTACTGTTTGAGCCAAAACTCCACTTCTGGCTTTTTTAGTGTTTAATTACAGATAAGAGTTTGACAGACTCTCCTGCCTGGGTTGACTTTGAACTGAGACAGTAAGAAAGCCAAATGACATCAATTATATGGACTTCTCTTTTGAAACAAGAAATATTAGAATAAGTTTATAATAAAGCTAATATTTGACAATTTTTAAAAGAAGATAATATGTCCAGCAAAGAAGCCATAACTTAAATAACTCAGCAAAAGTAGGTGTACTGAATCAGTTTGTAATTATTTTTTCTGTTTGGGAAGATTACTATTGACTTCGTTGTTCCTTTTGGGGATACTCAAAGTCTTTTTGCAGTTTTTTGTTGGTCATGGGGCTTTAACTCTGATCCTGGGCTCTGTCCCTCAGCTCTTCAGCTCAAGTTGAGCGCTCTGCCACTTTAGGTACAGCACCACTTCGGGATTTCTAGTGGTTAATTAAAGATAAGGGTCTCATGGACTTTCCTGACCAGGCTGTCTTTGAACCACAATCCTCTAGTCTCATCTTCCTGAGTAGCTAGGATTACAGTTGTGAGCCACCAGCGTCCGGCTTGTATTTTCATTGATGTGCACTCAATGACACTATGTAGACAAAGAATGGATATTTCAATCAATAATGACATTGCAGCTTTACAGAAAAATTGAGGTAGCAATAAATATATCCTCCTTTTCCATGTTGTTACATTAATGATTCATGTGTTTTGGGACTCTTACATTAGCATCCACTCTGTCTGTTTATGTGGACTTAGTATCAGAAATTGTTCATAGAGAAATATAAAAGACTAATATTTTTAGAAAGCAAAGGAAGTAAGGTATGAAAGAATAGCATAGAAGGATATACAATTCATCACACAGAGATTAAGAACTAGCGTAAGTGACTAGAATGCTAAAGGCAATAAGAAATAAGCGTAGTTGATAACTAGTTCTTCAATAACCAAAAATGGTTCCCTAGAACAGTTTGTGGTATAACTTAGTTATTCCTATCATTTATTCACTCCATGGGGAGTTATTCCTTCTCTTCTGTCAAAGCTATTAATTATCCTATGCCTTTTTGATGCCGTGACTTACCAAAAAGTTTTCCAAATCTCACATAGACTACCCTTCTCATTGTGATTAGCAGTGACCACTCAAAATCCTGGAATCTTTGAATTTCCAGGATTAATCTTCACCTGATATCTAATCACATTCTTGGCATTAATTGCCATGACCTATTAACAGAACATTTTTTGTTTTTTTGGTTTTGTTTTTTTTTGGGTCCAGTCGTGGGGCCTCAAATCTGGGCCTGGGCGCTGTCTCTCAGTTCTTCAGCTCACGGCTAGCACTCTACCATTTTTGCCACAGCGACACTTCCGACTGTTTTCTTTTTGCTTATGGGGTGCTGAGGAGTCAAACCCAGGGCCTCATGTGTGCAAGGCAAGCTCTCTACTACTGAGGCACCTTCCCTGCCCTTTAAAAAATAGTATTCTAATATAGGTAAAATAAATGAATTATAGACTATTGCTAGGTATCAGTTGGAATGAGCAATTGTATATTCCAAGTATGGGTTATTCATTTCGCATTTACTAGCTAAATGACTTTTTTTGCCAGTCTTGGGGCTTGAACTCAGGTGCAGGGAACTGTTCCTGAGCTTTTTTTTTTTTTTTTTTGGCTGAAGGCTAACACTTCACCACTTGAGGCACAGCTCAAATTTCAGGTTTTTTTTCTATTTATGTGGGACTGAGGAATTGAAAGTAGGGTTTGATTCATGGAAAGCAATAACTCTTCCATTTAGCCACATTCCCAAAGCCCTAAATAACTTTCTTACTTTTTATATTTATACGTTTTCTTATTGTGAAAATATCGTACAGAGGGGTTACAATTACATGAGCAAGGTAAAGAGTACATTTCTTAGCAAGCATTGTTGCCTCCTCCTTCCCCTTACCATCCCTGCCCACTGATTCCCCATCCCTCCCCCGCCAAGGTTGTAAAGTTCGTTTTTCAACATAACGTCTTATACATCTCATTTCGCAATGGGACTTGGTTAAGATGGCATTACTTTTTCATTCCATTACTATGTATTATAATTTAGGCCAGGTGGTAGAAAAGGAAGTGGAAAACAATACTAAGTCCAGTAAAGCTGACATTCCTATCACATCACTAAGGAAGTACAGTGTTAAGGCCTGCTGGACTCATAAGGCTGTTGCATGTGACATTATTATGTAAAACATTATTGACCATCTCCGATATCCCTAATATTCTGTTTCCACTTTCAAGGTCACGAGCCAAATATCTAAGTCTTTTTATTGATAGGGTGTGTTTTCTAGGAAGGAAGAAGGAGGATGTGGAATGTGATGGTGGAAAAATATGTATATTGACTCCCTGTCCACACTTTTTGCATTTTTAAAAAGTGCTACTGATAAACTCCCACTTACTTCTAATTGACTATTCTGTCTGTACAAGATGCAGATAAATGATGACATTTATTCTGGTGGATAATCACATATATTAACAAAATCCATTTCTGGAAAAAAAAGATACTAGGTAAGAAAATATTAAGTATTGTCTATAACATGGTTTCTTTTCTTGGAGAACAAAATGTAGAATTGAAATGCTTACTCCAGCTTTCTTTGAGATTTTATGCTGTCTCAGGATCAAAATGTTCTCTAATTCCTGTAACATTCAAGCATAAAATACTTGATTTGAAGATCACAGTAATTTCAGAAACAAAGGAACATAATAGTTTCCTTCCTGCAGAGACATGAGATAACAAGTATGATTGATTGTACTGTAGTTCTATTTTTTTTTCCTCTTTATCTCAAGTGTTGCATATCTGGGCATTTTACTGTATGTCCTGCATCAGCTTCCTGTAGGTAAGATTTACCTCTACTCTGCATTGTCAAGATGGGTCATGTGACTTGCTTCAATTTACAAAAATGAAACAGAAGTGGTGAAAGATTATTTCTAGGGGAAGATTTCTGTCTCATTGTCTGTGTTTAATAGCTGACTTGTTTTCCCTTAGCTATAAAAATAACATATTTTCAGAAGGAGTCTTTTTTCAACTTACATACTGGAAGAATATAGCATGTGAAATTTAGGCAAAACTCAAATACAGCCTCATATATATAATGCAGGCAGAATTAAGCTGTTAGTTAGTTGTTAGTTTCTTACCATTGTTGTATTCCTTTATGATAGTTGACTATAGCACATCAGAATTTAACAAATACTAAACAAGAACTAAGCAAATATATAACATTTCCTGTTGGAAATTATTACTTTTTTTTATAAATAAGGATTCTCCATATGATCACTAATGAGGTTATATTCTTTCTATAGATGGGGTTAGCCACTCTAGACCATTGTATCTAATATCCATAATCATTATCCAGACCTTGTGATTGAGATGAGGAAGATCAAAATATCTAGATTTCTATTTCTCTTTTCCTCTTCCCATTTTTCTAGTGTGAATTCTCATCCTTTTTCCAAATTTTTCTATCAACAAAGTAAGAATTACACGCTGTGGATATCAAGCAAAAGGCTTCAAATCAAGAATTTCATTCTTTCAGAATTAGATGAATAAATAAGACTGCCTCAAGGAAGAAAAAAAACATGATTTTTTTCTCTTTCTGGCTTCCACCATAGTGTCTGAACATGTCTCTAAATATCTAATAAACCATTTGCCTTGGCTAATTTTTTAAAATATAGTTTGTTAAAGAAAAATTTTAAAACTAAAAAAATACGAGTTCCGGGAAGATGGCGGAGGAGAAGCTGGAATCTGAACAAGCTCTCGCAAAGAAAGTAGGTTTAGAGTTCCAGTGAACAGTCCTAAGCCAGAGAATCACACCAAGTGTGCCATCACAGGACAGAGAGTTAGACGAGAGAGGGGAAGCCAAGGAAACGCACCAGCTGCCGCTCCGGCGGCGGGGTCGCGGCGGCGACCATGGCCGTGGGGTCATACCTGAGACACAGAGAGTCCAGGACGAAGGAGCCAGACGCAGCGGGTGAGCGGATTCTACTCAACACCAACAAGAACCGACAAGGAGCGAACATCTTCATCCTGCTGTTTGCAGACCAGAGACGACCCAGGATCCAAGACTCGGCGTCAGTACAAGCCCGACATCCTCACTCCTCAGGGAGCAGAGGAGGGAAGGCCACCCCTCCCCCCCCCACACCGGTGATCTCCATCTTGGATACCAACAAAGCTCAGAATTGCTGCTAGCTCCAGCTCAGGCCTTGGAATAAAAGGAGTCATTTAGCAGGTCACAAGAACTTAACAGCGAAGTGACCTGCCAGACTCAGCTCCATCCAGGGAAAAGTCACCCAGCTCAGGCGCCAGCCATCGGAGTGCCTTGCCTCACTGGGTAACCAGAGCCAGAGGCTGCCCCTCCCTCTAGCAGCCACCACAATCAATTGGAAAACAGAAACCCTGAGAATGGCTCCAGGCTGGGCGCTGTGAGCTTTATCACAAAATAGCCCCAGGGAAAAGCTACTGTTTGTTGAAAGGCCTCAACTCTACCCAGAACCTAGCCTCATCACCACATCCCCCTCTTTTGTGACTCTCAAAGCAGACCACCCTCCCAGAAAACTAACCTGGGAGGGGGATCTCAAAATCTTGGGTAAAGCTGAGCATTTTTTTGCCTCTTCCAACCAACCGACTTAAGAAACCAATCAAGCCACAGGACCTCAAGCTGACCAGAGACTCCAACAAGAGACTGGTTGCAGACAAAAGGGAGATACAGGATTCTTCCCACTCCTCCCCCCCCAAAAAAAAAATCAAAAGACTTTTTTTTTCTTTTTTTTTCTTTTTTTTTCCTTCTTCTTCTTCTTTTCTTTTTTTTTTGCTTGTTTTTTGTTTTTTTGTTACCATATATATATATATATATATATATATATATATATGTATATATATATATATATATAAATTTTTTTCCCTTCTAAAACTTTTATTAATCTTTAATTTTTGCCTCTTCTGAAAAAATAATTGTTTTCCAGTAACTTTTTTTTTCTCATCTTATAATTTTTATTTTAGGAATACGTGAATGAGAGTTTTCCTTTCTTTTCTTGTCTTCTTTCTCTTTTTCTTTCTTTCTTAATTATCTTTTTGGTTTTTATCTAGCTCTACTGAACTTCTGATCTTTTCTTCTCCCTTTCCCATCCTTAAAGCTTTTCACATCTCCTCTATGTCCCTCCCCTTCTCTTAACATATTCACATTCCTCTCTAAATAGTCGGTCTTTTAACCTCTATAATAACATTACTTTTTACGTTTCTATTCTTTTTCTAGTCTCTCTTTATTCCCCTTTCCGGCTCTTCTTTTTCTCTCTCTCTCTACTTGCATCCTACACAACCCATTTCCTGCATTGTGATTAGGACATAGTTAACTCTCCCTGTGCCTCCCCACACCAATCTATTCCTATTTTTTACCCACATCTCTCCCTAATCCTAATAATTTCTGGTTTTCCAAATTCTTTTCTGCGGTTCGAAGTCCTTTAACATATAGTCGTTTGATGTTGAATAGATGTATCTGTTGAACTAGATTGTATCTGTAGACTATTGACTGTACAAATGCAAACTTTGGTTGATGGTTGCCTTAAGATAGTGTTCTAGCACAAAACTGGTGCAATCTTTATCTCAAATGGGCTGAATAAGCCGGAAAAACACAAGAAAAATGGCAAATTCGGGTATCTCAATTCCCAACCTTGATAATCAGGGATTAGAAAAGATAAAGAATAATCCAGAGGAGAGTTCCCAAATAGCTCTACAAACACTAATAGCAAACATGATAAATGAGAAGTTTGACAATGTACAAAGGACTCTGTATGAGCATGATAGGGAGAGAGAGGAGGCATCCCAGAAGTTTATACAGGAATATCATAAGCGTGAAGAAGCTTCTCAAAAACTGATACAGGATTTGCGTGAACAACTTGAGAATACTCAAAGAGAAAGGGAGGAATGGCGTGAGCAGGTAGAGAACACTCAAAGAGAACTGCAGGAATCCCACAGAAGGGAGGAAACTAATCAAAGAGTAATTCACGAATTAAGAGACCAGGTAGAGAATACACAAAGATCACTAAAGACATTCATGGAATCCATTAACAAAGAGCTGAAGTAAGTCAGGGAGACCACAAAGGGAATGCTGAATGGAACCCAACAGAAGGAATGGGAGTCCAAAGAAACCATAACCAATCAACTAAGTGATTTGAGAACAAACACTGAACACCAAATTAAGGAAGTAAAGAAATTCATACAAGACCTAAAACAGAGCTTCAACAAAGAACTTGAAGCCATCAAAGCTGAACAATTAGAAGGAAAAGAGATAAAAAACAAAGTACAGAGTCTTGACAGCAGGTTAGACCATGCAGAAGATCGAATCTCAGGGATTGAAGACAGCCTAGATATTATAGAGAAAGAACATACAACCATCCACGACAAGTCCAAGAAATATGATAGGTCTATCCAAAACCTGGAAGACACCATCAGAAGGCCGAATCTAAGGATAATGGGTGTAGAGGAGCACCTAGAAACAGAAGTTAATGGTCTAGGAAATTTGTTTAACAAGATCCTAGCAGAGAACTTCCCAAACATACAAAAAGTTAGGCCTATTCAGATACAAGAAGCTTTTAGAACCCCAAATAGACCAGACCAGAATAGGACATCCCACCGTCACATTATAATCCACACAGGATCAACCCAGACCAAGGAAAAGATCCTTAAAGCTGTCAAGGAGAAAAGGTTAATCACCTATAAAGGGAAACCAATTAGAATTACCTCAGATTTCTCAGCAGAGACAATCAAAGCAAGAAGAGCCTGGAATGACGTATGCCATGCCCTAAAAACAAACAACTATCAACCAAGAATACTGTACCCAGCTAAACTCTCCTTCATAACTGAAGGCCAAATAAAAACCTTCCATAGCAAAGAAAAATTCAAACAATACATCTCCACCAAACCAGCCCTGCAAAAGATTCTTAAAGATGTCCTACACATAGAAAACCAACAAGACCGCAACAAAGGCCAAGAAACTGCACCCAAACTGAGAATCCAAGAACCTTAGGAAGAACCCAGTTTTCACAGCCCCCAAGAAGGTGGATAACATGGCAGGAACTCCCAAATACCTCTCAGTCCTATCTCTTAACGTTAACGGACTGAACTCTCCAATTAAGCGACATAGACTGTCTAGTTGGATTAAAAAACAAGACCCTCCTATCTGATGCCTGCAGGAGTCACATCTTGCCCGTAAAAACAAACATATATTCAAGGTTAAAGGCTGGAACAAAATCTACCAAGCAAACGGCCCTCATAAACAGGCGGGAGTTGCAATCCTAATATCAGATAAAATAGACGTCGAATTAAAATTCGTGAGAAGAGATAAAGAAGGTCGCTACATACTAATTAAAGGATCTCTCCTTCAGGAGGATATTACAATTCTAAATATCTATTCGCCAAAAAATGGAGCACCCAAATTTATCAAAGAAACACTACTTTCCCTCAAATCCCATATAGATCCAAAGAAATTAATCGTTGGGGATTTTAACACACCACTCTCCCCACTAGATAGATCAACTCGGCAAAAACTCAACAGAGAAACCGCAGATCTAAACAGCTGCATAGATCAACTAGACTTAACAGACATTTACCGAACATTTCACCCAGCAGCATCAGAATACACGTTCTTCTCAGCAGCACATGGAATGTTTTCTAAAATAGACCATATTTTAGGCCACAAAGCAAACTTGTCTAAATTCAGAATCATTGAAGTTATACCTTGCATTCTCTCTGACCACAAGGGAATAAAATTAGAACTCAACACCAAAAGCCACCAAAGAAAGTCCGGTATCACATGGAGGCTGAACAACACACTGCTGAATCATGAGTGGGTCATGGAAGAGATTAGAAAGGAAATTCAAATGTTCATGCTATTCAACAAAAATGAACACACAAATTACCAGCTCCTCTGGGACACAGCAAAGGCAGTACTCAGAGGCAAGTTGATAGCTCTGAGCTCCTACATCAACAAATTGGAGAGATCGGAAACTAACAATTTAATGACACATCTAAACCTCCTTGAAAAAGAGGAGCAAGATAAACCCCAATCCAGTAGACGGAAAGGAATAATCAAAATTAAATCAGAATTAAATGAATTAGAATCCAAAAAAACTATAGAAAGAATCAACAAAACAAAGAGTTGGTTCTTCGAAAAACTTAACAAAATTGACATACCCTTAGCAAACCTTATCAGAAAAAAGAGAGAACACACCCAAATTAATAAACTCAGAGATGAAAATGGAAACATCACCACGGAAACAACCAAGATTCAGAACATTATAAGGGAATACTTCTCAAAACTTTATGCTAATAAGTTTGAGAACTTGACAGAAATGGACCTTTTCCTAGCAAATATTGACATGCCAAAACTAAACCAAGATGAGTTAAACCAGCTTAACAGGCCCATATCAAGCATTGAAATAGAAACAGCAATAAGAGACCCCCCAGCTAAGAAAAGTCCAGGACCAGATGGTTTTACAGCGGAATTTTACAAGGCCTTCAAAGCAGAGCTCACACCAATACTCCTCCAACTCTTCAATGAAATTGAAAGAGAAAGCTCACTACCGAACACATTCTATGAAGCCATCATAACCCTCATCCCAAAACCAGGCAGGGACTCATCAAAGAAAGAGAACTATAGACCCATTTCTTCGATGAACATTGATGCAAAACTTCTCAACAAAATTTTGGCCAATCGACTTCAACAATTCATCCAAAAAATCATACACCATGATCAAACAGGATTCATTTCAGGGATGCAAAGCTGGTTCAATATACGCAAATCAATTAATATTATTCATCACATCAACAGGAGCAAAAATAAGAACCACATGGTTATCTCAATAGATGCAGAAAAAGCATTTGACAAGATCCAACACCCCTTTATGATGAAGGTTCTGGAAAAATTAGGAATCCATGGAACATTCCTCAATACAATAAAGGCTGTATATGACAAACCTACAGCCAGCATTATACTCAATGGTGAAAAACTAAAGCCATTTCCTCTTAGCTCAGGAAAAAGACAAGGATGCCCACTCTCTCCACTTCTCTTCAATCTAGTATTAGAATGCCTAGCTACAGCAATAAGAAAAGATGCAGACATAAAGGGGATCCAAATAGGGAAAGAAGAAATAAAACTCTCCCTCTTTGCAGATGACATGATCTTGTATTTAAAGAATCCCATAGACTCCACTCCCAAATTACTCAAGCTGATCCAAAACTTTGGCAAAGTAGCAGGTTATAAAATTAACCCCCAAAAATCAATGGCTTTTCTATAGGCCAACAATGAGAAAAGTGTGGCTGAAATTAGGAAAGCAACTCCATTTGTAATAGCCCCACAAAAAATAAAATACCTAGGAATTAACTTAACCAAAGAAGTGAAGGACCTCTATGATGAAAACTTTAAAATCTTGAAAAAGGAAATCAACACAGAACTTAAAAAATCGCAAAACCTCCCATGCTCCTGGATTGGCAAGATTAACATCGTGAAAATGGCAATAATTCCCAAGGCTATCTACAAATTCAACGCGATACCTATCAAAATTCCACCCTCATTCTTCAAGGAAATAGAGGATGCAATCCAAAAATTCATATGGAACAATAAAAGACCTCGAATAGCAAAAACGCTCCTCAACGGAAAGAACACTGCTGGAGGAATATCAATACCAAATTTCAAACTCTACTATAAAGCCATAGTAATCAAAATAGCTTGGTATTGGCATAAGAAGAGACCTCAGGACCAATGGAATAGAATTGAAAACCCAGAAATGAACCTACAGACCTATAGCCATCTAATCTTCGATAAGGAAGCTAAAACAATAGAATGGAAGAAAGACAGCCTCTTCAGTAAATGGTGCTGGCAAAATTGGTTAAGTACATGTAGAAAACTAAAGCTCGATCCTTATATATCACCCTGCACCAGAATCAACTCCAAATGTATCAAAGACCTTGAACTCAAAGCAGACACTCTGAAAACATTACAGGATGGAATAGGAGAAACCCTAGGTCTCCTTGGCTCAGGCCGAAATTTTCTGAATAGAGACCCGGAAGCACAACAAATCAAAGAAAGGTTGAACAAATGGGATTGCATAAGATTGCAGAGCTTCTGCAGGGCAATTGACATAGCTGGCAAGATCAATAGAAAGCCCAGGATTGGGAGAAGATCTTTACTAGCCATACAACAGACAAGGGTCTCATATCTAAAATATACTTGGAACTCAAAAAATTAAACCACCCAACAACAAATCCTCAAAGAAACAACTGCCCAATAAATAAGTGGGCGAAAGACTTAAAGAGAAGCTTCTCTGAAGAAGAAAGAAGGATGGCCAATAGACACATGAAGAAATGTTCAACATCCCTAGCCATAAAAGAAATGCAAATCAAAACAACATTGAGATATCACCTCACTCCAGTTATAACAGCAAAAATCAAGAACTCTAATAACAAGAGATGCTGGAGGGGATGTGGACAGAAAGGAACCTTACTTCATTGTTGGTGGTAATTTCAACTTGTTCAACCACTTTGGAAAGCAGTATGGAGGTTCCTCAAAAGACTTCACATAGATCTCCCCTATGATCCAGCAATCCCACTTTTGGGCATTTACCCAAATGTTTACAAACAAGACCACACTAAAGCTACCAGCACAACTATGTTTATTGCAGCATTATTTACCATAGCTAAGATATGGAACCAACCCAGATGCCCCTCAGTAGATGAATGGATCAAGAAAATGTTGTATATATACACAATGGAATTCTATGCCTCCATCAGAAAGAATGACATTTCCCCATTTGTTAGGAAATGGAAAGGTTTGGAAAAAATTATATTAAGTGAAGTAAGCCAGGCCCAAAGAAGCATAGGTCCCATGGTTTCCCTTATTTGCAATATCTAGTATAGGTATGAGTCAAGCGGAAAAGGTTAGATAATGTGATGTTAAGAAAATGAACCCTTAAATATGTATTTTAATGTTTTCGTTTCTTTCATGCATGTGTTTCTAATGCATTTATAAGATTATTTCTCTGTTGCTTTGTATGTCCCCCCCCCACACAGTGTAACCCCCGCTTTCACTATATTTGATGTCAGTATAACATGTGGAGGAGATGGGGACAAACAAGTCATTTAAGGATTCAGGTAGACCTGTTGCAACAATGAGCAGTACAAAATGTTATGTCAAATCCAGATTTACAATGTCGGTGTGGGGGGAGGAGGGGGGTGTAATTGGGTTGGGGATGGGGGAGGCGGGGAAGGGAAGTGAAGGGTAAACAAAGGAGGAGGCTGCAATGCTTGGTAAGAAATGTATGCATTATCCTGCCCATGTAATTGTAGCCCCTCTGTACAGTATGTTCTCAAATAAAATAAAATACAATTAAAAAAAAAACTAAAAAAATACAATTTAAATAAACAGTAATTTGTGGTTTGCTTTTGAGAGGCATGAAATAAAACTGCATTAACACTGTGTGAGTTGAGAGGCTAAATTCTATCAGAATCTAAACATATTGAAAAATAGATGATTTTAAGGTAAATAGCTTGTAGGTACATTTTTAATGTGACATACCCACAGAGACATCTATTTTCTTTTCCTCTCCACACTGATTCAACTTCAATAAGCAGTTCATATAATTCAGATAGCTGTGTTTCAGAAATAGATTAGACACAAAACGTTACAAAAAGAGAGCCAGTATTGGGTGGTGCATTCGTTAAAAATAGCAGTCAAATAAATATTAACCATAATTACAAAATAATAACAATCAACTCCTCTTGAAAAGAGAAGATTGTAGCAGAATGTATAAAATGTGATAGTGCCAGAACTGTTTCAGGAGCTGCTCTCTTGCATTTAGGATTTCTAGTACAGGACAATGTTTTAATCAGGATTAATTGCTTTCAGGAACTAACGTTTTCTAGTTATAATTCATTGAAGAAGTAGGTTGTTCAAAATTAATGAACGGATAACAAGTTATAGTAGAAAAAATGCTAGACACTCATTGTGGTTGGCAGTAAAATACCTTCCAATAATGTCTCTCATCCCCCAAATGTCTAATCCCTCAAATGTAGATATGCACTATTATACATATATATATATATATATATATATATATATATATATATACATTTGTAAAATATTCATCTCTCATTACCTAAGGCACACGAATTTGAATAATTACCAGATGGGGGAAGTATAACTCAAATGGGTACTTAAAATCCCAGCTGTAGTTCAAAGGAGTAATGATCAGATAAGATCCATCAGAAAGATATAAAGATGCTACATTAGAAGATAAAGGAAAAGACAACCCAGATTCTGAATTTCTGAAAAGCGGAACATGTTGTAAATGCCTTTCCACTAGAATTATCTAAAAAATCTTTTAGCCCTGTAGGTGGCTTGATTTTAATGTGGTGAGACTTCTTTTAGATTTCTGTCCTTTAGAACTTTAAAATGATAAATACGGATTATTCACGCCAATTAATTTTTAGAAATTTGTTACAGCAGATTTGGTTTAGTAAACTAACTCAGGTACAGCCTTTACCTGATGCAACTATAGAGACATCACATGTCCTACTTTCTGAGAATAAGAAAAATTTGCCACTGGGTTTGTACACATGTATGAAGGATATATTCCTAAGGGCCTTGCATTAATGAAGTCTTCAAATTCTAAATAATATTTAAATAAGGAACTCCCTAACTTTATTTTCATGTTTGGGGATCAAAGTACTAAAGTTATGTATAAGGCTAGGGTAAGAATATGGAAATGAAATCTGTCTCCTAATATTATAAAGATTATGTCATTTTGAGTTACAGTTTCTAAAGTATTATAAAATAAAGTAAAACAGAAACAGAAACTCAATTTTCCATCCTTACTAACTTTCCAACAGAAATTAGAGAATCCAGAAAAAAATACAGCAATCCCAGGATGGTATAAGATGATATAGGATAACTAGACAGTGACAAAGAACATAACAAAAATGGGTCCCCTGGAACCATGGGAAACAAAATCTACACCTACAGCATGTGATATAGCTACAAAATAGTTTCCACTATACTAAGTCTTTGATATTTTATGTTTGTTTTCACAGCAATTTTCCTCTCTTAGGAAATGACTTTTTATTAATACTCAAGGGTTTGCAACTTATAACCCAGTAAAAAATAATGCTTCTAAATGTAAACAGGCATGATTCTAAGAGTAACCAAGGCTACTTGTGTTGCTATAGCTGATAAATAAGAATGTCGTTGGGGAATAGTCAAACAATCTTGAACTTTTTCATATCTTTCCTCTCCTCCAACATGAATCATCCTAGTCAAGATATGTAAAACATTAATAGAGGATTTTTCAACTCCAAATGGATTGAAGAACTCGAAGTCAAAGAAGACACTCTGAAAATATTACAGGATGGAATAAGAGAAACCCTAGGTCTCCTTGGCTCAGGCCGAAATTTTCTGAATAGAGACCCGGAAACACAACAAATCAAAGAAAGGTTGGACAAATGGGATTGCATGAAGTTGCAGAGCTTCTGCATGGCAAAGGACATAGCTAGCAAGATCAATAGAAAGCCCACGGATTGGGAGAAGATCTTCACTAGCCATTCAACAGACAAGGGTCTCATATCTAAAATATACTTGGAACCCAAAAAATTAAATCCCCCAAAAACAAATCCTCAGAGAAACAACTGCCCAATAAATAAGTGGGCTAATGACTTAAAGAGAAACTTCTCTGAAGAAGAAAGAATGATGGCCACTAGACACATGAAGAAATGCTCAACCTCCCTAGCCATAAAAGAAATGCAAATCAAAACAACATTGAGATACCACCACACTCCAGTTAGAATGGCAAAAATCAAGAACTCTAACAACAACAGATGCTGGAGGGGATGTGGACAGAAGGGAACCTTACTTCATTGTTGGTGGGAAAGTAAACTTGTTCAACCACTTTGGAAAGCAGTATGGAGGTTCCTCAAAAGAATTCACATGGAGCTCCCCTATGACCCACCAATCCCACTTTTGGGCATTTACCCAAATGTTTACAAACAAGACCACACTAAAGCTGCCAGCACAACTATGTTTATTGCAGCATTATTTACCATAGCTAAGATATGGAACAAGCCCAGATGCCCCTCATTAGATGAATGGATCAAAAAAATGTGGTAAATATACACAATGGAATTCTATGCCTCCATCAGAAAGAATGACATTGCCCCATTTGTTAGAAAATGGATAAACTTGGAAAAAATTATATTAAGTGAAGTAAGCCAGGCCCAAAGAAACAAAGGTCCCATGGTTTGCCTTATTTGCAATATCTAGCATGTGTATGAGTCAAGTGGAAAAGGTCAAATAATGTGTTATTAGGAAAATGAACCCTTAGATATGTATTTTAATGTTTTTTTCTTTCAAGCATTTGTTTCTAACGCATTTATAAGATTATCTCTTTGTTGCTTTGTATGTCCCTCCTCCACATTATAACCCCTGCTTTCACTATATTTGAAGTCAGTATAAATTCAAGGAAGACCATATAAATTCAAGGAAGACCATAAAACATTGAGTTCCAGCCCTAAAAATGGCATATACACACAAGACAACAACAACGTGTAATATGAACATCAATAATGAAGACAAAATATTAGAAAAGATCATGAGAAATATGTAAACATCTGGAAGACAGAAATCATTTGACAGAATTTTGATTCATGAAAGGGAAACGTGACAGTCTCATTTGTACAATCTCATTGTAGTCATTTTTATTGAAACCTGGCTATTAGGTAACCTGTGAAAGAGTAGATTGGATTACCTGACTTAGCAGACCTTGCCTGAGACTATGCACCATCCCACTATGCAAAATCTAAAATAATGCTTGTTAATTTAAATAAAACCTCATGTTAGAGACTCTTTGGCCCACAGAGACTGAGGTCCTTATATTGAGGCTTCAGACCAGTGCTTTTGTTTATAACAACTCCTGTTTTAACAAGTTGGGACAAATAGAAGTATTGGGTTTAATTATAATAGGGAAGAATGCTACAGACTTATTTTTGTTGCTAAGGCTCTAACCACCTTAGATTATTTTTCAGGCCAAGCCACCCTTGAGTATTGATCGCTTACCTATGGGTTCCACAAATGTGAGATATCTGGAAATTTCATTATATCTAGCTTTCTTTTTTTTTTTTTAGTTCCTCACGAATTTGTGTTTATCAGAACTGGCCCTCATATCAGTCTTCTAAATCTCAGCTTTTTAATTAGCATGGTATATTTCATCTCAAGCTTGGACCCACATTATTTTTCAATGTAAACATTCAATATTGACTTCTGTTTTCTAGATATTAATTCTATCGAGGTTAGTATGGATATTTATGATCTTATAAGAACATAGATAAATCCTTTGAATACTTTTTCCAACTTATTTAAACATTTCTAGTATGACATCACAAATAGGACATTAATATGTCTCAAGTACCTTATGCAGACCAGTTAATTATTTTGTGCACATATTAAGTCCAACATAATTTTATCAAGTCTATATTAGTTTCCAGTATTTACAGATACGTTTCTTTACCAAAAATAATTGTCTCATGTTTCCCTTTTATAATTAAACCCACCACTTCTCTTTTTCGAATCCAAAACCTGTTTTATTCTGGCAACCAACACATTTTTTTCTCCGACTTTTAGATCATGCAATAAACAAACATGATTGCCATCAAATCTATGGTAGATTATTTCCAGTTATTGTATGCCTTAATTTTTATTGCATTAACTCGAGTTGCCTTTTGGTTCTGTTATTAGAGAATGTAGCACAATTCGTTTCCCATTCACTTGAAGAAAGCCTGAATTGATTTCCTTTTCTTTGACTAGAGGAAATAATGTTGCTATAATCCTCTGTGTTTTGACGTTTGGGTGAATGTTACATATTATTTCTATGAGACAAAGCCTGGAAAGATCAATTCCTGTGCTATAAAGTGGGTATTTGCTTATTTCCTATGCTAAGAACCTGTCAAATGTTTTCAGAAGTGGATTTCCCATTTGACATTTCTGCCAGCATCCATTTTCTCTGTTTCTTGATAACATTTAGTATGGTCATTATAGGATTATGTGAAGTAATTCTTATACATGTTTTAAGATTTCATTTTGGTTTTAATGTGCATTTATTTGGCGACTGATAATGTTTTACTTATGCTTATTTTTCACAAGATATACTTTGCTGGTTTCTAATTGATGTTTTTTTTTAACATTAGGTTTTGAGAGTTCTATGTAGAATCTAGATTTGAGGCATTCTTCAGGTATAAGATTTATACATATTTTATCCTTGACTATGGGTACACCTCATCATCATTATAATCATCACCATCATCATCATCACTATCAGTATTACTACTATTACTGTTCTACATGTATGTATGGTCTTGGGGCTTGAACTCAGGGTCCCTGAAATTTCTTGCAATTTGTTAAAAATTTACCATTTCAGTCATGCCTCACTTTTGGCTTTTTGCTCATTAATCAGAGATAATATTCTCAAGGACTTTATTTTGTGGAGGGCTGGCTTCAAACAGCAAAACTTAAATCACAGGCTGCCAAGTAGCTAGGATGAGATACATGAGCCACCTGCTTCCAACTTCTATTCACTACTTGTATATGAGCTTTCACAGACCAAATTAATTTACCCTTTCATTGAGTTCTACTATACTGTTTTCCTTGCCTATAATTTTAATGCCAAATTTAAGAAAGCTTCATCTCCAAAATTATCAAGACCTCTTTCTTTGTTTTACATTTACATCACTCCTTTTGTTTTATATGCCACGTTTTAACCCTGCTTGAAGTTAATATTTGAATAAATTGTTATGTTTAAGTCAATGTTTACTTTTTAATTCTCCCCAATATTGTCTAACCTATCACCACTTATTAAAAAGAAAGTCATTCCACAAATGTTTGGTTTTACCCCTTATTAAATATTCCTTGATAATATTTATGTGGAGCTAATCTGGTGCTGTACAGACCCATTGAGCTGTACAATTTTCCTCTACAAATATAACAATTTTATACTAACAGCTTTAATATTGGACAGAGAAATATATTCCAGTTTATTTTCCTTTGTGAATGAGTCAGAGTGCTGGTCAGGTGTTTTTAGAAGTTGTCATAAACATAAATAAAACTGTGAAGCTGGACGATGTTGGCTCATGCTTGTAATCCTAGCTGCATAGGAGGCTGTGATCTGAGGATTGTGGTTCAAAACCAGCTGGAACGGGAATGTGCGTAAGACTCTTTTGTCCAATTAACCACCAGAAAACCAGCAGTGCCAGAATTTCTCAATGGGTAGAGCACTCATTTGAGCTGACAAGCATTGGGTCAGTGCCCAGGACCAGATTTCAAAACCCACGAATGACCAATAAATAGAGGAGGAGACAATTTATATCTTGGCTCAATTGTATCCTCCAATCCACAAAAATTATATGTCCCCATTTATCTAGATTTTTGCTTTTATATTCAGCATTGTATAATTTTCAATGACGGTGGGTGAACAGTACTTTAATAATTCTGACGATGTGTGAAGTTAGCAGAAAGGAATTCACAGAAAACAGTTGAAAAATAAAGGGCAATGGGAATGGAGAAAAAAACAGGTTAATCAGGCCCTTGATCAATATGAGAGTGTGTAAAGTATTTCAATAAGATTTCTTCGTACAATTAATATACATCAATTAATAAATATCTTCCAAAGTCATTTGTATTCAAGTATGACATAAAGGAGATATACAGATTCTGAAAGAAAGATAGATGAGAAATACAAACTTATAATAACTGTGTAAATAAACTAAGAAATTTGGTTAACATCGTGAGGACACATGGCTCATTATATGAGAAGGCTACTGGCATCTAAGATAATACCAAAATGTCAGACTTGAGCCTAACTTTAAGACTGCTTAATACTATTGCTTTTTGAGTCAGTATTCTTTTTGTTGTTGTTATTGGTGGTAGTGGTGGTCGTGGGCCTTGAACTCTGTGCCTGGGTGTTGTCCCTCAGCTCTTCAGCTCAAGGCTGGAGCCACAGCACCACTTCCAGTTTTCTGGTGGTTTATTGGTGATACCAGTCTCATGGATTTTTCCTGCCCAGGCTGGCTTTGAACCGCAATCATCAGATCTCAGCTGACTGAGTACTTTGGATTATAGGTGTGAGCCCCCAGCACCAGGCTTCAGTCAGTATTCTTAGTACACGGAAAAAATACAAATATTTTGGAACCAAGCTGTAGAAGACTGCCTTTTTTGCTTTAGAAGAGAGCTGTCAGGTACCTTATGAGTAGATAGATTTAACAAAAATTGAACATATCAGTCCACACTGAATGCTACCAAACATTTTGCAAAGTTCCAAAAATGATAAGAACATTAACTGTAATAATTACCTGGGCAATAAATGACATGTTTGAGTGTTCTGTCTTTATTGTTACTGTTGTAAATGTACAATGCCATTTTATTCATTTTTGTTGTTGTTTCCTTTGTATGTTCTTTCCCCTATGGCATATCCCCTGTTGTCACTGTACTCAGTTTTGATACCCTGCATCTTGTATATACATGTCTAATCTGGGGAGGGGAAGAAGAATTACAAAACGGTGAAACAAGGACACAGGATGACACATTGCAACAAATATACTAACAAGACAATATATTGGAAATGAACTTTAACACTTCATGCAGTAAGGGGTGGGTTGATAGGAATGTGAGAGCTGGGGGAGGGAAGGGATAGTGGGATAACCCAAGGAAGAGAAAGGGTAACAATGATCAACAATTAATGTACTCATTGCCTTACTCATGTAACTGTAACCCCTCTGTACATCTTAACCATAAAAGAAAATAAAGTAAAATCAATAAAGGACATGTTTGGCAAATATAGTACAATGATAACTTACAGAGAAATGAAAATAATAATATACATATATACTTATATATGTATATACACATATGTATATTCATATATGTATACATATATAGGCATTTCTATGTATACACATATAACTATGGATATATGCACATGTATACATAGTGTGTATACATATTCATTTACTTAAATCACTTGAATCAGAAATACATTAAGATTCCTTTCTGTCCACATCCCCTCCAGCATCTGTTGTGTTAGAGTTCTTGATTTTTGCTGTTCTAACTGGAGTGAGGTGATATCTCAATGTTGTTTTGATTTGCATTTCTTTTATGGCTAGGGATGTTGAACATTTCTTCATGTGTCTATTGGCCATCCTTCTTTCTTCTTCAGAGAAGCTTCTCTTTAAGTCTTTCGCCCACTTATTTATTGGGCAGTTGTTTCTTTGAGGATTTGTTGTTGGGTGGTTTAATTTTTTGAGTTCCAAGTATATTTTAGATATGAGACCCTTGTCCGTTGTATGGCTAGTAAAGATCTTCTCCCAATCCTGGGCTTTCTATTGATATTGCTAGCTATGTCATTTGCCCTGCAGAAGCTCTGCAACCTTATGCAATCCCATTTGTCCAACCTTTCTTTGATTTGTTGTGTTTCCGGTCTCTATTCAGAAAATTTCGGCCTGAGCCAAGGAGACCTAGGGTTTCTGCTATTCCATCCTGTAATGTTTTCAGAGTGTCTGCTTTGAGTTCAAGGTCTTTGATACATTTGGAGTTGATTCTGGTGCAGGGTGATATATAAGGATCTAGCTTTAGTTTTCTACATGTTGTTAACAAATTTTGCCAGCACCATTTACTGAAGAGGCTGTCTTTCTTCCATTCTATTGTTTTAGCTTCCTTATCGAAGATTAGATGGCTATAGGTCTGTAGGTTAATTTCTGGGTTTTCAATTCTATTCCATTGGTCCTGAGGTCTGTTCTTATGCCAATACCAAGCTGTTTTGATTACTATGGCTTTATAGTATAGTTTGAAATTTGGTATTGATATTCCTCCAGCAGTGTTCTTTCCGTTGAGAAGTGTATTTGCTATTCGTGGTCTTTTATTGTTCCATATGAATTTTTGGATTGCCTCTTCTACTTCATTGTTGGTGGGAATGTAAACTTGTTCAACCACTTTGGAAAGCAGTATGGAGGTTCCTCAAAAACTTCACATAGATCTCCCCTATGATCCAGCAATCGCACTTTTGGGCATTTACCCAAATGTATACAAACAAGACCACACTAAAGCTACCAGCACAACTATGTTTATTGCAGCATTATTTACCATAGCTAAGATATGGAACCAACCCAGAAGCCCCTCAGTAGATGAATGGATCAAGAAAATGTGGTATATATATACAATGGAATTCTATGCCTCCATCAGAAAGAATGACATTTCCCCATTTGTTAGGAAATAGAAAGGCTTGGAAAAAATTATATTAAGTGAAGTAAGCCAGGCCCAAAGAAACATAGGTCCCATGGTTTCCCTTATTTGCAATATCTAGTGTAGGTATGAGTCAAGCGGAAAAGGTCAGATAATGTGATGTTAGGAAAACGAACCCTTAAATATGTATTTTAATGTTTTTGTTTCTTTCATGCATGTGTTTCTAACGCATTTATAAGGTTGTTGCTTTGTATGTCCCTCCCCCACTGTGTAACCCCCGCTTTCACTTTATTTGATGTCAGTATAACATGTGGAGGAGATGGGGACAAACAAGTCGTTTAAGGATTCAGGTGGACCTGTTGCAACAAGGAGAATTACAAAATGTCATCAAAGCCAGCTTTATAATGTCGGTGTGTGTGGGGGGAGGAGGGTATGATTGGGTGGGGGGGAGGGGGGGAGGCTGGGAAGGGAGGTGAAAGGTAAACAAAGGAGGAGGCTGCAATGCTTGGTAAGAAATGTATGCATTATCCTGCCAATGTAATTGTAACCCCTCTGTACCGTATGTTCTCAAATAAAATAAAATAAAATTTAAAAAAGATAAAAAAAGAAATATATTAAGAGCATATTAATACCAATGAAAAAATTAACCATCGTGAATAAATTATCAAAAAATTGAAATACATATCTCTATATTAATATAACAACATAGGAACATACCTAGACATTGCGTACATATAGAGATTAGTGGAAATAGAAACAACAATGAGATTGCACTGCACAACCACTATGTAGAAATTGGAATTTTTTTTTTTTTTTTGCTGGTCATGGGCATTAACTCTGGGCCTGGGCACTGTCCCTCAGCTCTTTAGCTCAAGGCTAGCGCTCTACCACTGGAGCCACAGCGCCACTTCCGGCTTTTTCTGTTTATGTGGTGCTGAGGAATCGAACCCAGGGCCTCATGCTTGCAAGGCATGCACTCTACCGCTGAGCTACCTTCCCAGCCCAGAAATTGGAATTCTTATACATTGGTGCTTGTCACTTAAAATGATAGAGTCAGTGTGTTAAACATACTGGCAATCTTTAAGATATTACACATAGAGTTGCTTCTATGATCCAGAGTATTTCTTGTTTTCTTTTTGGTCAGTCGTGGGGCTTGAAGTCTGGGCTTGGGCACTGTCCCTGCACTCTTCAGCTCAAGGAGAGCGCTCTACCGCTTGAGCCACAGCGCCACTTCGGTTTTCTAGTACTATATTGGTGATAAGAATCTCACGGACTTTGTTGCCCGGGCTGGCTTTGAACCTTAATCCTCAGATCTCATCCTCCTGAGTAGCTAAGATTACAAGTATGAGCCACTGACGCCCAGTTTGATCCAGCATTTTGAATCATAATTTTATATACAAAATATATTTCAACGTATATCCAATGAGACACATATACAGGAATATACATAGCAAAACCTTTTACAATAACATATGATAAAATATTGAAATGTCCAATGAGAATGTTATATAATTATTCACATGCATACAAAATAATATACTCCATCCATGAGAAAAATTTACATGGTCTTACTTTGGAAACAGTAATATTACATGGAAGAAATGGATAGACTACATTTTATAATAATGTGAGCTTTTTAAAACTGGCACATCTGTAGAAGTAGATTATGAAATAATAGCTGCTCAAGAGGAGGTAGGTTGAAATGATGACAGAGTATTTTGAGAGTGTAGTGATGACAAAATGTTCTAGAACTGAAGCTGATGTTCTTACTCCAACTCTTTAACATTTTAAGAATCATTGTACTTTATTAAAGAATTACAGAGAGCATTTGCATAAACCTGAGGAAAAATTTTTATACTAGTAATGTGTGAATCTGAATAGTAGTGTGTGCAAATTTAGAATTTCAAATCCCAGAAATCTGTAATGCATAACTGTAGTATGTTGATGAATAAAACTAGCAAAAAAGTATAATCAGTTATATATTTTCTGAGTGACAATATATAACATTGCAAGTAAGTGAATATTCTACAAAATTATGTAAATTGAGGGATGAGATAGGATTGAGAAGGATGAAGGATAATGATCATCAAGGTGCATTGTATTGGCCATGGAATATGGCTTAGTAGTATACTGCTTGCCTTGCATGTGTGAAGCCTTGGGTTTGATTCCTCAGTACTACATAATTTTTAAAAAGCTGGACTTGGCAATATGACACAAGATGTAGAGTGTTAGAGTGAGGAAAAGAAGCTCTTGGGCATTGCCAAAGCCCTGAGTTCAAGCCCCAGGACTACCAAAAAAAAAGCTTCATTGTATACGCCAGGCACTAGCTGCTCACCTGTAATCCTCAATAATCAGGAGGCTGAGGATTGAGGTTTGAAGCCATCTCAGGCAAGAAAGTCTGTGAGAGATTCCTATCTCCAATTAAATCTCAGAAAAATCTGATAGTGCTGCTATGCCTCAAGTGATAGAGTTCTAATATTCATGCAAAGGAGCTCAGGGACAGCGCCCAGACCCACAGTTCAAACCTCAGAAGCCAAAAAAGAAAAAAAAAACACACTAAACACTATTCATAAACTGCTTTGTCAAACAGCAACTCCCATACAATTACTTAAAGTTAATTAAAAATATGATTAGAATAAAATACAAATCACTTTGGGAACCAGACATGGATAGAATACAGGGGACAGAGTAAATTTTATATCACACGATTGAGTTGAAATGTGTTCTTCAGTCTTCTTACATCATTTATGAAATTGACAATACTGCCAAATATAGGTCAATTTCCTTGAGGAATAGATTGAATTCTATTGTCTTTTCATAGTAAACCATAAAGGTGATTTTTTGCCCCTTTTTGAAATATATCTGACACTTTAAAGTAGATTTTTCCTAATCTAATATTAATTTAATCAATAATTTATTAGGGTGATGTTGGTCAGATTTTTTTCCAGTAAATCTTATCCCTTATAATAAGTGAGAGCATGCTGTGTCAGTCTCCTATCAATATGACCACATGCTTTATAAAATTAACTTAAATTGGGGAAAGATTAATCTTGGCTTCTGATTTTATACATTTAATTTTATGTTTCTTATCCTCCTTGCTTTTGGTTGGTGGTGGCACAGTACCCCATGTCAGGAACATGTGATGGAATGTGTGTATTCATGGAAGCCAGGAAGTAATGAAGAGGAGGAATAGGAGTGGGAGAGGGAAAAAGAGGAGGAGGGGAAGAGAAAGAGTGAGACGGAAAAGGAGAAGGGAAAGGAGAAGGAAACAGAAAAGGAAAAGAAGGAAGAGGAGGAAAGGACTTGATCTTAACATCCTCTTTGATCACAAGTTCTCAGTGACCAAATCTCTACAACTATGCCCACTTAAAAGAGTTCACTTCTTTAAGGCAACATAATGAAAGCTAATTATTAATCCCAATCCTTTATGACTTCAGATTTAATTTCTAGAGTGGTGGGTAGATATTTCTACACATTTCAATAACTTCTGTTCCTAAATATTGACTTGAATTAATCAGAGAAGCTATTTGGCCTGAAGCTGGTTTGGTTATACCATTGCTGGAGAGATGAATGAAATATTTGAGTGCAAATACATTTTATTTAACAGATAAGAAAGCTTCAAGAGATTTCATTTTGTGACCTTCAAAAATGACTATTTCATCTATCTCATAATGACTTGAATTTTTCATAAACTTTATGGCATCTACATTCAAGTTTTTGTCATCTATAGTGAGGTTCTTTCTTTCTACTTGAAGGAAAATTAATATTATCATGATCATTTATTTCTTAAATATTTTATAGAGAGTAGGTATAATATGAATTTCCTACCATTCAAAAATAAGTTATATCCAAGTCTATAGTGTAATGCCAAAGTCGCAGGACCCCCCACAAGAAGACCACCGAGAGTCAGACTCCACAGCTGTTTTATTTAAACGGGCGGCAGCTTGGGCCTCTTCCTACACTCCGACACAGTGGAGCCTAGGAGGAGAGCCCCGAGCTAAGGATTTGCAGGTCTTATATAAGCACACAATCAACCAGGTGTTTTGATTACCACCACGTTTTGCTTTGCTAAGCAATACATGGTGGTCACTGCCTCAAACTTTAACCTTTCATTCCCTCCCTTGACTTATGGTCCTGAGCCACAATCTTGTGGCTCTGGCTCAAAACTAAACTCCAACAGCTCTTGATTTTGAACGAGTATACCAATAACAATCAGTCCATTTTTTTTTCTTCAGGAGTGGTTGGGTAGGATGCTTGGAGACTTCCCATGTTTCCCTACAGTCGTCCAGACAAAGGGGTCAGCTGGTCTGGTGTGGGAACAGTGGATCCAAGCAGCAATGCCATCCACCTTAAGGGCAGTAGGTGTAGCCAGTAGCACCATGTAAGGTCCCTTCCACCATGGTTCCAGAGATCGCAAGTTGTGCCTTCGAACAAACACCCAGTCCCCTGGTTTAAACATATGTGGGGTAGGAATAGAAGCAGAATCATATAATGCTCTAAGCTGGGGCCCCATACTCTTATGCACCAGCTGTAAATAGTCATGCTTACACAGAAATTCAGTATCATCCAAATCAGCAAGCAATTCAGTCTGAAGGCTAGGGATTATGGGTGGAGGGTGTCCATACATTATTTCAAAAGGATTAAAGCCAAGCCGATAGAGTGAATTTCTTATTCTAAACAAGGCAAAAAGAAGGAGTGATACCCAGTCTGTGCCACTCTCCAAGTCCAATTTAGTTAAGGTCTCTTTTAGAGTCGGATTCATTCTTTCTACCTGTCCTGAACTCTAGGGTCTATAAGCACAGCGCAATTTCCAATCCATCCACAGTACCACAGATATTCCCTGACTTACTTTTGAGACAAAGGCCAGTCCTTTGTCCGAGTGGATGGGAAGCCATACCTGGGTAGGATTTCTTCCAGGATCTTCTTAGTCACGACGTTCGCAGTCTCATGCTTTGTTGGGTAGGCTTCAACCCACTCTGAAAAAGTATCTACAAAAACTAGCAAATATTTATATCCAAATTTTCCAGTTTTAATTTCTGTGAAGTCTACTTTCCAATGCACAACTGGCCTATCTCCATGGAGGCGACCTCCTTTTGTAACGGGTTCATTGGGGACATTGTTGAGCTGAAAGGCTTTACAATTTTTAACAATGTCCTCAATAAGTTGATTTCCTTGCCTAATTTTTACTTCTGAGTGTCGGAGCAAGTCCTGCATTCTTCGGGTTCCCTCCCCAGTTTTCTACGAGTCTTTGTTTCCTTCTCTCTCTGGGGGTTTATAGGCCATGGGAATTTTCTTTATCCACTCCAAGTCTTCTTGGGAGTACTGAGGCTCAGGAGGCAACATGTGGTGGTCACTACCTTAAATTTAACCTTTCAATAGGAATAATTGGATAAGTGCTGGAATATCTTGCTTTAGTTCAGATTTAAAGTTAAATTTACAAAGTGCCTTATAGTTCAATTTTGGCAATAAAAATGAAAAACAGGCATGTTTTATCCTGAAGAATGTCATTATTTTATGTGTGAAAAAATAAAATAAACGTAATATTAATTCAGTGGAAATAAGAAATCAAATCCTTATGTAATGCATCTATTCCATAGATTATGAAATATATTGGTAAAATTAATAAAACTTGTACTAAGTATGTTACTTAAGACATGAAGCAAGTGATAATTTTTTTTTTCTAGGTGACGTTGATATAGAAATCAAAGCCCAAAGATTCCAGAGTTCTGTGTGATTGATACATGTCAATTTACACATATGCTTGTCTCATCTCAATGTTATTTCAGCATAACTGAGAACAGAACTAAATAAAAATATCACTCAAATGTTTAGCTTTATTTTGTTACTAAATATGTCATTTTGTATCTATTTTATTTGAAAAATCTGGTAAATTTATTTAAGTCATATCAACAATAATGAGAAATAAACAGGATCTAGCTCCTTAAAAGAGAATGAATAAGAAAAAAAATGACTCTATTGTTTTCTTCCAAGGCTGAATTAAGCTAGGCCCAAAGAAACATAGGTCCCATGCTTTCACTTATTTGCAACTAGTATTTGTCTGAGACAAGCAGAATCGGTCAGATAAGTTTATGTTAGAAAAAATGGACCCCAAAATAAGGATTCAAATTTTTTTTCTTTCTTGTTATTGTTTCTAACATATTTATAAGATGATTTCTTTATTGCTTTGTATGTCTCTTCCCCATGGTATAACCACTGTTTTCACTGTATTTGATGTTGGTATACTTTGTGGAGGGGGAGGAAAAAAAAACTTATTGTTTAAATACTGATAAAGGTGGACCAATTGGAATAAAGAGATGTACAAGCCATTTTGTTGAAAAACGAACTTTAGAACTTTGGCAGAGGGGGTCTGGGTTGGGCATGGGAAAGGCTGCTAAGGGGAAACAATGGAAGAGGCAACAATGCTTGTTAAGAAATGCACTTATTACCTTGCCCATCTAATGGTAACCTCTCTGTAACGTATTTTCACAATTAAAAAAGAAAGAAAAAAAAGAAGGAAAAAAGTGAAACAATAAAGAAAAAAATTGAACCTCATTTTGCATTTTGACTTTGTATATTCTGGTGCTTTGCAATTGTGTACTATGTGACTATCCCATAAATCTGGGCTCAAATCACTAGGGCTACTGGAAGAAAATTTCAATATCGAAAGCAGCTAATACCGCTGTGCAGTTGTTTGTGGGTTTCACTACAGTAGCAGCAGGGCATTGTTATACCTGGAATGGAGACCCTCCAAAAATCACCAGAGACCAAGATCAATGTAAGTGAAAAAAGAGTCATTTATTTGCAAGTTCAAGCTTGGTCCTCCACACACTCGGTAACCTGTGACACTTAGAAGCCCTGAGCATAGACTCAGTACAGTTTTCATGGTATTGAATACTCAACCTTAAGGGAGTGTTACATGAGATATTACATGATTGGCTAATATTTTAAGCAAATTAAGCTACACATACATGATTGGTTATTATTAATACTGACTTGTTATTGACGGATACCACTTGGCCATTGGGTCACCGTGTCTTGTATAGCCACCCAGGGTTTGGTTGATGTATCCAGAGAAAATTCCTGTAGCTTGCCCAAGGATTATTTGTTTCAGTTGCCTGGCAATTGTTTTCTTTTCTATATCATTTCTGGGTCAAATTCATGGTTCTTTTTATAATCCGTACCTCACAAGATGGTTGCTAGTCTGTAATGGAGTTAGTTCTTTATTGTGCCTCTTTAAGTCTTAGACTCTTCATTCTCCCATTTCTATTATGCACCTGAAAGGCTAATCATTGTCCTTACGGGCCTGAGTTATGTCTTTTATCAGGGATTAATTGATATGGCGTTCTCAAGACCATCAGTTGTACAGTATTGACTCGTTTCTTAACACACATCACTAATCAATTTACAACACAAGGCCCTATAGTGAACACAAGCACTAGAATGAAAATGGGACCCAACAGAGTGGATATTAATGTAGTAATCCAAGGGGAATAATTAAACCATGATTCAAACCATCCTTCTTGCTGTTCCCTTATTCTTTTACAACTCCAGAGTGATTTGCATAGAAGCAACATTCTTCCCTAGGGCAGCACATAGACCTCCTTGCTGTAAGAAAATTAAGTCCAGCCCTTGCCTGTTTTGTAACACCACCTCAGGTAAGAAATCATGAGATTTTTGAAAGTAGGCTGTAGAACATTCCAGGTTTTTGATATCCTCATCTATAGAAGCACAAAGGTTAGAGTAGGGTGTTCTCTGAGTAACCAGGGATGCTACTCGAGGCCCTACTCCAGCTAAGCCCACCAGGGCCACGATAGTCACGGCTGTTATTATTTCTATTTTAGCTCTTCGCGGCCAGTAGCTTGCTGTGGACATTTTTATCATCTTGTCTTCCAGAGAATTGTAAAGTAGTCGTGGGATGAGTTGCACCATGACACAAAAGCTGTTTGTCCTATTTGAAACCTCCAATGCACAAAAGGGGTTAGGACAGTTGAACATGTCTACCAAACATCTTGGAGAGGTAATCGATAAGCTTCCTCAGGAGTCCATTTTTGGGTCTGATTACATAAGTCAGTAAAATTAGTTAGTACTCGTCATACACATAACTGTTGTCCTATAACTGCCTTTAGGGTAAGTTTTGCCTCTTTTTATTCCCATCTGCATGATTTACTTGTTTTAGTTACATTCTGTACCCCTGCAATACCCTCATAAAATGGGGGTCTCATATCATAACACATCCAACATGTACTGGTAATATCAGGCCAGGTCTGATTGATTACATTATAAGTTTGAACCAACAGCTGCCATAGAGAATCCTCCAGCAAGAGGATGTTCTCCTTGAGGGGGTCTCCTCTTTTCGGAGGAGATGGGGTCACTACAGCCTAGGGCTTTTTCTTTACACTTGCTTTGGATTTTGTGGCAGAAGCCGGTCTTAAAACAGTGTTTGGTCCCATTACTGTGGCAATTGTCTGTAGAATTCTAAGTGTGCCATTGTGAGTCTTTCAACATCGGTAAAATCTTAGTCCCCAAGTCTTTCCTAATTCCCATCCTAGGACTTGTTTGCCCTTGTCTGTGAACCGAACTTTCACTCAGGCATCAGAATCCTGGGGAACCCTAATTTGTTGGTGCATAGGCATCCCATTAAACTGGATGCCCACTGGCCCTGATTTAGTAAAAGTAACACGGTCTCTTCCTTTTCCTTTCCATTTTCCTGAGGTACTTGTTTTGCAGCCCCAGTTCTTACAGTAAAAATCCTCTGGTCCTCCACAATTACTAGTCCTTCCTTCCCCTGGGCAAACATACCAGTGTCTCCATCTACACTCAACAAGCCTAGGTCCTTTCCATACTCCCTCAGGGAGCTGGAACAAATTAAATGTAAGCCTGTCTCGAAACCATAGTGAGGGTCCCTCTTTCACAGCCAGAGGGAAACGTTTGTCAATTACCTGATTACTAATAATCCAAGCCCAATTATATGGGCGATTAGGATTGCAGGCACCCACTATTATGTCAATACAATTTCCAAGTAAGGTATACGTCAACAACCATTTCATGACTTAGTCTTTTTTACAGCTCAATTTGAGCTTTAAGGATTGTCTTTGGAAATTGAGACTTATCACTCTGGGTTCTCTCCAAAATCGGTTATGGGATCTGCAGGCTTCGCATGCAAATGGTGGATCCAGGTAGCGATGTTGTCGACTTTGAGGACAGTTGGATTCTTCAAGATGACCACAAAGGTCCTTTCCACAGCGGTTCCAGGTTTTCCTGTTGGTGTCTTTTCACCAGGACCCAGTCCCGGGGTGGAAGTGATGTGGAATCAGTGGAGGGCCTGACTCGTACAGCACAGTCAGTCTAGGCCAGACATAAAGGCAGGTCCTGTACAGGACCCTGAGAGAAAACAAAAGTTCAGAGTCATCATCTTCCCTAAGAAACTTCTCTGAAAATTAGGAATTATGGGAGGGGGCATTTCGAACACAATTTTATAGGGGGAAAGACCAATTTTCAAAGTGGAGTTTCGTACTCTGTATAAGGCAAAGGGAAGGAGAGTTACCCACTCACCACCAGTCAACATGGTCAATTTGGTCAGGGTCTACTTTACAGTTCTATTCATCCTTTCTACCTGTCCTGAGCTTTGGGCGTCTATAAGCGCAATGCAGTTTCCAATCTGCCCCAAGAGCATTAGCAATTCCCAGACTTACCTTCAACACAAAGGCTGGTCCATTATCTGATCCTATCATGCTAGGGAAGTCAAACCTGGGTAAGATTTCTTCCAGCAACATCTTAACCACCACCTGTGCTGTTTCATGCTTTGTAGAAAAGGCTTTTACCCATCCTGAAAAGGGAAAACTAATAGATATTTATATCCATACTTGCCAGGTTTGATTTCTGTGAAGTCCACCTGCCAGTAGGTTCCTGGTCTATCTCCTCTTATCTGACTGCCTGGGTCCTGCCTGAATTTTCCCTGCATTAGACAGCTGACATGCCTTACAGTCCCTGACAATCTGTTCTATTTTAGCATGTCTATTCTTGACCCTAAGATCAGTATTTCTCACCAGGTCTTGCATCTTCCTCCCACCCATGTGGGTGCTCAATGCATTTTCAGTAGTATTTTACTCCCTAACTGTTCAAGCAAGACAATGTTGCTCTTATAGTCTCTCCATCAACCATTCAGGCATTGTGCCATTGTTAGTTGATCAATCCATTTTAAATCTTCCGTGGTTGATGTAGGAGTGTTCAGGAGAGTTCTTGCACTGGGGTCTGGCAGGTTTATCATCATTATAGAGTCTCTTTGTGTTGTCATTTCCGGGCAGTTCTGTCGGCCAGGTTATTGCCTTTATTCACAGCATCTTTAAGTTTTTGATGTCCAGGGAAATGAACAATGGCCAACTTCTTAGGCAACCAAAGAGCAGCGATTAAGGCCAAAATTTCATCTTTATTTTTGATGGACTTTTCCTATGCTGTCAGTAATCCTCTTTCTTTGTAGATAGCTCTGTGTATATGAGCCATTGCAAATGAATACTGACTATCACTATACAGAGTTAGTCTTTTCTTCTTTCCTAGTGTTAGTACTTGGGCTATTAATTTGGCTCTCTAGGCTGACGTGCCTATGGGCAGAGGTTCGGCCCAAACCACATCAGTCTCAGCCATTACTGCTGCTCCCGCATACCTGTGTCCTTGATGAACACAGCTGCTCCCATCTGTAAACCACACAAGTTCAGCATCTGGTAACACTGATCTCTTAAGTCCTCTTGGATATTACGGACTTGCGCCAGGATCTCCGAGCAATCATGTAGTGACATGTCTAGGTCTGGATCTGGTAGAAAAATCGCTTGGTTGACAGCTGAGGGAACCAGGAAATTAATTCCGAGAGGACTGAGTAGCAGTCCTTTGTAATGGATTAGTCAGGCATTGCTGAGCCATCGATCTGGTGGCTGCTTTAACACACTCTCAATAGCATGGGCGTGGTCACATACAGTTCCTGCCCTATAGTTAATTTGCATCTTTTACCATTAGAGCAGTAGCCACTTTCATTCTCAGGCATGGTGGCCATCCTGCTGCCACCGGTCTAATTTCTTTGATAAGTAGGCTACTGGTCTGCTCCACGGGCCTAGATATTGGCTTAGGACTCCTTTCATAATCCCATTATGTTCATCCACATACAAATTAAATTTTTCAGCTGTATCAGGGAGTCCTAATGCTGAGGCTAACAATAAGGCAGTTTTTATCTGTTCAAAGGCTTGTTCAACCTACTCCATCCATGAAAACAGCTGCTTTTCTTTGGTAGCCTCATAAAGGGGTTTAGTCAACTCTGCAAACCCAGGAATCCACAGACAACAAAAGCCTGCTGAGCCCCAAAGCTCTCTTACGTGGTGCTGAGACTGGGGTGTTGGAATTTTAAGGACAATTTCTTTTCTTCCTTTTGTAAGCCACTGCTGCCCCCCTTTCAATAAATATTCCAGATAAGTTACCTCTGATCTGCAGATTTGAGCATTCTTGGCCAACACTCAAGACACCAAGGCTTCCCAAAGTCTGGAGTAAATCCTCCATTCCTCGGATGCATTCTCTTTCAGTTTTAGCAGCAATTAATAAGTCATCCACATATTGCAACAAAGTCAAGCTAGGGTGGCTTCCCCTAGCCTCACCTGTCCTCATGCAGGGCTTGGTCAAAGAATGTTGGTGAGTTTTTAAATCCTTGAGGAAGTCTTTTCCAGGTCAGCTGTCCATTAATATCTCTTTCTACATCTGTCCACTCAGAGGAGAAGAGATCTTAGCTTTTAGCTGCCAAGGGTAGTCTGAAAAAGGCATTTTTTAAATCTAATACTATGTACCACTGCCTTTCAGGAGGAAGGGTGCTCAGGAGTGTGTAGGGGTTGGGTACAGTAGGGTGAATGTCCATTACCCATTTGTTTACCTCCCTTAAGTCCTCCACTGGCTTATATTCATTGGAGTGGGGCTTCCAGACTGATAGCAGGGGAGTGTTCCATGCCGACTGACAGGGCCGCAGTATACCCAGTTCTAGCAGACACCTAATGTGGGGTGTTATTCCCACCCGTGCCTCCATGGATATAGGGCACTGCCAGACTCTGACTAGGTCAGCTCCTGGCTTTACCTCAATGAATAGAGCTGGTCTATTCTTCGCTAGTTCCACTCCTTCAGTCTCTGCCCAGGCTTCTGGATACCTTTCCAGCCAGTAGGTGATTTCTTGGTGAGGAGCCTGATGTGATTGGTGCAACCGGTACTCGTCTTCCAGGCTTAGAGTCAGCCCTTGTATTGGTCTCCCATGGGCATCTGTCACCTGGAAGCCTTCTGGATAGAAGTGAATCTGTGCCCCGACCTTAGTCAACAAGTCTCTTCCTAATAAGGGATAAAGGCTCTCTGGGATAACTAAAAATGAGTGAGACACTTGTCCCGTCACCAGATCCACTGTTCTTTGGGTGGTCCATGAGTATCTTTTAACTGCTGTGACCCCTTGCACCCAAGAAGTTTTGTTCGAAAGTTTTCCATGGGGCTTTATTACTCCTTGGGACATTTTGAGTTGTGGTCATATCCCAAATTGCTGAAAGCATCGGCTATTTCATTTTGTGACAATTGTAATTAATTTTCTCCTTTCCTCTGGTCTTATGTGTGGATTGATATACATTGAAATGGGTCAGAACCAGAATTCACCTCACACTCCCCTTACCTTCCTAACCACTAATTTAAAGAATGTTAAGGACAGAGCTAACAATGTCCCAAGGTGTAAAGTGTGGACTAGCTGGTTTGTCTAAGATCCCAAAGGGGTAGACAGAGACACTTTGCGATATTCTAGCAGTGGCATCTGATAGATTACCTGACCCCAGCTTTGCTTCACGTGGGCCAATCTTTCTAGGCCAGATTTCACCCTTCGAGGTGGAAAAATAAGGGGGTCTGAAAGAGAAAGTAGTTATTATTGGACAAAGAAACAAAGCGAAGACTAACAGCCTCAAAGGGAGACAGAGTCTCTTGACATCCATCTCCGGATGAACCTGAGTGAGGAAATGGTAGACTGTCAGACAGAAAGTGAAGGATTATAGACAGGATAAATCCCAAATGTCCTCACTAGTGGACAGTCTCCCTTGTAAACTATCGTAAAGAAAGTTTCTGACAACAAACAGGCCCAAGTGTCCACACTAGTGGATGGTTTACCTTCCCGGGGAACCGGGGGACCTCTCCCACCAGTCCAGTTGGCTGCCTTATCCGACAGGACTTTTTGCCAACTCCAATACCAATCCTGCAGGACATAAAGACCCCAGACAGTTACAAAGTGGCAAAGCCTTAACTTACCAGCCATTCTTTGCTACTCTCTGATCAGGTATCTGGGTGGGTTTATGGGTTTATCCCGGATGAGCCCCCCACCTGTTATACCTCCTCCAAAGACCACCAGAAACCCAAGATCAATGTAAGTGACAAGAGTGGTTTATTTGCAAATTCAAGCTTGGTCCTCCATGCACTCGGAATCAGTACAGTTTTTATAGTATTGAATAAACAACCTTAAGGGAATGTTACATGAGAAATTATATGATTGGCTAATATTTTAAGCAAATTAAGCTACACATACATGATTGGATATTATTAATACTGACTTGTTATTGATGGGTACCACCTGGCCACTGAGTCACGGTGTCTCGTATGGCCACCTAGTGTTTGGTTGATGTATCCAGAGAAAATTCCTGTGGCTTGCCCAAGGATTATATATGTTTTAGTTGCCTGGCAATTGTTTTCTTTTCTGTGGCATTTCTGGGTCAAATTCATGGTTCTTTTTATAATCCGTACCTCAAAAGGTGGTTGCTAGTCTGTAATGGAGTTATTTAGTTCTTTATTGTGCCTCTTTAAGTCAGACTTTTCAGTACAAACTCTACAAAGGAAATAATTCTAGTTCTGTTCAGGCAAGAATGTGATGAAAAGCATAATTTTACTGTCCTACATGAAATAAGAAGACACACTTTAAAAGCTTACTACGTGATCAGTCCTTAAATAACAGTGCCAGTTTTAAGGCACTCTAGATAATTCAAGTCCTTTACCTCCCCACAAACATAACTGCCATTCAGAAATCATTGCCAAGGTGAATTTCTAGTTCTTTTTGATATTTCAAATGTTTTAGGCGTAACATAAACAATAATTCAACTGGTTGAGAAAATTTAATTTAGAATAAGCAAAAAATCAGAGTCAACTACGTAGCATAACCTTTAGGGAAAATGAATTAAGGAATATGGTATGTTCTGTGTAACTTAATATTAGACATTAGGGCAAAATACCCGGAACATGCTCTGCAAGAAGGACATAGAACTCTTTAAGATATATTAAAGATTACCTAGGGACAAGTAATTTTACCTACATTTTCTATTATATGATAGCACATTTGTGTCTGCTGATCAGAGAGACTCAAAAAGTTTTTAAATGTGATATGAAAAATGCATTGTCATGAATGAATGAAATCAGGGATTAGAGGGCTTAGGAGCTGGGTGGTTCTGTTAAATAATCTCATTATTTTGAATGATCTAGTTTTTTTGTATGTGTGGAATTATGAATGTATATTATGACTGGGCAAGGAAGTTTATTATTAGATAGATCATTTTCTCATACTCAATGTCAGGAATCTAACCTAAGTTAGATTGGTAAATATGTGAGTATGAGTGTGTGTGTGTGGGGTGTGTGTGTGTGTGTGTGTGTGTGTGTGTGTGTGTGTGTGTGTGTGTGTGTGTGTGTGTGTGTGTGTGTGTGCCTGCAAGCATGTATTTAAAAGGAAGAATCTTCTTTCTCTCAGGGTATTTACTTAATTGTATTAGTTATAATAAATTAATGACAGCAGATAAAGGTAATTAATATTTTGTGCCATATGTTTATGTTCCTAAGAATGCATGAACAAACTAAAAATTATGTATGGGATATGAGTTTTTTGGAAGGTCTGCTGAAATTATAAGCATTTGGAATCTTGAGAAGGATATCAATGACAATGATTTTAATGTACATCAATTTTAGACAACACTTGCAAGGATATGTAATCCTATATGAAAATGCAATATTTATTGATTTTTCCATAGCTATACTATTCTATAAATTTGTGGGGAAACAAGTTCAATTATGGAAATATAAAGTAATGTCATTATTTATTGCATACAGTTTTAAACTTTAGTTTCTTCAAGTAGACATACCATTTGTTTCTACTATATTAGAAGGAGAACCCTAAATATTACATTTTGTGCCATATTTCACATTGGGAAGCTTTGTCTATATCAATAAGTTTATGTTTTTTGTTTCTGCTATCCTATTCATAACTCTGTTTCTCATAGTATTCTTCTAAGAATTTTTTCTTTCTCCAAGTTTGGGGCTTGAACATACCTCATGTTCTCAGTTTGTTTGCTAATAGTAGTAAATCTACAATAAGAACCATGTAGTTATTTGGAGATAGAATCTCATGAACTTTCCTACCAGCCTGAAAACCATTATCCCTCAAGTCTCATCCTTCTTAAACACTAGAATTATAGAGATGAGTCATGGACCCCAAGCGTCAATGACTTTTCATGTCTTATAGATTCCTCATGTTTTCTAGTAATTATAATAATAAACTACCACAGATTGGGTAGCGTTAATAATGTAAATACTTTGCCTCTGAGTTGGTGGAACTAGAACTCCAAGATAAGAATTGGCTTCTTCTGAGACCTCTTTCCTTAGTATATTCAATTCCTTCTGCTTCTCTTGGAGGAGAATTCAACTTAAATGCTACCTTTGAGATACTGTATCCACATGCAGTGAACGAGTTTTCGATTTTAATATGACTTCAGTGGGAAAGTATCCAACAAATAACATATTCCTTAGTGGATAAAAGAAAATCTCTAATAGGAAATTATTTGGTTTGGCCATGGAAATTATGACTATACTTTCAAAATTAACAAAAGAGGTAAAGTTTTTATTAGAGCTTGTAAAACCAGCATGAAGTCTTGACCTTAGACATGCCGTTCTTAACCTGGCACACATTTAAATTCCTAGTGGTACGGGAAGATTGAACCCAAAACCCTGTATTTGTGAAACAACACCTCTACTACTGTCCTACCTGCAAATTGTAATTGGATTACTTATTTTGAGGTAGAATCACTATGCGTGGGCCTTATTGGACTGTGATCCTCCTAAAACAGGCAAGAAAACATTGCACCGAGCAAATGGTTAGAGTTTCTGAAACTTCTTTTTTTGTCTGGGCTTGCCTGGAACTGGAATTCTCTAATCTTTGTTTCCCAAGTACATAAGATTATAGGTTTGAGCCACTTTATCTAGTAAAGGTATACAATTTCAAAATGTCTGGATATTGCCTGTATTTGTGCTTAACATATATACCTAACCTTAATTTTCTCCCTCTTATGTTTAGTATTCTGAGTTGAAAACATTGGCTTTCTTGATATACATGGCTTGTTTGGAATGGAATCCCATAACAATAAAAAAAAACTCCCAAAAGTTTATGTCAAAAACCATGGAAAAGAAGACTTCAGGCTGGAAAAAAACACTAATCCTTAATTTATAAATGCAATATATTTATAGTGTTAGTCAGTGCTTTCTTAAGTATGAGAAGAGAACGAAGGCAGAAATGTGAAAAATGTCAGATATAATTTTGATAACTTTCTAGGTCTCTGTAGAAATTTTGTAGTTGTCACTTCATGTTATCTTACTATCTTAAAGCTTGATTTATTAAAACCCTCTGGGTAGATATTGCTTGGGCTGACTGGTAACCTTCTCCAAAAAATGAACCTTATTTTAGAAGGCTGATGGTGTAGTAAATAAAGGAATGTTGAGAAAGAGGACAGGTATTGTCACAGAATGAGCCGACCAGGTTCAACAGCTGAACAGCAAAACAAAGCAGTTTCAATTCTGATGATCCACTAGGGAAGATATTTGGATATCTATATACACATATGCATATGCATGCATGCATGAAATCGTAATTCTCCAGTAGAATGTTGAGAAACTTGGCCTGATAATTATAAAACTATATCAAACTGATTGCAGGAAAGGTACAGTAAAATATTAATATTTTACCAGAGATTTTGCATTGATTTTGTAAAGAATGAAAATAATTCCTTCATTTTATACTTTACAAATATCATTAGTAGATTCTGTTTTTTCATATTGTAGTAGGAAAATCTATACACTGCTGAGAATTGGAATTACACAAAATATGCAACTTGGCTGGGAACTGGAATTTGAAGTATGTAATCTTAGCTAGTTAAGAGATTGAGATCTGAACATAACAGTGTGAAGCTAGCCTAAGTGGGAAATTTCATTAAATTCTTATCTCCAATTAACCACCAGGGGAAATGAAGTTCCAGTTCAACTTATATGTAGAGCACTGGCCTTGAACACAAAAGCACCATCCAGGCCCTGAGTTTAAGCCCTAGGATCAACAGAAACAAAAACACAAAATACAACATGGAATTAGATATTTTATAATGAAGTATATTTTAGTACAGTCTACATTGTTACAAAGACTAGACTTCTGTGTTAGCTTTATAACCTACCATAATAAGTGATATTGTCCATTTATTAAGCAGAAGGGCTTACTCAGATTTACAAGTCTGAAGGTTTCAGTGTATGTTCAGTTGGTTTTATTGCTTTGGAGGGCTGTGACAAGACAATGTCAAGGTGGGAAGTATGTCAAAGAGAAATGTTTTTTACCTAGAATGATTTAAAGATAAAAGAGAAAAGTATGTGAGAGGCTATGTTCTCATGGGTTTCACTCTAAAACCTAATCTCCAGAAGAACTATTCAGGTATTATCCACAATCTGGGAGGAAGTGGAAAGTATTTTTTCTTTAACACATAGGTCTTTCTGCGGCATTCTAAATTCAAATGGCAACATTTTCACCAATGATAATGATTTGTCCAAAGGTGGAAGTAATTAGATATTTCAAGAAATTCTAAGCAGATCTCAGCAGACTAAATATTTTATGGAATTCCTATTAAAATATTTTCTTTCAGACTGACTGGGTCTTCATACTACACATGTGTATATCTGTGGGTTTGTATGTGTGTATGTGTTTGAATAAATTAATACAACAATGGAACTGATAAAAATAGTCCTATGGCCTTTTGTTTTTCTTCTCATACTATGAAAGCCTGTAAAAATTACCAATCAATGTTTATTGCAGCATTATTTACCATAGTTAAGATATAGAACCAACCCAGATGCCCCTCAGGAGATGAATGGATCAAGAAAACATAGTTCCCATGGTTTCCCTTATTTGCAATATCTAGTATATGTATGAGTCATGCGGAAAAGCTCAGATAATGTGATGTTAGGAAAATGAACCCTTAGATATGTATTTTAATGTTTGTTTTCTTTCATGCATGTGTTTCTAATGCATTTATAAGATTATTTCTTTGTTGCTTTGTATGTCCTTCCCCCACAGTATAACCCCTGCTTTCACTATATTTGATGTCAGTATAACATGTGGAGGAGATGGGGAAAAACAAGTCGTTTAAGGATACAGGTGGACCTGTTACAACAATGAGAAGTACAAGTTGTCAGTCCCAAAAGAGCTTTACAACGTCGGTACGGGGGGGGGGAGGGAGGAGAAGGATTAGGATTGGGGGGGTGAGGGGAGGCTGGGAAGGGATGTGAAGGGTAAACAAAGGAGGAGGCTGCAATGCTTGCTAAGAAATGTACGCATTATCCTGCCCATGTAATTGTAACCCCTCTGTACAGTATGTTCACAAATAAAAAAAATGAAAAAAAATTACCAATCAAATAGCATTCAAGATTAAAACATTAGTGCTGTCCAAAAGATTTGCATGCAAACCCAAGAACTTGTACCTCATTTCAGACCGCCATGTTTTAGGAAAATTTTAAGTCTATCAATTATGTTGTCACAAAGGAAACAACATACAATATTTCTTTTAAAAATACCTAGATTGCAGAACACTTTAGCCACTAAATTGAAGGAATATAATTTATGGGATTTAATGTAAATATTTAGACACTTAAATGGATATCTATTATTATTATTATCATTGTGAAAGTATCTTACAGAGGGTTTACAATTGTTTCCTCCTTCTTTATTTCTCTATACCATCTTCCCCTCTTCCCCTCATCCACACATCCCTCTACCACCACCATCCTCACAACCTCTCCGCACACTCCACCAAAGTTGTAAAGTTCGTTTATCGACATAACATCGTATACATCTCATTGTTGTAAAATGCATCCACCTATAAACCTATTAAAAAAGTTTGTTTTTCCCATTCCCTCCAAAAATTATATCAACATCAAATACAGTGAAAGCAGCACTTATAGCCTGGGGGAAGTACATACAAAGCAACAAACAAATCATCTTATAAACATGTTGAAAACAATAACAAGAAAGAAAAAAAAACTTTTGAATCCGTATCTTGGGATTCATTTCTCCAAACAACAACTTGTCTGACAGTTTCTGTTTGTCTCAGACATATATTAGTTATTGCAAATAAGGGAAACCATGGGATATATGTTTCTTTGGGACTTACTTTGGGACTTACTTCACTTAATATAATTTTTTCCAATCTTTCCATTTCCTAACAAATGGGGCAATGTCCATTGTGTATATATACCACGTCTTCTTGATCCAATCAAGAATATGTCTAGATTGGTCCCCTATCTTAGTTATGGTAAATAATGCTGCCATGAGCATAGTGATGCTGGTAGCTTTAGTATGGTTTTGTTTGTGATCATTTGAGTAAATGCCCAAAAGTGGGATTGCTGAGTCATAGGGGAGCTCTATGTGGAGTCTTCTGAGGAATCTCCATAACAAATTCCAAAATGGTTGAACAAGTTTCTACTCCCACCAACAATGCAGTAAGGTTCCCTTCTGCTCACATCACATCCAGCATTTGTTTTTATTAGGGTTCTTGATTATAACCATTTTAACTGCGGTGAGGTGGTAACACAATGTGGTTTTCATTTGCATTTCTTTTCTGGCTAGGGAGGTTGAGCATTTCTTCATGTGTCTATTGTCCATCCTTCTTTCGTATTCAGAGAAGTTTCTCTTTAAGTATTTAGTCCACTTATTTATTGGCAAGTTGTTACTTTGAGGATTTGTTGGGGGATTTAATTTTTTGAGATCCAGGTATATTTTAGATATGAGACCCTTGTCCGATGTATGGCTAGTGAAGTTCTACCAATCAATGGGCTTTCTATTGATCTTGCTAGCTATATCCATTGCCATTCAGAAGCTCTGCAATTTCATGCAATCCCATTGGTTCCAGCTTTCTTTGATTTGTTGTATTTCTGGGTCTCTATTAAGAAAATATTGGTTTGTGCAAAGGAGACCTAGGGTTTCTCTTACGACATCCTGTAATGTTTTCACAGTGTCTGCTTTAACTCTGAGTTCTATGATCCATTTGGAGTTGATTCTGATTCAGGGTGATATATAAGGATGTAGCTTTAGTTTTCTACAAGTGATTAACCAATTTTGTCAGTACCATTTACTGAAGAGGCTGTCTTTCTTATATTCTTGTTTTTAGCACCCTTATTGAAGATTACAGTGCTATAGGTCTGTAGGTTCATTTCTGGGTTTTCAATTCTATTCCATCTATCCTGAAGTCTGTTCTTGTGTCAGGACCAAGCTGTTTTGATCACTATAGCTTTGTAGTAGAGTTCATATTTTGATATTTATATTCCTTCAGCACTGTTCATTCTGTTAAGGATCATTTTGCTATTTGGGTTCTTCTTATTCTTATTCCATATGAACTTTTGGATTGCCTCTTCTATTTCCTTGAAAAATGAGGTTGGAATATTGATAGGTATCACATTGAATTTGTAGATAGCCTAGGGAAGGATTTCCGTTTTCATGATGTTGATAATTCCAATCCAGGAGCATGGGAGGTTTTGCCACATTCTAATTTCTGTTTTGATTCCTTTTTAAAGTTTTTAAAGTTTTCATCATTGAGGTCCTTCACTTCTTTGGTTAAGTTAATTCCTAGGTATTTTATTTTTTGTGGGGCTATTACAAATGGAGTTGCTTTCCTGATTTCAGCCACACTTTACTCATTGTTGGCATACAGAAAAGGCATTGATTTTTGAGGGTTAATTTTATACCCTGCTACTTTTCCAAAGTTTAAAATCAGCTTGAGTTATTTAGGAGTGGAGTGCGTGCGATTCTTTAAAGAGAAGATCATGTCATCTGCAAGTGGGAGAGTTTTACTTCATATTTCCCTATTTGGATCCCTTTTATGTTTGCATCTTGTCTTATTGCTGTAGCTAGGCATTCTAATGCTAAAATGAAGAGAAATGGAGGGAGTGGACATCCTTATCTTATTCCTGAGTTAGGAGGAAATGGCTTTAGTTTTTCACCATTAAGTTTTATGCTGGCTGTAGTTTGTAAGTTTGTCATATACAGCCTTTATTGCATTGAGGAATGTTCCCTGGAATCCTAATTTTTCCAGAACCCTCATCACAAAGGGTTATTGAACCTTGTCAAATGCTTTTTCTGCAACTATTGAGATAACCATGTGGTTCTTATCCTTGCTCTTTGTGATGTGATGAATTATACCAGATTATTTGGTTATATTGAACCAACTTTGCATCCTTGAAATGAATCCTGTTTGATCCTGGTGTATGATTTTTAGGATGAACTGTTCAAGTCAATTGGCCAAAATTTTGTTGAGAAGTTTTGCATCAATTCTCATCAAAGAAAGAGAACAAAGAAATGGGTCTATAGTTCTCTTTATTTGATGAGTCCCTGCCTGGTTTGGGGATGGCTTCATAGAATGAGTTCGGTAATGAACTTTCTCCTTCAATTTCATTGAAGAGTTGAAGGAGTATTGGTGTGAGCTCTGACATGAAGGCCTTGTAGAATTCTGCTGTAAATCCATCTTGTACTGGGCTTTTCTGAGATGGGAGGTCTCTTATTACTGTGTCTATTTCAATACTTGATATGGGCCACTTAAGATGGTTTATCTCATCTTGGTTTACTTTCAGCATTACAATATTTGCTAGGAAAACGTCCATTTCTGCCTGGTTCTCTAATTTATTAGTATAAAGGTTTGATAAATATTCCGTTATAATGTTCTGAAGCTTGGTTGTTTCTGTGGTGATGTTTCCATTCTCATCTCTGAGTTTATTTATTTGAGTGTATTCTCTTCTTTTTCTCATAAGATTTGCAAAGGGTCTGTCAAATTTGTTAATTTTTCAAAATACCATTTCTTTGGGTTTTTTTGGTTCTTTCTGTTTTCATATTTGGATTCTAATTTGTTTAATTCTGATGTAATTTTTATGATTTCTTTCCGTCTACTGTATTGGCGTTTATCTTGCTCCTCTTTTTCAAGGCGGTTCAGATGTCTCATTAAATTGTTGGTTTCAGATCTCTCCAATTTGTTGATGTAGGAACTCAGAGCTATAAACTTGCCTCTGAGTACTGCCTTTGCTGTGTCCCAGAGGAGCTGGTAATTTATGTGTTCATTTTTGTTGAATATCATGAACATTTTAATTTCCTTTCTCATCTCTTCCATGACCCACTGGTGATTCAACAGTGTGTTGTTCAGCCTTCATGTGTTACAGGAAGTTCTTTGGTGGATTTTGGTGTTGAGTTCTAACGTTATTCCGTTGTGGTCTGGGAAAATGAATGGTATAAATTTAATATTTCTGAATTTGGACAAGATTGTTTTTTGACCTAAAATGTGGTCTGTTTGGAAAATATTCTGTGTGCTGCTGAAAAAAGATGTATTCTGATGCTGCTGGGTGATATATTCGGTAGATGTCTGTTAAATCTAGCTGATCTATGCAGTTGTTTAGATGTGCAGTTTCTCTATTGAGTTTTTTGACGAGTTGATCTACAAAGTCAGGATAGTGGTTTTTTAAAGTCGCCAGCAATTAATGTCTTTGCATCTATGTGAGGTATGAGGGAAAGCAGTGTTTCTTGGATAAATTTTCGTGCTCTGTTCTTTGGCAAATATATATTTAGAATTGTAATAATCTCCTGGAGGGGAGATCCCCTAATTATTATGTAGCCACTTTGGTAATCTCTTCTCATTAATTTTAATTTGAAGTCTATTTCATCTGATATTTGGATTGAAACTCCTACGTGTTTATAGGAGTCATTTGCTGGGTTGATTTTGTTCTAGCCTTTCACTTTCAAAAGTTGTTTGTTTGTATGATCAAGGTGTTACTCCTGAAGGCAGCAGATAAAGGAATCTTGCTTTTTAATCCAACTAGACAGTCTATGTTGCTTAATTGGAGAGTTAAGTCCATTAATGTTGAGAGTTAGGACTAAGTGGTATTTGGGAGTAGCAGGATACAACTGTAACATCATTATGGATGTTGACACTGGCATGAAATTCATTTCCTTTTTTATCTGACAAATGAATATACAAAATAACATAACTTTAACTAAATATCAAGACCTAATTAAACATATTACCAGAAAAGTCATCATGCAAGCCATATTGCAACTGAGGTAAAAGAAAAATCCGTCATACTCTGTATTCTGTATTTCTTTTACATGTTGATTTTTTTCTTAAATTATTTACTTTAGCTCGCATCTTAAAAACATTGTGTTAAATGATGTATATTTTGGTAATTAATTTTGGATGCCTCCTTAAATTTTGTTTTGAGTATAATGTCTCACTTCATTTACTAACTCATGAAATGATGCTGATTACAAAACAAATGCTAATAACCACTGTTTATAATACACAAAATCTCATAAGCAAGATTTCATGAAGCAGTGGTTAACATTTTGATTTCATGGTCTCATGATGATGAGGCCTACCTGCAGGAGTACAGGTGTACCTAGATTCCTCAACCTAAATTTAGCCACAGTTAAAAAATGTTTATATCTTTTCCTGTCATCCAACAGAGATTAAACTTGAGTATAAAACCTAAGAAAATGATAAGGTAAGAATTTAGCTTTTCTTGACATAAAGTAAACAATATGCCTCATAGAGTAACTCATTAGTTTAAAGTCAAGCTATTTCTCCAAAACATTCTAAATATTTCCTTACAATGTATATTATTCTCAAGAAGGGAATGGGGAATGTGAGAAGAAGACTAACCAAGTATTGTCTTCAAATATACATAATTTGTATTTACCTCCTTTTTTTCGTTATAAGCATTTTTGATAGAACTCTTTGAATAATTGTTTTCCTGGTCAGCTATAATATGTCTTAGTTGCATATACCAAACTACATTCAGAAAATCGTATATAGTAATTAAGTAAGGAAAACATATTTAATAAATTGCAAAAAGTATATACCTATAGGGATAATATTTTGAAGAGTGCATTGGAAATATTCTAATATAATTATTAACTTGATTGTACAATTTCACATTGACAGTAATGAAGTAGATAACTTTAATGCTAATTGGACAAGATTGTCTTTCTAAATGAGCAAAACCAATATCTCCTTCTACTTTATCAAGGAAACAACTGAGCAAAAAATGGAAATTAACATAGGAATCTATAACATCTTCAATGAATTTTTGTTTATTAACAAATATTAATTTCACAAAGTATTTAATTGTGTTATATACATCTGTCCATATAATGTAACTTGGTAAATTAGATTCCTTTTATTAATTTCATTATCCTATTTTTATACTCACGTTTTATTCTGTCATCATACTAACATAAAATATTTGAATATATTTACTCCACAATATTTCTCTTAATCTCCTCTCTTACTTTTTTCCAAATTTAATACTTTCCAACTTTTACACCTGAGTCATTCATTTTATTTTCTGAGTCTAGAGTCTGCATATGAGAAATCTAGTATTTGTTTTTCACACTATGGCATATTGCTTTAATATGAAGGTTTCCAGTTCTAACTATTTTCTTGACGATGAAATTATTTCATTATTATGTGTGACTAAATAATATATCATTGTGCATATATGCATATATATTATAATTTCTTTAGTCAATCAGTGATTAAGGAACATGTAGGTTGAGTCTGTAACTACTTATGATTTTTATGTGGGAGAAGGAAGGATGGAAATAATGATGTTTGGACTGAGAAACATGCTCTTTAGGCAGGCACTCTAGTATTTGAAACATCCTCTCAGCTGCTCTTTCATTAGTATTTCAGTAATGCATTATATTCAAAAAGTAAAATTTAATTACATTTGCAAAGGAGTTCTTTTTCAGTATCAATATTATTTTTTATTACAGTTTTACATTTAGTATGTCATATGAGTATGGGGGTGTATGTGAGCATGAAAATGCATGCATGTTTGTACCTGTAGCTGACTCTAGGGAAATGGACACTGTGAGAAACAGGATTCAAATAAAAGTTTACGACCTGTAAGTTGATAAATTAATGTATAAGTCCAGTTTGTTGAGTGTGATTTCAAGATCATATTTTTTAGGTTTCATACCAACAAATAGATGTTTCTAATCCAAAATCATAAGGAATAAAAAGCTACTCTGTTTCATAATCATTGTCTTAGTACTCTAGACATTTTTTATTAGTGAAAAATATGATTGGTCAGTAGTAAGTCTTTAGAAACTCTACATTTTCCCCAAAATCTTCAGATGTACTATTTGGAAATAAATTACAAATATATTTATAAACATACAGTTACAATATGATTTTATATATCTAAATATATGTATATAATATAAAAGTATCATATATTTAGTTATGATTTAAATGTGTATCTTAAATATTTATTTAATTTTAAATGTAATTCATTTCATCATATATATATATATATATATATATACACATATATATATATGTAGACATTTTTTTTGGTAAGTCTTGTGGCTTGAACTCTGGGCTTAAGTGCTATCCCTGTGCTCTTCAGCTCAAGGCGAGAGCTCTACTGCTTGAGACATAGGTCTACTTCCAGTTTCTGGTGGTTTATTGGAGATAAGAATGTCAAGATAAGTATTCAAATGTTTTTCCCCCCTTGGTATTATTTCTAACATATTTATAAGATGATTTCTTTGTTCTTTGTATGTCCCTCCCCCACGGCATAACCCCTGCTTTCATTGTAGTTTATGTTGGTATAATTTGTGGAGGGGAAGGGAAAAAAACAACTTGTTTAAATAGGGATACAGGTGGACTCATTGCAACAATGAAATATACAAGGTGTTATATCGAAAAATGAACTTTACAACTTTGGCTGGGAGGTGGGGGTAGATGGGAAGGGATGGGAAGGTGAAACAAAGGAGCACGCAACAACGCTTGATAAGAAATGCACACATTACCTTGCCCATGTAACTGTAACCTCTCTGTATGGTATTTTCACAATTTAAAAACAAAACAAAACAAAAATAAAACCTGAGAGAGTCCAGGACAAAGACGCCAGAAGCAGCAGGAGAGCAGATTCTGCTCAACACCAGCTATAACTGACAAGGAGCAGATATCTTCATCCTGCAGATCACTGAACAGAGACGGCCCAGGATCCAAGACTGTGGTGTGAGTAGAACCCTGACATCCTTACTCCTCAACGAGCAAAGGAGGGAAGGCCACCCCTCCCCCATCACCAGAGATCTCCATCTTTGATCCTGACAAAGCCCCACTGAGCAACTACCTCCAACTCAAGCCTTGGTCGAAAATAAAAGAGTCATTTAACTGCTCACAGGAACCTGACCTGACCTGCCAGGCTCAACTCCACCCAGGGCAAAGTCACACATCCCAAACCGAGATTGCTCAGCCTCCAGACGAGTGACTTTCTACATTGGGTAAACAGAGTCAGTGGCTGCCCCTCCCTACAGCAGCCTAGACAATCAATTGAAATTTAATAAACAAAAAACCTAAGAATGTCTCTAGGCTGACCTCTGTGAATGTCTCAGGAGCTAACCCTTCAGGAAAAACTACTGTTTGCTGAAAGGCCTCAACCCTACCCAGAACCTAGCCTCATCACAGCATCTCCAAACTAGAGGAAACAGCCATCTCCCTCTTTTGTGATACTCGAAGTAGATTGCCTTCACACTGAACTAGCCTGGGAGGCAGATCACAAAATCCTGGGTAATGCAGAGCATTTTTCTGCCTGCTCAAACAAACTAACTTAAGAAACCAATCAAGCCAGTGGAAAAACAACCACCACAAGCAGACCAGAGACTCCACCAAGAGACTGTTTAGGGACACAGTGGAGATACAGGATTTTCCGATTCTCACCCTCCCCCACCAAAAAGAAATCAAAGAACTCTTTTTTTACCGTTTTTAATTTTTTTGAAAAATACTTTTTCTATTAATCTATTTTTTTCTCTCATAAATTTTTAGTTGTGAGTGTGTGTATGTTTTTTATTTTTTGACCTTTTAGTCCTTTTTTAATTCTTTTCATTTTTTTCTATTTTTTTCCTTTTTTACATGACTTAATTGCTGTTTTGCTCAGCCCCAGATATATACCTGCCATTGATTATTAGACCTTATGCCCCATTGTGTACATACTTAATCCAGAAGTTTATCACTCAATTGACAACCTCAGGCGTAAGTTCTTCATTAGCAGTATTATATCTTTATACCTATATAATTTTCAAGTAACTAATTATAGGAAATTTTATTTTTTAGTATTTCATACCTCTTTCTATCTCTCCCCTCTTCTCATCCTATCCTTTTCTTCTCTCAACATCACTTCTTTAAACTTATATAATTTTTACGTGTTTCATTTTTAAATTTAAATTTTTGTTTTTCCATTTTTTTCTTGTTTTTTTGTTTGTTTGTTTTACTCACTCTCCTATCATTCTGTCCAATCCATTTCCCTCTCTGCGATTAGGATTTGGTTAAATTCACTCTTTTTTTACCTCTCTACATCCCTCTAATCCTATTTTTCAACACATTTCTCCTTAAAACTAAAAATTTCTGGTTTGCCAAATTTATATTTGCTATTTTTAGCCAATAAATCCATAGTTGTTTGATGTTGAATAGATCGTATCTGATTAACTACATTGTATCTGCAGCCATTTTGATTGTGCAACTACAGTACTTTGGTTGATGCTTGCCTTAAAACAGTGTTCTAGCACAAAATTGGTGTTACTTTCATACAAAATGGGCAGAACAAGCCAGCAAAACACAAGAAAAATGGCAGGTCTGGGTATCTCAAGTCCCACTCATGACATCTGGTAACAGAACAATTCATGAATAATCCAGAGGAGAGTTCCTAAAAGATCTACAAATACTACTGGTGAACATGGTGAATGAAAAGATTTAAAATCTGCAAAGGACTCAGTGTGAACATAATAAGGAGAGAGAGGAGGCAAAACAAAGGATAATACAGGAATCTTGTGAACGTGATTAAGCTACTCAAAGATTGATACAGGACTTGAGTGAACAGGTTTAGAACAGTCAAAGAGAAATTAAGGAATTGTGTGAACAGGCTGAGAACAGTCAAAGAGAAAGACAGGAATTGCATGAGGAGGCTGAGAACAGTCAAAGAGAACTACAGGAATTGTGTGAAGATGAGGAAGCTAATCAAAGACTAATAGAGGCATTGTGAGAGTGGGATGACACTAGACAAAGATCAATAGAAGCATTCATGGAATCCACAAACAGACAGCTGAAGGAATTCACGGAGATCACAAATGGAATGCTGAATGGAGCCCTACAGAAGGAATGGGAATCCAAGGAAACATAGCCAATCAACTAAGTGATTTGAGAATAAACTCTGAACACCAAATTAAGGAAGTAAAAAGTTTATACAAGATTAAAACAAAGTTCCAACAATGAATTTGAAGCCATCAAAGCTGACCAATTAGAAGGAAAAGAAATAAAAACCAAAGTAGAAAGTCTTGACAGTAGATTTGATCATGTAGAAGATACAATCAAGGGGATTGAAGATAGCCTAGATATTATAGTGAAAGAACATACAACTATGCAAGACAAATCCAAGTATTATAAAAGATCTATTCAACATTTGGAAGACACCATCAAAAGTCCTAATCTGAGGATAATGGGTATAGAGGAGCCCATAGGGACAGAAGTTAATGGTTTAGGAAATTCATTTAACAGGATGTTAGCAGAGAACTTCCCAAACATGCAAAAAGTTAGGCCTATTCAGATACAAGAAGATTTTAGAACCCCAAATAGACAAGACCATAATAGTACATGCCACCATGACATTAAAATCCTCAGAGGATCAATTCAGACCAAGGAAAAGATCCTTAAAGCTGTCAAGGAGAAAAGATAAACCACTTATAAATGGAAAACAATTAGAATAATCTCTGATTTGTCAGCAGAGACAATTGAAGCAAGAAGAGCCTGGAATGATGTATACCATGTCGTAAAGACAAACAACTATCAACCAAGATACTGTACCCAGCTATACTCTCCTTCATAACCGAAGGTCAAATAATAATTTTCCATAGCAAATAAAAGCTGAAATAATATATCTCCAACAAGCCAACCTTACAAAAGATACTTAAAGATTTCCTCACATAGAAAACCAACAAGACCACAATAAGAGCAAAGAAACCGCACAAAAAGTGAGAATCCAAGAACCATAAGAAGAACACAGTTGCCTCAGCGCCCAAGAAGTTGGATAACATGGCAGGAACTCATAAAAACCTCTCAGTCATATCTTTCAACATTAATGGGCTTAACTCTCCAATTAAGCCACATAGATTATCTAATTGGATTACAAAGCAAGATTATTCTATATGCAACCTTCAGGAGTCACACCATGCCCATAAAAACAAATATATTTTGAAAGTGAAAGACTAGAACAAAATGTACCAAGCATTCTCATTGTGGTGAGGTGGTATCACAATGTTGTTTTGATTTGCATTTCTTTTATGGCTAGGGAGGTTTAGCATTCCTTCATGTGTCTACTGGCCATCCTTCTTTCCTCTTCAGAGAAGTTTCTCTTTAAGTCTTTCGCCCATTTATTTATCCTACAGTTGTTTCTTTGAGGATTTGTTGGGGATTTAATTTTTTGAGTTCCAGGTATATTTTAGATATGAGACTCTTGTTCATTGTATGGATAGTAAATATCTTTTCTCAATCCGTGGGCTTTCTATTGATCTTGCTAGCTATATCCTTTTCCGAGAAGAAGCTCTGCAATTTCATAATCCACTTTGTCCAACCTTTCATTGATTTGTTGTGTTTCTGGGGCTCTATTGAGAAAATTTCAACCTGTGCCAAGGAGACCTAGGGTTTCTCCTATTCCATCCTGTAATATTTTTAGAGTATCTGCTTGACTCCGAGGTCTTTGATCCATTTGGAGTTGATTCTGGTGCAGGGTGATATATAAGGATCTAGCTTTAATTTTTTACAAGTGATTAACCAATTTTGCTACATCATTTACTGAAGAGGCTGTCTTTCTGCCATTCTATATTTTGAGCTCCCTTATCTACGATTAGATGGCTATAGGTCTGTGGGTTCATTTCTGGGTTTTCAATTCTATTCCATTGGTCCTGAGGTCTGTTCTTGCGCCAGTACCAAGCTGTTTTGATTACTATAACTTTGTAGGAGGGTTTATAATTTGGTATTGATATTTCTCCAGCACTGATCTTTCTGTTAAGGATTGTTTTTGCTATTTGGGGTCCTTAATTGTTCCATATGTATTTTTGGATTTCCTCTACTATTTTCTTGAAGAATGAGATTGGAATATTCACAGGTATCGCATTGAATTTGTAGATAGCCTTGGGGAGTATTGCCATTTTCAGGATGTTGATCTATCCATTCAAAGAGCATGGGAGGTTTTCCCACTTTTTACATCCGTTTTCATTTCCTTTTTCAGATTTTTAAAGTTTTCATCATAGAGGCCCTTCAGTTCTTTCATTACATTAATTCCTAGGCATTTGATTTTTTGTGAGGTTATTACAAATGGAGTTGCTTTCCTGATTTCAGCCACACTTTTCTCATTGTTGGCATACAGAAAAACCATTGATTTTTGAGGGTTAATTTTATATTCTGTTATTTTGCCAAAGTTTTGAAGATGCTGGAGGGGATTTGAACAGAATGGAAAATTACTGCAATGTTTGTGGGAGTGTAAACATGTTCATGTACTTTGGAAAATGCTATGGATATTACTCAAAAGACTCCACATAGAGCTCCCGTGTGACCCAGCAATCCCACTTTTGGGCATTTAACCATATGATCACAAACAAGACCATACTAAAACTACTAGCACAACTATGTTTATTGCAGCATTATTTACCATAGCTAACATATGGAACCAACCCCGTTGCTCCTCAGTAGATGAATAGATCAAGAAAATGTGGTATACATACACAATGGAATTCTATGCCTCCTTCAGAAAGAATGGCATTGACTCATTTGTTAGGAAATGGAATGACTTGGAAAATTATATTAAATGAAGTAAGCCAGTCCCAAAGAAATATAGATCCTATGGTTTCCCTTATTTGCATTAACTAGTATATGTGTGAGACAAACAAAAACTGTCAGACAACTTGATGTTAAGTTAAATGAACCGCATGTTCTAAGATCTTGGTTCTAAGATGTTTATAAGATGATTTCTTTGTTGCTTTGTATGTATATCACCCAGAGTATAAGCCCTGCTTTCACTGTATTTGGTGTTGATATATTTTGTGGAAGGAAATGGAAAAAAATACAACTGTTTAAATAGGCTTACAGGTGGACCCATTACAATTATAAGATGAACAAGAAGTTATATTTAAAAATGTACTTTACAATTTCAGTGGGGTGGGGGGGTGGACGGGTGGGGATGTGGTGGTAGGAGCCTGTAGGGGTGGGAAGGGATGTTATGGGGAAACAAAAGATGAGGCAACAATGTTTGATAAGAAACTTACTCACTATCTTGCCCATGTAATTGTCAACCCTCTGTATGATATTTTCATAATAAAACAAAACCAAACCAAACAAACAAAAAATCTACCAAGCATATGGCCCCCATAAAGAGGCGGGAGTTACAATCCTAATATCTGAAAAAATTGACTGCAAATTAAAATTAGTCACAAGAGATAAAAAAAGTTTTTTATGTACTAATTAAGGGATCTCTCCTTCAGGAGGATATTACAATTCTGAATATCTATTCACCAAACAATGGAAAACCCAAATTTATGCAAGAAACACTACTTTCTCTCAAAGATCACATAGATACAAAGACATTAAATGTTGGGGGCTTTAACACACTACTATCACTACTAGATAGAGCAACTCTTCAAAGACTCAATAGAGAAACTGCACATCTAAAAAACTGCATAGATCAACTAGCTTTATCTGACATCTACTGAGTATTTCAACCAGCAGCATCAGAATACATGTTTTTCTAGGCAGCACATGGAACATTTTCCAAAATATTCCACATTTTAGGTAACAAATCAAACTTGTCTAAATTCACAAATACTGAAGTAATACCTTGCATTCTTTTAGAATACAAGGGAATAAAATTAGAATTCCACACCAAAAGCCACCAAAGAGAGTCATGTAACACATGAAGGCTGAACAACACACTGTTGAATCATCAATGTGTCATGGAAAAGATGAGAAAGGTAATTAAAATGTTCATGATATTCAACAAAAATGAACACACAAATTACCAGCTCCTCTGGGACACAGCAAAGGCAGTACTTAGAGGCAAGTTTATAGCTCTGAGTTCCTACATCAACAAATTGGAGAGATCTGAAACCAACAACATTTGAACCACCTTGAAAAAGAGGAGCAAGATAAACGCCAATACAGTAGACGGAAAGAAATCATTAAAATTACATCAGAATTAAACAATTTAGAATCCAAATATGAAAACATAAAGAATCAAAAAGATAAAGAATTGGTACTTTGATATATTAACAAATTTGACAGACCCTTAGCAAATCTTATGAGAAAAAGAAGAGAATACACTCAAATAAATAAACTCAGAGATGAGAATGGAAACATCACCACAGAAACAACCAAGCTTCAGAACATTATAACGGAATATTTATCAAACCTTTATACTAGTAAGTTAGAGAACCTGGCAGAAATGGACATTTTCCTAGCAAATATTGTAATGCTGAAAGTAAACCAAGATGAGTTAAACCAGCTTAACAGGCCCATATCAAGCATTGAAATAGACACAGTAATAAGAGACCTCCCATCTCAGAAAAACTCAGGACCAGGTGGATTTACAGCGGAATTCTACAAGGCCTTCATGTCAGAGCTCACACCAATACTCCTTCAACTCTTCAATGAAATTGAAGGAAAAAGTTCATTACCGAATTCATTCTATGAAGCCATCATAACCCTCATCCCCAAACCAGGCAGGTACTCATCAAAGAAAGAGAACTATAGACCCATTTCTTTGTTCTCTTTCTTTGATGAGTATTGATGCAAAACTTCTCAACAAAATTTTGGCCAATTGACTTGAACAATTCATCCCAAGTATCATACACCAGGATCAAACAGTATTCATTTCAGGGATGCAAAGTTGGTTCAATATAACCAAATAATCTGGTATAATTCATCACATCACAAACAGCAAGGATAAGAACCACATGGTTATCTCAATAGTTGCAGAAAAAGCATTTGACAAGGTTCAATAACCCTTTGTGATGAGGGTTCTGGAAAAATTAGGATTCCAGGGAACATTCCTCAATGCAATAAAGGCTGTATATGACAAAAACCTACAGCCAGCATAAAATTTAATGGTGAAAAACTAAAGCCATTTCTTCTTAACTCAGGAACAAGACAAGGATGTCCACTCTCTTCACTTCTCTTCAATTTAGTATTAGAATGACTAGCTACAGCAACAAGAAAAGAGGCAAATATAAAAATGATCCAAATAGGGAAAGATGTAACAAAACTCTTCCTCTTTGCAGATGACATTAGCTTGTGTTTAATGAATACCACAGTCTCCACACCCAAGTATTTCAAGCTGATTCTAAACTTTGGCAATGTAATATGGTATAAAATTAACCCTGAAAAAATCAGTGGCTTTTCTCGATTCCAACAATGAGAAAAGTGTGGCTGAAATCAGGAAAGCACCTCCATTTGTAATAGCTCCACAACAATAAAATACCTAGGAAGTAACTTAACCAAAGAAGCTAAGGATCTCTGTGATGAAAACTTTATAAACTTGAAAAAGGAAATCAAAACATAAATTCGATAGTGGAAAAATCTCCCATGTTCCTGGATTGGAAGGATAAACATCGTGAAAATGGCAATACTTCCCAAGGCTATCTACTAATTCAATGCAATACCTATCGATATTCCTACCAGATGCTTCAAGGAAATAGAAGACGCAATGCAAAAATTCATACGGAACAATTAAAAGACCCAAATAGCAAAAACAATCCTTAACAGAAAGAATAGTGCTGGAAGAATATCAATACCAACTTTTAAACTCTACTACAAAGCTATAATATTCAAAACAGCTTGTTACGGGCACAAGAACAGACCTCAGGACCAATGGAATAGAATTGAAAACCCAGCAATGAATCCACAGACCTAGAACACTGTAATCTTCAATGAAGAAGCCAAAAAGTATAATGGAAGAAAGACAGCCTCTTTAGTAAATGGTGCTTGCAAAATTGGTAAATTACTTGTAGAAAACAAAATCTATATCCTTATATATCACCCTGCACCAGAATCATCTCCAAATTGACCAAATACCTCAGAGTCAAAGCAGACACTCTGAAAACTTTAAAGGATGGAGTAAGAGAACCCTAGGTCTCCTTTGCACAGACCAATATTTTCTTTAAAGAGACCCAGAAAGACAAAAAAACAAAACAAAAAAAAAGGATGGACAAATGGGATTGCATTAAATTGCATAACTTCTGCATGTCAAACACATAGCTAGCACGATCAGTAGAAGGTCTAGGGATTGGGAGATCTTCACTAGCCATACAAAGAACAAGGGCCTCATATCTAAAGTATACCTGGATCTCAAAAATATTAAATCCCCCAACAACAAATCCTCAAAGAAACAACTTCCCCATAAATCAATGGACTAAAAACTTAAAGGGAATCTTTTGTGAATAGGAAAGTAGGATTTCCAGTAAACACATGAAGAAACGCTCAACATCCTTACCCAGAAAAGAAATGCAAATCAAAACCACATCGTGATACCTCCTCACCCCAGATACAATGGCTATAATCAAGATCTCTAATAACAACAGATGCTGGAAGGGATGAGGACAGAAGGGAACCTTACTGCATTGTTGGTGGGAGTGTAAACTTGTTCAGCCACTTTGGAAATTAGTATGGAGGTTTCTCAAAGACTTTACATAGAGCTCTCCAATGACCTAGCCATCAGACTTTTGAGCATTTACCCTAGAGATCACAAACAAAACCATACTAAAGCTACCATCATAACTATGTTTATTGCAGCATTATTTACCATAGCTAAGATATTGAATCAAACAAGAGGCCCCTCAGTAGATGAATGGATCAAGAAAATGTGGTCTATATACCCAATGGAATTCTATGCTTCCATCAGAAATAATGACATTGCCACATTTGTTAGGAAACAGAAAGAATTGGAAAAAGTATATTAGGTGAAGTAATCCGAGCCCAAAGAAACATAGTTCCCTTGGTTTCCCTTACTTGCAATCCCTAGTTTATGTCTGAGACAAGCGGAAACGTTCAGATAAGTTGATGTTTGGCGAAATGTACCCTAAAGTAAGGATTCAAATGTTTTTCTTTCTTATGATTGTTTCTAACAAATTTATAAGATGATTTCTTTCTTGCTTTGTATGTCCCTTCCACAAGGTATAACCCCTGCTTTCACTGTATTTTATGTTGGTATAATTTGTGAAGGGGAAGGGAAAAATCAAATGAGGACCCATTGCAGCAATGAGATGTACAAGATTTATGTCGAAAAACGAACTTTACAACTTTGGCTAGGGGGGGTTACGGGGGGGGGAGTGGGGGAACGGGAAGGGATGGGAAGGGGAAACAAAGGAGGAGGCAAAAAAGCTTGATGAGAAATATGCTCATTTCCTTGCACATGTAATTGGGCCCACTGTTTACTATATTTTCACAATAAAATATTATCTGAAAAAATTGTATGAATGGATATGATTTTATTTTTCATTACAAACATAGAATGTAGTAAAAATTTTCATAGCAATTACACTGCACTAGGTTGAGGGCAGATTCAAATGTAAATAATATACTGTGTTCATGTACAGAATTTGAGCATGAAAAATTTTAATATGCCTGTGGTCCTAAAACCAATACCTTACTGATATTGTGTGACAAATACAACTTCCTATATGTACAGAAATTTTCCTTGTATATTTCTAATACATATTTTTATTGTAAATGTCCTGTGCACAGGGTTTACAGTTACATAAATAAGGTAATGAGTACATTTCTTACTGAGCATTTTTATCCTCTCCTTGTTTATTCCCATACCGTCCCTTCCTTCCACCCCCCCAACCCTTCTCTACACCCCCCCCCGCATCTGATAGAGTGTCTTGTACATCTCATTGTTACAATGGGTCAACCTGTATCCATTCCTTGTATCTTAAATGAAGAATTGCTGGCTTGATTTATGCTGATTCTACTTGTATAGATACACCTAAAATCACTCGCCAAGTCCAAGAGCACATAAATAATATGCACATCACTTTTTTTCATTTTGTTATAATTGTGTTCTACACATTTATTGACAGGTTACAAATTATTCTCAAATTTTAATGCATTAAAATACTTTCTTTTTTTCTTATTTTCTTAGCTAGGAAATCAGCAAGACCTCTCAGTAAGTATTCCTCACATAAGACTTTTCAAATGGGTTGGTGAAATGTTGAGCTGAGCTCCCATCTTTTCAGAATTCACACTTCTGCTTAGGAATTGATGCTGGCTGTTGGAAAAGAGCTCAAGGAAGAATGTCATTTAAAGCCTTATAACTTTATTCTGTACCGGGGTATTTTCTTGCTACTTTGTTTATTGAGCGTGTTTACAAGAACAACATTCCCTGGGGAGCAGGGAGATGCCATATGAGGTTTTCTTACTGAGATTTCTGAGTGACTTGCTATCACTTGTACTGCATTTTGCAAATCGAATCTGTCAAAACCATTTTAAGAGATATTTGGTTTTAAAAGATATTTGGTTCCAAGCATTCTGTCTAAGGCATATTCAACAACTAGTGAAACTTGTGTTGTCTGTAGCTATGTGTCCTTCTCTATGTGTGCATGTATACATGTGTATAGGTATGTGTGTATTTTTGTGTATAGTAACATGCATGTCTACATATAGACGGGCATATACACACATATATTCATATACAAATAAATATACATATATAAATATATGTGCATATATATATATATATATATATCAGTTGTTCAGTGATTCAATCTATAGTTCCCAGCATATTGCCACTCTCACAATGTGTACATGATAAACTGCTCTGAGGGTATTTGTTGTATGATAGACATCTTTTGTACTCACTTCCCCCATTAACCTTGTTTTTCATCCCTGAATACCTTCGGTCTACTTTGCATAGGTTAGCATTGTTTTCATTATATGTATTCACTGATAATAGAAGAAAAATTGGTTTGTAAAAGAAAGAGAACTTTTAGGTCAGAGGTTAAAAGTATCCTAACGTCTCAATGATTCTTATGAGAAAAATTTGTAATAGTAGTAAAAGTGAAAAGGAATTCCTAGATCTGTTGTTTTGCCATTTAGAATAGGAAAGAATAACATCACGTCACTATTATAACTCTTAAAGAATGCAAGGGTAACTGATGGTCGCTATCATTTTTCCACACCACCAGTGGATTCTGAAGGATAATAGTAGACCAGCAGAAATTCTAAGTACCAGACATGGAGCATGAAAGATAAAGAGAGGAAATGAGAGAGTGAAAGAGAAAGAGAAATATCACAATACTGAAAGTGCATAACAGATAAACAAGAGCTGTATGAGAATATTCATACTGCTATCTTTAGACTCTACATGTACATTTGAAGGTATTTGATGTATGTTAACCCATTAACATGAAATATAAAGTTATTTTGATAAAAATAAAAATGATTCAGGAGAAATTATAAATGCAAAAACAATCTTCACAGAAGCAAATTCTCAGAAATATTTCATCACTTTGAAAAGGATAAAGTGGATGAAGTTAGTAGTATGACAATTCACAAAGACATAAAAAGATATTAATATATTTCATTATATATCCCAAAGAAGAAAGCAATTATTGTTTAGATGATTTTTTAAAACACAGTCTCTCAGGTGTTGGGAAGGTGGCTCAGTGGTAGAGTGCCTGCCTTGCATGCACTGGGTTTGATTCCTCAGCATGACATAAGCCGAAAAAGATGGAAGTGTGTTGTGGCTCAAGTGTTAGCGCTAGCTTGGAGCTGAGGGAGAGCACCTAGGACCCAGAGTTCAAGCCCCATGACCAGAAAAATCAAAATATAAAACAAAACAAAACACAGTCTCTCATTTTTGTGGCTTCAACTCTGTAATACCACTGCTTCAGCCTAGGGCTAAAGTTTTAGGTGTGTATATTTATCAACACTCCTGATTCAGACTCTACTTAATCGTTTTTTTTTTAAATAAATATTTTGTTCTTAATTTTCCTCTTTGTAAATTCACATGCCCTATAAAAAATGGTTCGGCCATCCCAGTAACCTTCTCAATGTACCTCCTAATAACGACTTTCAAAAAGTTGTATTATATTACAAGGAAAACAATGCTACAAATAAGGAAAACCAATAAAAATATTAATGATTAAAATAAAAACTAAAATAATTATCAGTGTTTTCAGTATTTGAAGGGTATTACCTATTAGATTTTACTATTTTCTCATATCCCTGTACATTTAAAATGGGCTAAGGTTATGGTATTCAACAAGAGGTTTTTAGGTTATGAGTAATCTTTAAAGTTACCCACTAAGATTACTCTTTATGGCTCATCTAATCATTTGTATATGTCTTATACCATCATTTGTTCCTCGCTAACATATAAAATAAGGAAGCCAGGGGCTGGGAAGGTAGCTCAGTGGTAGAGAGCTTGCCTTGCATGCTTGAGGCCCTGGGTTCAATTCCTCAGCACCACATAAGCAAAAAGAAAAAAGCCGGAAGTGGCGCTGTGGCTCAAGTGGTAGAATGCTAGCCTTGAGCTGAAGAGCTGAGGGAGAGCGCCCAGGCCCATAGTTCAGGCCCCACGACCGGACCCAAAAAAATTAAAAAACATAAAATAAAATAAGGAAGCCCTGTAGTTTTAACAGAAACTGTGTAGTTAACAAAGTCTTAACTCTTTATTCTGCTCCTTTACATAAAGACTTGGCAACTTCTGATTAGTAATGTTCCTATAAACTCTTAAATATACATACATAGTAGCATATGTCTGTTCTGTTACCATAAATCTTAAATATTTTATCGAAAAGTTTTATTACCTGCCAAACAGTCCTTGTTTTAGCATATATAAGCAAATTCCCAAAATTAAATATATTTAAACCATTAAAACTTTTAACAAAACTTAACACTTGCTGCAGTGTTCATTATGACAGGTGCCTTGTATAGAATAATTTAATTTCTCCTCCTACACATCTCTTGAACAACAAATATCTGGAATTATTTTGTTTTTGACATGTCAATCTTGATTTTAATCTTAAATGTGTGCTTATTTAAGAAGTACATGGTTCTAAAATTTCATGAAAATTCTTTTAAACTTACTTTTTGTTGAATTGTCTAGTTTAAGAAAATCAATTACATTTTATATATAAAACATGTTCTATGTTCCATTCAGCATCACTTACTCTAACATTGGAACTATACAGAGAAGATTTGAATGACCCCTGTGCAAGGATTGCAGGCAAATTCCTGTACCATTACCTACTTTCACAACAACAGATGCTGGAGGGGATGTGGCCACAAGTTAACTGTACTGCACTCGTGGTGGGAGTGTCAACTTGTTCAACCACTTTGGAAAGTAGTATGGAGGTTCCTCAAAAGACTTCACATAGAACTTCCCTATGACACAGCAATCCCACTTTTGAGCATTTACCCAAAAGATCACAAACAAGACGGTACTAAAACTGCCATCACAATTATATTTATTGCAGCATTGTTTAAGATAGCTAAGATATAGGACCAACCCCAATGCCCTTCATCAGATAAATAGATCAAGAACATGTGCTATTTATACCAATGAAATTCTATGCCTCCATGAGAAAGTATGGCATGACCCAATTTGTTAGAAAATGGAAAGACTTGGAAAAAATTATTAAGTGATGTAAGCTAAGTCCAAAGAAACATAGGTCACAGGGTTTCCCTAATTTTTAATAACTAATATAACTGGGATAAGCAGAAAAGATCAAAATCTATGCACATATGACCAGATAAGATGTTGTTAAGGGAAATGAACCCACAAATAGGAACACAACTGTTTTTTTTTTCTTTCTTGCTATTGTTCTAACGTACTTATAACAGGCTATGTGATTTTTTTTTGTTTCTTTATATGTTCCTCCCCCATGCTATAACCCCTGTTTTCACTGTATTTGAATTTGGTGTGCCCACCTCTTGTATATACGCTCCTGTAATTTGGGGGAGGGGAAGGGAAAAAGCAAAATGCTGAAATAGGGATTCAGGTTGACCCATTGTAACAATGAGATGCACAAGACACTATGTTGAAAACTGAACTTTACAATTTAGGCAGGGGAAGTGGGGAGGGGCGTGTACTTGTAGAGGTGGGAGGGAAAGGACGGTAGAGGGAAATAAAGGAGGAGGTAACAAAGCTTGTTACGAAATGTACTCATTACTTGCTCATGTAAATGTGACCTCTCTGTACAGTATTTTTAAAATAAAAAACATATGAAAATGTTCTGAGATGAAAGAGTTTATTTCCTTTATTTTACTCATATAATATGGTTAACAAAGAAATTAATGCGAAACACTGATATGAAGGTATTTTGAATGAATGTGTGTGTGTGCACGTGCACGTGTTCTCATGCACTTGCATGTATGTTGGTGTGCTCACAGTTTGAAAAAAGGGCGTCAAAGTCTTGCTAGGCCTGCTCTCTAGATTGGTGAGCTACTATATGAGCTACATCTCCATTCCTGGCCCTTTGCTAACATTAAAATTTTTGAAAAATTATCTCATGAATTTATTTTGTCCTGATTGGCTTCCACTGTTATCCACATATCTCTGGCTCCTGAGTAAATATGCCAAGTAGTTAGGATTACAGGTGTGACCAACCAGCACAAGGCTTTCAGAATAATTTTAAAAGTGGAAGAAAGTTTACTTCACGGGGGCTTGTTTTATCATCTCCTACTTATAAAGCACTTTGGAGTGATTATTTGTGATTTTTTTTTTTTTAGATTCTTAAGAAAGTAAGTGATGATATTTAAAATTTAGTACTTTTTAAAATGGAACCTGGAAAAATGGGACAGAATATATTTGTCTCTCTTATAAGCTCAGCTCTGTGCATGGTAACCCAATATCACCAACACAGTCTGTGTTGAAGACAAAAGGTAACAGAAAATAATCACCATGGCCAATAATTGTTATGGTATTATTTCTTGGACAATATGAACCTTGAATAGAGAGTGTAAGAGAATGGAGAGATTTTACCTACCTTTTGTGTATTGCTGAAAGACTTTTGGAAACTTTGACTCATTTCCTTCCTCACAGTGTGTGCTTGGACCATGCACTTATTGACTTTAATTACAATTTTTCCCAACACTAAAATGGCAATAACATTAGCATTAGAAAATGTTATCTTAAGAATTAAGGAAAATAAAACTTGTGAAATACTTAACATAAACTTCCATGAATGAGTTTTGAGTTTAGTCAGCAGTTTTTTTAAAATACTAAAAAGAATGCCAAAAGTATTACAGAAATCATTGCATATAGTGAGCAAACAGAAGTAATGTTATCTATTGACCATGCTCTTCTTCCAAGGAAGCCAGGTGGATTATTTCTTATGCTGTAAATCAAACTTGTTATCTTATGTCTTGATAGTGTAAAAATATCAGGACAAAATAATGAAGGAATGTTGTAGACTGAGGTGAAGTCCATATGAAAATGTGCAAAACTGATAAAACATAAAAGTATCTGAGCATTATATTGTGTTTTACATCATTTAAGTTACATTGCAAAGTTAAGAAAGACCTAAAAGAATGGATTCTCTTTTTGATGTCCTATCATAGGTCCTTGGATGAACTCTTTCCTCATTCTTGTAAAGACATCATCAGATGAGGGGAACTATATTATTTTTTGTTTGCTTCTGTACATTTATTCTTCATTTGAAATCTGAACTACTTGAGACTGAAAGAAAACAAGGAAATTAGACACGCAGTCTTTGGAAAGAACAATCAATGTGAAATAAATAAAATGCATACAACCTTGTAAAAGGTCTGGCTAAAGTGAGTTATATAGTATCAAGCATAAACAGAAAATGATTAAGCAATATCATGTTATTTAAAATGGAAAATGTTAGGAGTTGCTTAATATTGTTCTTTTCTAATACCTTGAATTAATCATTGATTTTGTATAGAAAGATTAAAGATGAGATTAAAAAGAAACTTGATTAAAAGTGGACAAAAGTTCTGAATAGACATACTCTCCTTAAACCCTGAAAAATTCCAGAGGGTTTACAAAGTTCCTTAATACCACTTCTATGCTGGTTTAATTCTTTTTGAGCAGAAGTCATTAGAGAAATGTAATTCAAACTTACTATGATACTACTTCATAATTATTGTAACTTTTATCAAAAAAATCAAAGGAATCCGGTGTGGTGGTAAAGGCTTTTAATTCCAAGCATATAGGAGGTTGGATTTAAGTCTAAGGCCAGTCTGGAGTACTGAAGATAATAAAAACCTGCCCTTTTTTACCTTTTAATAAAGGTAATAATGCTGAGAGTGTGGAGAAAAGGAAATTTTCTACACATTTCAACAAAATGCAGGTTAGTATTCTTCTTGTAGAAAGTAATATGCAGCTTTCTAAAGAACTCCAAAGTTGAAATATCATCTGCCCCACCAATCATGTGATTATTTCTCTATGAGTAACTCAAATATATCTGCAGTTCATTGTACTCATCATTCACAACAACAGCCAAGATATAAATCGAATTTCAGTGTTCAACTACAGACTAATAAAGCCATGCAAAAATATCTTTTTCTGTTTCATCCTTAGAATATCAAGAGACTTCTCCCATTAACCACAACTTACAATGACCTGAAAGATGTATTCTAAATGAAGAAAAATATTGTCTTCTGATCTTTGTAAACACACACACACACACACACACACACACACACACACACACACACACACACACACACACACACACACACACACACCAACATCAAACATTAAGAGAGAAATTTTTAAAAAGTAAAGCAAGGTGGAATTGCTGGGGCATTTAGGTCACAATGTAGAAGATAGTAGATAAACAAGATGAACCGGTATAGAGTTGTAATGTGCAATCATGAGGCTACAGGGGACAACACTGGCCTTACATGGTTTCCCTTATTTGCAATATCTAGTATATGTCTGAGTCAAGCAGGAAAGGTCAGATAAGGTGGTGTTAGGGAAATGGACCCTAAGATATGTATTCAATTTTTTTCTTTCATGCGATTGTTTCTAACACATTTATAAGACTATTTATTTGTTGCTTTGTATGTCCCTCCCCCACAGTATAACCCCTGCTTTCACTGTATTTGATGTCTGTATAATTTGTGGAGGGGAAGGGGAAAAACAAATCGTTTAAATAGGGAAACAGGTGGACCCATTGCAACAATGAAATGTACAAGTCGTTATCTCGAAAACGAACTTTACAATTTTGGTGGGGGGAAAAGGGGGAGGTTTGGATGGGGGGGGAGGATCAGAAGGGATTGGAAGGAGAAACAAAGGAGGAGGCTACAATGCTTGATAAGAAATGTACTCATTATCTTGTCCATGTAATTGTAACCCCTATGTACAGTATTTTCACAATAAAAAAACTAGAATGAAGCTATGTAAGTAGGAGTTGTTCTTCTGAGTAGGGGTTGCTCTTTTTGTTGTGCTTCCTTCAGTAATGGATAAGATGAACATAATTCTTTAAATATACCCGCTTGTTTGCAGAAATAATAACAAACACTATACCAATAATGTTGCATGCTCAATATAGAACAAAATGTCAAATTAAAATACATGATATTATCCTTGGTGTAAACTAATTATTGCAAATAAAGGAAAGCATGGGACCTATGTTTCTTTGTCCAGTTTACTTCATTAATATGATTTTTTCCAAGGGGAGTACTATGTGAAGTCTTTTAAGATCTTCCATTTCCTTAAAAATGAGATGATACCTTTCTTTCTGATGAAAACATAGTATTGCATGTACGTATATCTCTCTGTTGTGTGTGTGTGTGTGTGTGTTTCACTTTCTTGATCCGTTCATTTACTGAGAGGCATCTGGGTTGATTCCATATCTTAAGTAGGGTAAATACTACTGTGATAAAACATAATTATTGGGCTGGTAGCTTTAGTGTGGCCTTGTTTGTGGCCACTAGGGTAAATGCCCAGAAGAGGGATTACTGGGTAATAGGGGAACATTATTGTGTACATCAAGGATAATATTAATAGTTGAGCGGAATAGCTCAATAGCTATGTACATATGACTCTATAAGGTGATTTAAAGTTAAATCAACACTTGTTGATTTAACTTTTTGTTGTTCTTAATATACTACGTGATTTGTTTTTATCCTTTTGTGTTTTCCACACCTATAGTTTATCGCCTGAAGACACTGTATTTTAATCTGATGCCCGGGTATTGTAAATATGTTGATCTGAACTTGGAAATGGAAGGAGAAAAAACAAAATGGTGAGACAAAGGACAAAGGAGTAACCTATGCAACTGTGATACTCACAAGACAATATGTTGGAAATAATCTTGGGGGGGGGGGGCGTTGGGAGAGAAGAGGGAAAAATTGGAGAAGGGGTAACAAGTTAGAAAAGAAATGAATTCCTTACCTTACTTGTGTAAGTATAACCCCTCTGTACTTTTCCTTAACAATAGAATTTAAATAGAAAATAAAATCTATGAGAGCAGCAATACAGGAGATAGCAGAGGGGGAAATATTGTAGTATAGTGCAGTAAAACAGCTGTAGAGACCAGAAATTTTACTTTTGCATAGGAAGTAATAAACTAGCACACAGATTTTCAGCCTCATGTCAGTCATTAAAATGGGGAAACAAAATGCACAATCAGTAAACCAATAGAGATAAAATAGAAAACTAAGCAAGTTGAATAGATGACTTGGACCAAGAATAACAAATGACACAATTAGGTAACAAATAACAAGCTGGTAAGTTTAAAAAATATTACCCATAATTCTATTAAATGTTGTGTACATCACAATTTGTTAGCACTATAATTCAAATCACAGTTAAATAATATATCATTATTATAATGTCATTTATTTTTGATTTCTTAGTATTGAATTTTTAATATAAAATTTTAATTTTAGCAGCTATAGAAAAGAAGAAAGTGAAATTAATTTTAATGATATATTTCATGAATTGTAAAATTGAGAAACATTAGAATTTAAAGAAATAATTTATCATTATTGTTTTATTTCTGTGAATTAATGTAATAATTCAAAGTGTATTCTACACTTAACACTCATCGTAATATCAAGTAATAAATAATTGCACATGACTCGGTTTAAGGTGGAAGGATTTAGCACTGTGGTAAAATTCATACCACACAATACACGAGGGAATGACCCGTTTCATCTAGTTTAAGTTGTGGAAATTTGATTTCAACATGAATGTTAAATTCCTGTCTAGGTGACATCTATACAAGTATATAGAATTATATGCATGAGGAGTACTTCAGATGATACTTAAAAGTCATATTCATTAATTAAATTTTTATTATTTTGTACCAAATAACAATTTATAGAGAGACTGAATTTCTGAGTAGATGATGGTGTATGTGGGCCAGATTATGCACATTGAGGCTTATTTTATATTCCTGATATTGTTTCTACAGTTAGATTTAATTTTCCATAACTGGGTTAAGTTATTATATTGGATATATGAAAGTGATTCTTTGCCATTAATCCTTTGCCAGTTGTCTAATACTAATATAACTTATTCATGTGTTAGAAGTAATGGAAATAACAACAGATATAAGCAAGATAAATCAGTCTGAGGTAGAAAAGAATTTTCACCTTTATTTTGATAGCTGGTCCTTTTTACACTACAGAATATTCTTGGGAAAATGTGCTCCAGGCTGGCCACAACTGCAGAATATTATGGTTTGATCTATCATAAGAGAAGGAAGGATGGGGAACGTCCCTTCCAAAAGTCTGCTCCCAGAGATGTGATCTGCTTTATGGTGGTTACTTGAAAATGAACATTTTTCACAGTCAACCTTGAAAAGCTATCTTGATAGACCATTTCTGTAGCTGGATTACTAGAGACTTCTTCATAGTTTTGTAAAGATGCCAGGTTTCCTCATTTTGAGACAATTTAACAGGAATTTAGTCACCTGTGTTTTGTATCTTTCAGGGAAAAACCAAATGACCCTAAGCCAGGGAATCACTGGGGCCCAGAAATGCTACTACCTTGAATAGTAATCCTAGACCTCTAAAACAAAACACACACACACACGCACACACACACACACACACACACACACACACACACACACACACACACACAATCAAACAATCAAACAAACAAAAAAATCCAGTTAATACAGCCAGTCAGGGCTGTTAGCACAGCCTACTTGAAGTCAGGCAAAAAAAGTGAAGCTGAGAGTTATTTAGCTGATAACCAATATATTTTTTATGAGGCAGACTGAAATGAGACCCCAGAGAGAGGGTCAGGAAGACTGATCAGAGAGACTAAAATTGGTCACACAAATATTGGAAAATAAAATTCTTTGCAGAACAAATAAATCGTAGTAAGCCTGCGCATATAAGAACAAGACAGCAGACCAAATTCCAGAAATGCACATTTTCTTAGAGGTCAGCTTAATGAATTAGCAATGGAAATATTTGAATTCTTAAATATTTGACCACATGTGGAAGAAGGCTGAAGAGAAAGAAAATGCCATCACTCTGTTAGGAGGTCCAACATCACATTAGGAAGTAATCAAGCACAGATTTGTAATAAAAAGAGTAAATAATTATTCCAAATGAGGGCTTCATTTGTTTTGATCTAACAGTTCTTGATTTAGGTGTTAGCAATTACCATACAATTGATCCAGTCCCACAGCTGAGTTAATACTGACCGCAGTATTCCCACATGAAGGAACAGAGAAAATTTACAAATGTCTGATGAAATGAGTAGAGGGTGAAATGTTCTAATAATGATATCTGAGGTTTAGAATCAGGTGATGAGGTGGATTTTCTTTTCTAAAAATCCCTCATTTTTAGCCTGGTGCCAGTGGCTCACAGCTGTAATCCTACCTACTCAGGAAGCTAAGGTCTGAGGACGGCCGTTCAAAGCCAACCTGGCAGGAAAGTTCCTGAGACTCTTATCTACATTTAACCACCAGAAAACCAGAAGTGGCACTGTGGCTCAAGAGGTGGAGCACTCACCTTGACTTGAATAGCTTAGGGACAGTGTCCAAGCCCATACTTCAAGCCCCTCAACCAACAACAAAAATCTCCCTTTTCTTGGATCTTTTCCTAACATTCAACAAAGAAGCCATTTTATCAAGCACTACATTTAAGTCCTATTCTAGCTACTGCAAATAGAATGATTTGGTATCCTATGACAAATGGTTTATATTTGCGGAAACAATACCAGCAATGGTAACTTTTTTCCAGTCCTTGAACTCTGGGTCTGGGCCCTGAACATGGTTATGCTGGTAGCTTTCATTTGAGCTTGTTTGTTATTTATTGGATTACTGCCAATGAGGGTAATTACTGGGTGTAAAGGGAGATATATGTTTAGTCTTTTCAGGAAACTCCGTACTGCATTCCACAGTGGTTGAAAAAGTTTAGTTTCCCACCAACAGTGTAATAGAGTTCCCAATTTGTTACATCCATGCCAGCATTTTCTATTGCTAGTTTTCTTGATAATAGGCATTCTAATTGGGATGAGGTAGAATCTGTCTTGTTTACTTGTAGATTTGTGGGCACCTTCTAGCTACCATGAATGAATCCAAGAAATCTATATTGCTCGGTGTCTGCATTCCTTTCTCTTTTCTCTTAGTATAATTTTCCCAAGCCTTTCATTTTCCTTAATATTGGTGAAAAGTCATCCTTTCTGATGGGTGAATAGAATTCCAGTGTGTGTGTGTGTGTGTGTGTGTGTGTGTGTGTGTGTGTGTGTGTGTGTGTGTGTGTGTGTGTGTGTGTAAGATGATTATAGGCCCATGAGTTCATTTCTATGTCTTCTGTTTCATGTGTACTTTTGTAATTCCATATTAAATTTGGATTGCTTTCTTTACTGCATTGAAGAATATTGTTAGGATTTTGATGAGTAACACATGGTCAATTGTTTGGGGCAGTATTGCAGTTTTTGACACTTTAATTCTTCCACCCAGGAACATTGAAAGATTTTCCATATCCTTGAATCTCCTTCAATTTCCCTTTTTAGAATTTAATGTTTTCACAGTAGAGTTCCTTCACATTTTTAGTTAAATTAATTAATTCCTCATTTTGTTGTTGTTGTTTTTTGTTTAGATTAGATTTGATTTTGAGGCTAAAACATATGAGGTTGTATTTTGGATTTCAGGTTGGTTCTTCCCATTGTTGGTAACACAGAAAAACTACTGATTCTTGGTGGGTTTTATACCGTGCTACATAGCTGAAGGTTAGCATCACGTTTCCTAACTTGAGGGAGGAAGCTATAAGGACTTTTAAATACAGGATCATTTCATCTGTAAAAAGGGATAGTTTTACTTCTTCCCTGTTTGTATCCCCCCCCCATTTTTTTCTCTTTCCAATTGCTCTTGCTAGAAAGTCCACTACCATTTTGAAGAGTAGTAGAGAGTGGACATCCTTGTCTCATTCATTATTTTAATGTCTTAATGCTTCCACTGTTAGGTAAATGCAAATTATCTCTATCATAAACATACTCTGTATTATATTGAGGAGTGTTGATGCATTCCTAGCTTCTCAGACTTTTTTAATCATAAAAGGATATTGGAGGTTTTTAAAAGCTATTTCTATATCCATACAGATGATCATGTGTTTCTCACCCCTGCTTCTACTGATGGTTTGTGCTATGGTTATTGACAAGAATATTGAATCAAATTGTATCCTAGGATGAATCCTTTTTGATCATACCATATGGCTTTTTTTGTTAGTTACTGAAATTGGCTGGTGAGAATTTTATTAAGAAGTTCTGTAGTAATGTTTATCAAAGAGTTCTCTTTCTTTGGTGAGTCCCTATGTGATTTAGGGAAGTGTCTAATTCTATTTTCATAGAATGTGTTTGATAATTCCATTTCCCTTTCCATTTCATTGAAGAGTTAGACCTGCGTATTGTAAGTTCTTTGCAGGCCTTAATTGCATGGTAAATTCATTGAGTCCTAGCCTTTTCTGGAATGGGAAGTGGTTTATTGACATTTAATTTTCATTAATTCTTTTTTTTTGATTCTTTTTTTTAATATTATTTTATTTTATTTGAGAACATACTGTACAGAGGGGCTACAATTACGTGGGCAGGATAATGCCTACATTTCTTACCAAGCATTGCAGCCTCCTCCTTTGTTTACCCTTCACCTCTCTTCCCAGCCTCCCCCCTCCCCCAACCCAATTATACCCCCCTTCCCCCCCCACATTGTAAAGCTGGATTTGACATGACATTTTGTACTTCTCATTGTTGCAACAGGTCCACCTGAATCCTTAAACGATTGTTTGCCCCCATCTACTCCACATGTTATACTGACATCAAATATAGTGAAAGCGGGGGTTACACTGTGGGGGAGGGACATACAATGCAACAAAGAAATAATCTTATAAATGCGTTAGAAACATATGCATGAAAGAAACGAAAACATTAAAATACATATTTAAGGGTTCATTTTCCTAACATCACATTATCTGACCTTTTCTGCTTGACACATACCTATACTAGATATTGCAAATAAGGGAAACCATGGGACCTATGCATCTTTGGGCCTGGCTTACTTCACTTAATATAATTTTTTCCAAACCTTTCCATTTCCTAACAAATGGGGAAATGTCATTCTTTCTGATGGAGGCATAGAATTCCATTGTGTATATATACCACATTTTCTTGATCCATTCATCTACTGAGGGGCATCTGGGTTGGTTCCATATCTTAGCTATGGTAAATAATGCTGCAATAAACATAGTTGTGCTGGTAGCTTTAGTGTGGTCTTGTTTGTATACATTTGGGTAAATGCCCAAAAGTGGGATTGCTGGATCATAGGGGAGATCTATGTGAAGTCTTTTGAGGAACCTCCATACTGCTTTCCAAAGTGGTTGAACAAGTTTACATTCCCACCAACAATGAAGTAAGGTTCCTTTCTGTCCACATCCCCTCCAGCATCTCTTGTTGTTAGAGTTCTTGATTTTTGCTGTTCTAACTGGAGTGAGGTGATATCTCAATGTTGTTTTGATTTGCATTTCTTTTATGGCTAGGGATGTTGAACATTTCTTCATGTGTCTATTGGCCATCCTTCTTTCTTCTTCAGAGAAGCTGCTCTTTAAGTCTTTCGCCCACTTATTTATTGGGCAGTTGTTTCTTTGAGGATTTGTTGTTGGGTGGTTTAATTTTTTGAGTTCCAAGTATATTTTAGATATGAGACCATTGTCCGTTGTATGGCTAGTAAAGATCTTCTCCCAATCGGTGGGCTTTCTATTGATCTTGCTAGCTATGTCATTTGCCCTGCAGAAGCTCTGCAACCTTATGCAATCCCATTTGTCCAACCTTTCTTTGATTTGTTGTGCTTCCGGGTCTCTATTCAGAAAATTTCGGCCTGAGCCAAGGAGACCTAAGGTTTCTCCTATTCCATCCTGTAATGTTTTCAGAGTGTCTGCTTTGAGTGCAAGGTCTTTGATCCATTTGGAGTTGATTCTGGTGCAGGGTGATATATAAGGATCTAGCTTCAGTTTTCTACATGCAGTTAACCAATTTTGCCAGCACCATTTACTGAAGAGGCTGTCTTTCTTCCATTCTATTGTTTTAGCTTCCTTATCGAAGATTAGATGGCTATAGGTCTGTAGGTTCATTTCTGGGTTTTCAATTCTATTCCATTGGTCCTGAGGTCTGTTCTTATGCCAATACCAAGCTGTTTTGATTACTAGGGCTTTATAGTATAGTTTGAAATTTGGTATTGATATTCCTCCAGCAGTGTTCTTTCCGTTGAGGAGCGTTTTTGCTATTCGGGGTCTTTTATTGTTCCATATGAATTTTTGGATTGCCTCCTCTATTTCCTTGAAGAATGAGAGTGGAATTTTGATAGGTATTGTGTTGAATTTGTAGATAGCCTTGGGAAGTATTGTCATTTTCAGGATGTTAATCTTGCCAATCCAGGATCATGGGCCGTTTTGCCATTTTTTAAGTTCTGTGTTGATTTCCTTTTTCAAGATTTTAAAGGTTTCATCATAGAGGTCCTTCACTTCTTTGGTTAAGTTAATTCCTAGGTATTTTATTTTTTGTGGGGATATTACAAATGGAGTTGCTTTCCGAATTTCAGCCACACTTTTCTCATTGTTGGCATATAGAAAAGCCATTGATTTTGGGGGGTTAATTTTATAACCTGCTACTTTGCCAAAGTTTTGAATCAGCTTGAGAAATTTGGGAGTGGAGTCCATGGGATTCTTTAAATATAAGATCATGTCATCTGCAACGAGGGAGAGTTTTATTTCTTCTTTCCCTATTTGGATCCCCTTTATGTCTGCATCTTGTCTTATTGCTGTAGCTAGGCATTCTAATACTAGAATGAAGAAAAGTGGAGAGAGTGGGCATCCTTGTCTCGTTCCTGAGTTAAGAGGAAATGGCTTTAGTTTTTCACCATTGAGTATAATGCTGGCTGTAGGTTTGTCATATACAGCCTTTATTGTATTGAGGAATGTTCCATGGATTTCTAATTTTTCCAGAACCTTCATCATAAAGGGGTGTTGGATCTTGTCAAATGCTTTTTCTGCATCTATTGAGATAACCATGTGGTTCTTATTCTTGCTCCTGTTGATGTGATGAATAATATTAATTGGTTTGCGTATATTGAACCAGCTTTGCATCCCTGAAATGAATCCTGTTTTATCACGGTGTGTGATTTTTTGGATGAATTGTTGAAGTCGATTGGCCAAAATTTTGTTGAGAAGTTTTGCATCAATGTTCATCAAAGAAATGGGTCTATAGTTCTCTTTCTTTGATGAGTCCTTGCCTGGTTTTGGGATGAGGGTTATGATGGCTTCATAGAATGTGTTCGGTAGTGAGCTTTCTCTTTCAATTTCATTGAAGAGTTGGAGGAGTATTGGTGTGAACTCTGCTTTGAAGGCCTTGTAAAATTCCGCTGTAAAACCATCTGGTCCTGGACTTTTCTTAGCTGGGAGGTCTCTTATTGCTGTTTCTATTTCAATGCTTGATATGGGCCTGTTAAGCTGGTTTAACTCATCTTGGTTTAGTTTTGGCATGTCAATATTTGCTAGGAAAAGGTCCATTTCTGTCAAGTTCTCAAACTTATTAGCATAAAGTTTTGAGAAGTATTCCCTTATAATGTTCTGAATCTTGGTTGTTTCTGTGGTGATGTTTCCATTCTCATCTCTGAGTTTATTAATTTGGGTGTGTTCTCTCCTTTTTCTGATTAGATTTCCTAAGGGTCTGTCAATTCTGTTAATTTTTTCGAAGAACCAACTCTTTGTTTTGTTGATTCTTTCTATAGTTTTTTTGGATTCTAATTCATTTAATTCTGATTTAATTTTGATTATTTCTTTCCCTCTACTGGATTGGGGTTTATCTTCCTGCTCTTTTTCAAGGAGGTTTAGATGTGTCATTAAATTGTTAGTTTCAGATCTCTCCAATTTGTTGATGTAGGAGCTCAGAGCTATAAACTTGCCTCTGAGTACTGCCTTTGCTGTGTCCCAGAGGAGCTGGTAATTTGTGTGTTCATTTTTGTTGAATAGCATGAACATTTGAATTTCATTTCTAATCTCTTCCATGACCCACTCATGATTCAGCAGTGTGTTGTTCAGCCTCTATGTGATACTGGACTTTCTTTGGTGGCTTTTGGTGTTGAGTTCTAATTTTATTCCCTTGTGGTCAGAGAGAATGCAAGGTATAACTTCAATGTTTCTGAATTTAGACAAGTTTGCTTTGTGGCCTAAAATGTGGTCTATTTTAGAAAACGTGTCATGTGCTGCTGAGAAGAACGTGTATTCTGATGCTGCTGGTGTGTTAAAATCCCCAATAATTAATGTCTTTGGATCTATATGGGATTTGAGGGAAAGTAGTGTTTCTTTGATAAATTTGGGTGCTCCATTGTTTGGCGAATAGATATTTAGAATTGTAATATCCTCCTGAAGGAGAGATCCTTTAATTAGTATGTAGCGACCTTCTTTATCTCTTCTCACGAATTTTAGTTTGAAGTCTATTTTATCTGATATTAGGATTGCAACTCCCGCCTGTTTATGAGGGCCGTTTGCTTGGTAGATTTTCTTCCAGCCTTTAACTTTGAAGATGTTTTTGTTTTTACGGGCAAGATGTGACTCCTGCAGGCAGCAGATAGAAGGGTCTTGTTTTTTAATCCAACTAGACAGTCTATGTCGCTTAATTGGAGAGTTCAGTCCGTTAACGTTAAGAGATAGTACTGAGAGGTATTTGGGAGTTCCTTCCATGTTATCCACCTTCTTGGGGGCTGCGAAAACTGGGTTCTTCCTAATGTTCTTGGATTCTCAGTTTGGGTGCAGTTTCTTGGCCTTTGTTGCGGTCTTGTTGGTTTTCTATGTGTAGGACATCTTTAAGAATCTTTTGTAGGGCTGGTTTGGTGGAGATGTATTGTTTCAATTTTTCTTTGCTATGGAAGGTTTTTATTTGGCCTTCAGTTATGAAGGAGAGTTTAGCTGGGTACAGTATTCTTGGTTGATAATTATTTGTTTTTAGGGCATGGCATACGTCATTCCAGGCTCTTCTTGCTTTGATTGTCTCTGCTGAGAAATCTGAGGTAATTCTAATTGGTTTCCCTTTGTAGGTGATTACCCTTTTCTCCCTGACAGCTTTAAGGACCTTTTCCTTGGTCGGGGTTGATCCTGTGTGGATTATAATGTGACAGTGGGATGTCCTATTCTGGTCTGGTCTATTTGGGGTTCTAAAAGCTTCTTGTATCTGAATAGGCCTATCTTTTTGTATGTTTGGGAAGTTCTCTGCTAGGATCCTGTTAAACAAATTTCCTAGACCATTAACTTCTGTTTCTAGGTGCTCCTCTACACCCATTATCCTTAGATTGGGCCTTCTGATGGTGTCTTCCAGGTGTTGGATCGACCTATCATATTTCTTGGACTTGTCTTGGATGGTTGTATGTTCTTTCTCTATAATATCTAGGCTGTCTTCCATCCCTGAGATTCGATCTTCTGCATGGTTTAACCTGATGTCAAGACTCTGTACTTTGTTTTTTATCTCTTTTCCTTGTAATTGGTCAGCTTTGATGGCTTCAAGTTCTTTTTTGAAGCTCTGTTTTAGGTCTTGTATGAATTTCTTTACTTCCTTAATTTGGTGTTCAGTGTTTGTTCTCAAATCACTTAGTTGATTGGTTATGGTTTCTTTGGACTCCCATTCCTTCTGTTGGGTTCCATTCAGCATTCCCTTTGTGGTCTCCCTGACTTCCTTCAGCTCTTTGTTAATGGATTCCATGAATGCCTTTAGTGATCTTTGTGTATTCTCTACCTGGTCTCTCAATTCCTGAATAACTCTTTGATTAGTTTCCTCCCGTCTGTGGGATTCTTGCAGTTCTCTTTCTTCCCGTTCGTGGGAATCCTGCAGTTCTCTTTGAGTGTTCTCTGCCTGCTCACGCCATTCCTCCCTTTCTCTTTGAGCATTCTCAAGTTGTTCACGCAAATCCTGTATCAGTTTTTGAGTAGCTTCCTCACGCTTATGATATTCCTGTATAAAATTCTGGGATGCCTCCTCTCTCTCTCTATCACGCTCATACAGAGTCCTTTGTACATTGTCAAACTTCTCATTTATCATGTTTGCTATCAGTGTTTGTAGAGCTCTTTGGGAACTCTCCTCTGGATTATTCTTTATCTGTTCTAATCCCTGATTATCAAGATTGGGAATTGAGATACCCGAATTTGCCATTTTTCTTGTGTTTTTCCGGATTACTCGGCCCATTTGAGATGAAGATTGCACCAGTTTTATGCTAGAACATTATCTTAAGGCAACCATCAACCAAAGTTTGCGTTTGTACAGTCAATAGTCTAAAGATACAAACTAGTTCAACAGATACATCTATTCAACATCAAACAACTATATGTTAAAGTACTTCGAACCGCAGAAAAGAATTTGGAAAACCAGAAATTATTAGGATTAGGGAGAGATGTGGGTAAAAAATAGGAATAGATTGGTGTGGGGAGGCACAGGTAGAGTTAACTATATCCTAATCACAATGCAGGAAATGTGTTGGGTAGGATGCAAATAGAGAGAGAAAGAGACCAGAAAAAAAATAGAAACGTAAAAATTAATGTTATTATAGAAGTTAAAAGCCCGTCTATTTAGAGAGGAATGTGAATATGTTCCGAGAAGGGGAGGGACATAAAGGAGATGTGGAAAACTTTAAGGATGAGAAAGGGAGAAGAAAAGATCAGAAGTTCAGTAGAGCTAGACAAAAACCAAAAAGATAATTAAGAAAGAAAGAAAAAGAGAAAGAAGACAAGAAAAGAAAGGAAAACGCTCATTCACATATTCCTAAATTAAAAATTATAAGATGAGAAAAAAAAAAGTTACTGGAAAACAATTATTTTTTCAGAAGAGGCAAAAATTAAAGATTAATAAAAGTTTTAGAAGGGAAAAAATATATATATAAGGTAGCAAAAAACAAAAAACAAGCAAAAAAAGAAAAGAAGAAGAAAAAAAAAAGTCTCGGGGGGGGGAGGAGTGGGAAGAATCCTGTATCTCCCTTTTGTCTCTAACCAGTCTCTTGTTGGAGTCTCTGGTCAGGTTGAGGTCCTGTGCCTTGATTGTTTTCTTAAGTTGGTTGGTTGGAAGAGGCAGAAAAATGCTCTGCTTTACCCAAGATTTTGAAATCCCCCTCCCAGGTTAGTTTTCTGGGAGGGTGGTCTGCTTTGAGAGTCACAAAAGAGGGGGATGTGGTGATGAGGCTAGGTTCTGGGTAGAGTTGAGGCCTTTCAACAAACAGTAGCTTTTCCCTGGGGCTATTTTGTGATAAAGCTCACAGCGCCCAGCCTGGAGCCATTCTCAGGGTTTCTGTTTTCCAATTGATTGTGGTGGCTGCTAGAGGGAGGGGCAGCCTCTGGCTCTGGTTACCCAGTGAGGCAAGGCACTCCTATGGCTGGTGCCTGAGCTGGGTGACTTTTCCCTGGATGGTGCTGAGTCTGGCAGGTCACTTCGCCGTTAAGTTCTTGTGACCTGCTAAATGACTCATTTTATTCCAAGGCCTGAGCTGGAGCTAGCAGCTCCTCTGAGCTTTGTTGGTATCCAAGATGGAGATCACCGGTGCCGAGGGGGTGGGGTAGCCTTCCCTCCTCTGCTTCCTGAGAAGGAGTGAGGATGTAGGGCTTGTACTCACGCCGAGTCTTGAATCCTGGGTCGTCTCTGGTCTGCAAACAGCAGGATGAAGATTTCCGCTCCTTGTCGGTTCTTGTTGGTGTTGAGTAGAATCCGCTCGTCCTCTGCGTCTGGCTCCTTCGTCCCGGACTCTCTGTGTCTCAGGTATGACCCCACGGCGGTGGTCGCCGCCGCGACCCTGCCGCCGTAGCAGCAGCTGATATGTTTCCTTGGCTTCCCCTCTCTTGTCTAACTCTCTGTCCTGTGATGGCACACTTGGTGTGATTCTCTGGCTTAGGACTGTTCACTAGAACTCTAAAATTGCTTTCTATGCGAGAGCTTGTTCAGATTCCAGCTTCTCCTCCGCCATCTTCCCGGAACTTCAAATTTTCATTAATTCTTATGTTTTACTTCTTGCTTCAGATTCAGTATAGGAAAGCATCAATTTCTTCAGGATTCTCCAGATTATTGGCATAAGGTTTTCAAAGTACTCTCTTATACCATTCTCAATGTTGCTTATATCTGTTGTGTTGTCTCATTTTTGTCTCTAATTTTCTCTATTTGAGTTAGTCCTCTTATTTTTTTTATTATGAAAGTGATATACAGAGTGGTTGTTACAGTTACATAAGTAATGAGTACATTTTTTTAAGTGTTAACCCTTCCCCATTTTTTCCTGCTTCCCTCAACCCTGACATCCCACTCCTGCAAAGTTGTAAAGTTCATTTCTAACATAGTGTTAGAACCAGGTTAACATGTATAAGACAAAGGGTACAGAAATAAAAAACAGTGAGTACAAGAAATTACCCAAAGGGTAAAAAGTAAATAGAAATAACCAAAAACAGGTCACTATACAATCATCTTGTATCTATTTCTTGAAGCTCATTTCGATAAGCATCATTTTATATGGTGATATGCATATTGCTTTTGAGCTATTGTGACTATTGTAGACATATTCTAGTGTTTCCAAAGGATTGAAAATCGGTGGCCTATGATTCTTTGGGTCTTGCTTGTTTGACTTATTATATTTTAGAAGTGATTGCATTTCCTTACAAATGGGGCAATGCCATTCATTCTGATGGAAGCATAGAGTTTTGTTGTGAACGTATATGACATTTTCTTGATCCCTCATTGCGGGCTCATAGGGGAGCTCTATTGAGGAACCTCCATACTTCTTTACAGAGTATTTGAACAAGTTTACATTTCCACCAATACTGTAGTAATGTTCCTTTTTGGCCACATCCCCACAGCCAAGCATCTTTAGTTTTAGTTCTCTTCATAATGATCACTCTAACTGGGGTGAGGTGGAAGGCCAATGTTGCTTTGATTCGCACTTCTTTTATGGCCAAAAATGTTGCATATTTCTTCATGCGTCTATTGGCCATGCATATTTCTTCTTCAGAGAAGTCTCTCTTTACATCTTTAGCCCACTTATTAAGAGAGTTCTTAATTCTTTGAGGATTTGTTTTTATTTGGGGGGGAGTTAACTTTTGGGGCTCTAAATATATTTGAGATATGAGGCCATAGTGTGTTGCAGAGCAAGTAAAGATCTTCTCCCAATCTGCTGGCTTTTTTTTATTAACTTATCTATATAAGTTCTCTTCTTAGTCAGATTTGGTATGGTTGTGTCAAGTCTGTTAATTTATTATAAAAAACCATCTCTTTTTAAAAATTCTTTCTATGTTTTATTTTGTCTTTATTTATTTATTTCTGATTTTTTAAACTTGTTTCTGTCTACTGCTTTGGGTTAGGGCTTGCTCCTGTTTTCAAGCATTTGAAGTACATACTTAAAATATTTGTTTGAGATTTCCCAAATTGCTTGATGTAGGTACTCAGAGCTATAAATTTTCCTCTAAGTACTGCATTTCCTGTGTCCCAGATAAGCTAGTATTTTGTGTGATCATTTTTGTTAAATTCCAGAAACTTTCAGTTGTTTTCTAATCCCTTCAGTGTCCCACTGGTCATTCAGCAACGTGTTATTCAGTCTTCATGGGTTTGACAATTTTTTTTTTTTTTGCTTTAGCTGTTTAATTATAAGTTTATTATGTTACATTCTGACAAGATATGGGAGTTCAATTAATTTTTCTTTCAATTTGGACAGAATTTCTGAGTGACGTAGGATATGTTCTATTTTGGAGAATCTTCCATGAGCTGCTATGAAGAATGTATATTCTGATGATGAATGTATATTCCGTAGATGTCTGTTTGGGCTAGGTGGTCAATGTAGTTATTTAGGTCTGCAGTTTCTTGGTTGAGTTTTTCCTGGATAGGTCATTCATGGATGACAATGATGTGTTGAGGTATGTTTTTAGGTTAAGTAGTATTTGGTTGATGATGTGGAATGCTCCAGGATTCAGGGCATTGATATTTAGACTTGTTATATCCTCCTAATTGAGCGTTGTCTTTATCAATATGTAATGTCTCTTCGTACTAATTTTAATTTAATTCTATTTTATCTTATGTTAGTAATTCTACTGCAGCCTGTTTATGGTGTCCATTTGCTTGAAAATATTCCTTCCAGCATTTCAGTTTGAGTATGTGTCTGTTTTGGTCAATAAAATATATCTCTTGTAGATGTTAGATGGATGCGACTTGTTTTTTGATACTACTATTTAATCTATGTCTTCTATTTGGAAATTTAAGTCCATTGATGTAGAGAGTTAAGACTGAGAATTTCCTGATAGTCCTGCTATGTTATACATCTGCTGTTAGGAGCTGTGCCTCATTTACTCTTAATATATTTACTTTGTTCTCTGATTGGGAGCATTTTACATAATCAGTTCCTGTTCTTCTTGATCTTCTCTATGTAGGGTATATTTGATTAACTTCTATCCTGCTGATTTGGTGGAGATACATTGTTTTAAGTTGCTTTGTAATGAAATATTTTTATATTTCCTTTAAATGTTAAGGAGTTTGGCTTGGGACCGTATTAATGATTGGTAGTTGTTTACCTTTAATGTTTGTCATATATCATGCCAGGCTCTCCTTTTTGCCATATCAGCTAAAAATCTGTATTTAATCTGACTGTATATTCTTTATAAATAATCAATCTTTTCTCTGTAGCAGCTTTAAAAATCCTTTCCTTGATCCTTAATGATCCTCTAATGGATTTTGATGTAGTGGTTGATTGTTCAGTTCTAGAATTCTCTGTTTGGTGTTCTAAAGGTTTCTCTTTTCTGAATGAGCCTATCTCTTTGGTGTTTGGCATGTTCTCTGCTATATTTCTGTAATATGTTTCCCATCCATTTAGTTTCCTACTCTTCTCCTTCTTGATACCTATCTCCCTGAAATTTGATTTCTAAATGAGTCTTGTACTTCTGGAAATATCGTATCTTATTTCTTGTATTTGTTCTAAATGATAATTTCCTCTTTCCTGTTAAACCTATTCTGTCTTTGACCCTGAGATTATCTTATATGTCATTTATATGCTGTGGCGACTTTCTATTTTGTTTTCGATTTCCCTGTCTTCTAATTGGTCCTTTTTTAGGCCTTCTATCTCTTTATTAAATATTTGTTTTCGGTATTGTATGGAATTTTCTGTACATTTTTTATTTGGGTGAGGGGGTTGCAAAGGTTGTTTTCTTAGCTTTGCCTTCTCTCATATCTTTTAACTAGGCATCCATTTTTTCCTTGGACTCCCTTTACTTCTTAGAATTTATTTATCTTTGTTTCTTTTCTCCACGAATTATTTTGCTAATCGTTGTTTGTTCTCATCTTGTTCACAAATTTCCTTGTAGAGGTTTTCTCTCTTTTCATTAATCACATTTTCAGCAGCATTTGTAATATATTTTGATATATCTTCTATGTCCTTGATTGTCTGTTCTAATGCCTGGTTATTTACTGTGTGAATTGAAGTACCTTGACATAATTTTTCTTGTATTTTTTTCTGATTGGTTTTGTCCATTTGGAAGTTTGCTCTTGGGGAAACTATGATGTTAATAATTGACTCTCTATGTTCTTGGGTGGTTTGCCAGGTGTGGGTTTGGTCTTCTGTTTTGACTTGTTTTTCTGGAATTAGGTTTTTTTCTATACAATTAAGTGTAGAAGTATAAATCAGTTATGGTGAGATGTTGTGATGTTAATACTTATGGTTCCAGTGACAGTTCGGACGGTCCAATGGTATAATGAATAGCTCTGTGTATGGATGTGGCTTTCTCTGATGTACACTTCTATTTCTACCTTTTTCCACGTGGCCCTTTTCTTTCTACATTGCAGATGTGCTTTTGAATATGTTGGTCAATACAGTCACAGTAGTCACCTGCCTGGCTGGGCAGGTTTTCATAGATTTCTATTTTCTAGTGAATATAGTATAAAATCTTCTTATGAATTTTATGTCTATAATTATATCTATAATTACAGCTGTATATCTATAATTATAGTTGTCTTGGTGTGACCCTCTAGAAGTGGAGTACAGGCCAGGACTCTGTTTCATTAGAGAGAGCTAGGGAAATTTTCTGTTGTTATTCTGCCATTGTTTTTCCTCTTCCTCAGATTTGTTTTATATATTGTTGATTTTTTAACATAATTTAGGATTTGTGATGGTTGTATCAGGTTATTTTTGTTTTTCTGCTTGTGTTATTTTGAAGTAGTTATTTCAGGCTTCTGTGAAGAGACACAAATATTTGTTATTACATTGAGAGAAATCGAGAAGTCATTTTAACCTATTTGCTACAAGTAAATTAATATTAAGCAAAGCTAATGTAAATAATCACTTCTTACTCTACAGAGGACGAGTATAGTACTCGCGAATATCTTGGAGGAAAAGACTTTAGACTCATTACAATTGATGCCTTACATTGAAATTACCGGCTCAACATTCTTCTTCAGAAAGTCAAAAGTTCCATTTATTTCATATTAATATTATAAAATCATAATACCTGCATGTTGAATTGTTTTCCTCTGCTATTTTCAATTCCATTCTTCATCCATTACATATCTTTGAATGACCAATTCCTTCCAATACCTATATTTCTTATATTGTGTTATAAATCTCAGTAATATAAATACGAATTTATCTCTGAGCCAAATCTTGAGCTACATTTATATGTAATTTATGCATTCTCAAGCAAGAAACCTATTTTACTCTATTTTATGTTTTAATCAATAAATGCATTCTCTTTAGAAATATGTTCTCTCTTTTATATTGCTCCAGTAAACATCATGTGTCTAGTACTTTTAATGAAATATAAGATTTGGAACTAGAAGCCACCCCCCCCCATTATCACTTTCACGTAAACCCCTGGAGACTATTTTACCTATAAAAATATAAAAGTGCAATGCACATGTTTATATATAAATAATATAATGGTTAAGACAATTAGACACAAGGACTACCACATCAATTCCCAATTGACTTAAAGGCACCAAATCATTGTGTTCATGAATATCACTATTATTAGAAAATGACTAGTCAATACAAAGTTTATATTATATTTGAAGTTTACAAAATGAAAATTACACCCAGATTTGCTGTCAATATACTGTTTCCATGAATACACTTTTTCAGCAAACAGGTAAATAAAAATAAGGGTTTGACACAGAATGTAAGATGTAGAAGTAGACTGTCTTTCCTTAAGATGATTAGTACCTGCAAATCATGTGATATATTGAAAGATACTATAAAAATTCATAAGAAGATGTATGATCAGAAATGATAGGTAAGAAAAGTAACTAGAAAACTGTATATGTAAATTGACCTTTCAATATAAGATGGCAAGTTTTCAATATATGGGCCTATAGAAGGTGATTCTGTATTTCTAACTCACATACAATATTCTGCATTTTTCCACATACTCCCGTTCTCTTACCTCAGTTCCTGATCAATATTCTTCTATTTCATGATGTCAATTCCTACTAAAATAACAAGGTGGATGTTTTTTTGGTCTCTAGATCCAATACATTTTAGTATTTTGGAATAGTATGAGTTCATGGAGTTTGACTTGAATGTCAAGATTGTAGATATTGTATTCAGGTTACTGTTAATTGGCCTGAAGCATACAAAGACACACAGTATACTAAAAAGAAGGGACTTGATCTCAGGGAAACATACAGGTCCAGGCAAGATCCTGAAGCAAAGAAAAATCAATGGAGCAAACACCAATCAACTATAATTACAAAGGAATGGAACTGATCTCTGATGTTTCTGGGTGGCAGGTGTGTGTATTTGCATGTGTGTGTGTGGAGAGAGAGAGAGAGAGTGAGAGAGAGAGACAGAGAGAGAGAGAGAGAGAGAGAGAGAGAGAGAGAGAGAGAGAGAGAGAGAGAGAGAGAGAGAGAGAGAATTTTAGTGTGGCTTCCATATTTATAGTCCATAGAGCAATAATTATTAGGGAGGAGGTGCTCATATCAGAGCTCTGATACCGTTGTCTTCATTTTTTACTGAGATAAACACTTGCTTAATCTCTAATTAAATAGGGAAAATAAACTAACATGTAACGCGATTGTTTTGACAATTAATTAGTATATTGAAGGCCAAAGGGAGCAATTGGAGATCAGTTTAACCTTTTTCCTCTCAGTTGAATATTACACAGCAATAGATGTGATTTCAGGAGTCTCTTGCAATGTACTGACAGCTGAATTATTAATATGCTTAATAATATGAAACATATGATGGAGAAATAGATCAGCCAGCAAGCACAAAGTACTAGTGATAAGACCAAACTTTTGAGCAGGTTACCACATCTTTTAGGAATGTAATTCGTTCATATGAACTTCAAATTTTAATCACACAAGGAAAGCCACAAAATTTGAAGTTCATATGAACGAATTACATTCCTAAAAGATGTGGTAACCTGCTCAAAAGTTTGGTCTTATCACTAGTACTTTGTGCTTGCTGGCTGATCTATTTCTCCATCATATGTTTCATATACTCTACTGTTCATCTAAGTAGAAAATGCTCATGATCCCATCTCATTTTACAAATTTCCATTCCATACAGACTCTATTTTAGAGTGCTTGCATTTAATATACTGCAACACCTCATCCTTCCCTGTGGGAGACAGGAAAAAAGATAATTTTGTTTGAATATTAAATTACATAAATTAGTGGATACAGGCATGATTTGTAAAATTATAGAAGTATGTAATAAATGTAAATAGGGAACATGTCACAAACAAAAAATATAATTAAAATCACATGACAAGACTAGAAGTCACAGCATTTTGTGCAGGGAAACATACATTAGATTAGTTGCAGAATTTCTAATTTGAGATAAATTATATATTAAAGCGTAATTCCCCTTACCTAAGGATTGAAACATTTTATTGAAAAAATATATATATATAGATTTTGGTCGGTCATGGGGCTTGAACTCTGGGCCTGGGCGCTGTCCCTCAGCCATTCAGCTCAAGGCAAGCGCTCTACCACTTGAGCTACAGCGCCACTTCCGGTTTTCTGGTGGTTTATTGGAGATAGGAGTCTCATGGTCTCTCCTGCCCAGGCTGGCTTTGAACCGCGATCCTCAGATCTCAGCCTCCTGAGTAGCTACGATTACAGGCGTGAGCCACAAGCACCCAGCTTAAAAAATATATTTCTTAGAGATATTTTTGCTTCATAATTTTAGGGATACAGGTGAACCCATTGCAACAATGAGATGGACAAGTCATTATGTCAAAAAACGATCTTTACAACTTTGGCTGGGGGGGTGGAGATGGGAAGGTATTGGAAGGGAAAACAAAAGAGGAGGCAACAATGCTTGATAAGAAATGTACTCATTACCTTGCCCTTGTAATTGTAACCCCTCTGTACGGTATTTTTACAATAAAAAAAGAAAATAATTTTAAGAAGACCATAATCCCAAAGTTATAATTTTTCTTATTATTTTTCTATTTCCATGTGATTTACCTCCAAATTAGAATTCCAGATATATGATTTAATTTAGTTTAACTGAAACTATTATTGAGTATAAGGTTCTTATACTCTCTACATTCATCACACTAAGATCATCAAATATGGTGACTTTGAAATGATTAGTCTCTTTGTCAACTATGTTAACATTATTTACAATGTGAGTGAAATGTTTAAAAATAGTATTTATTTTAGTTTAATTACTCTGAAGAGACAAGAACTGATATAATAAAAGGCTAAAAATGATTAGTTTTTAAATTGAGAATTTAAGAATTGTTTTTGACCAAACTAGTTACTGCAGCCTTCACAACATGAAGATAATTTATATTGAGATAATTTATATTGATGAAGCAAAAATCCTAGAGCTTACACATTTACAAATACAAATATTATGTCATTCTGAAAATTTAGATCGCATATTAAACAGAAAACTTAGCATTCAAATATCTGAATATAGTAATACATTGAATTGCAGGGTAAGTACTTGTTCTGAAAGGAAATAAAATTGCATTTATTTTTAAAAGTAAACCTAAGTATACATTTGAATAAAAGAAAATGTTTAAAATATCACTCATGCAAGACAAAAGATGTACAATTTGTTGTCTTTCATGCCAATTATGTTCTCTAAACTTACTGGAAATACTAGATTAGTAACCCTAAATCATTGTTTTGTAAGGAAATAGAAATTTAGTTCCTAAAACTCATTACTATAATTTTTTCTCAAGCAATTTCTAAGTAATTGTTTATATTTTTTGTTTATATTTTTTGTCATGGAATCTTATTTGATTTTTATTCATTAAGTTAATTAATTAGCCAAGAACAATATAAATTATGCATGAACAAAGTTTATCTAACACATGTATTTCTTTCAAAAGACAAATGGCACTCTTAAAGAACACAGGAAGGGGGCTGTGAAGGTGGCTCAGTGGTAGAGCGCTTGCTTTGCATGCCTGAGGCCCTGGGTTCGATTCCACAGCACTACATAAGCAAAAAAAAAAGCCTGATGTGGTGCTGTGGCTCAAGTGGTAGAGTGCTAGCCTTGAGCTGAAAAGCTGAGGGACAACGCCCAGGCCCAGAGTTCAGGCCCCACGACCAGACCACCCCCCCAAAAAAAAAGAACACTGGAAGGCAGTGTTATGTTTTTATTAATTTTTAGTTATTTTGTTAATGGTTATTAATTTTCAGAAGTGGCATTTTCATTGTGCTCTTTCCATAATATATTTAAAACTTTTGATTATACTCCCTCTATTTCCTTTTTATTATTATTTTCTCCAAAGGTCTTCTGCATTTCACATCAAATTATATCTTTATATATGCACATATAATCTAATTTGGAAAATTTTATGTGAACTGCAACTTAATTCAAGATGTACAGTGGATTAACAGGATGAACAAAACCTTGAGTATTTTCAGTTAACTTCTGAATTGAGCTATCATTATTATTTTGGTTAGGGTTAGGATCCCAGACAGAAATAGAATTAGGGTTAGAGTAACAGAAAATTTAGGTTCAACACATTGAAACAATGATACTCACAACACACTCTATTGAAGATGAATTTTACACCATCCATCATCGGGAGGGAATACTGAGGGAGGTGGGAGAGGGAAAGGCTAGTGGGACAACTACAAAGAAGAGGGTAACAATGCTCTACAAGAAAAGAACCAATTACCTTACACATGTAATTGTGATCGCTTTGTAAGCCTCTTTACAAAAAAATAAGATTTAAAAATTAATGAAAAATAAAACCTGACATAGAAATATAAATAGAAAATAGAAATAGAAAATGAAATAGAAAAATGAAATAGAAAAACACTTTAAAAATTTAGGTTCAAAATGCAAGTAAAATTTAGAACTACACGCTGAGCAAGAGAGATGATATTTGTGAAATAGAAACTTGCTATTATCATTTTGATTCAGTTATATGTAGGCTTAGGATTAGGCAAGGTGTTCCAGTTAGAGCTGGGGTTAGGATAAGAAATAAGATGTAAGATATTTTGTAAAACTGCAACATATTTTAAGAAGAATGAATGGCATCAAAGTTAAAATGAATTAAAACCAGTGTTGGTGTAATTTTAACCATTCAGATATAATTTGGTTTAAACTGTGAATTAGTTTTAGTTCTTGTTAGGATTAGGGAAGGATAAGCTTAAGAGTAAAATTTACTTTTCCACTAAGTAGTAGAAGCAAAAAAATGAGTGATTCAATAGATTCCAAACAATTTTACTGACATTAACCATTTGTTGTTAACTCATTGTGATTAGGATTTGGTTTCTGGTTAAAGGGGGTTGAGGATAGAGTAAAGAAATGGATTAAACGTGTGGCTCACGCCTATTATCCTAGCTACTCAGGAAGTTCATTTCTGAGGATCACAGTTCAAAGCCATGCCAGACAGGAAAATCTGTGAGAATTTTATCTCCAATTAACCACCAGGAAACAAGAAAGTGGTGCTGTGTCTCAAGAGGTAAAGTGCACACCTTGAGTTAAGGAATTCAGGGATTGTGCCCATGCCTAGAACTCAGGGATAGTACCCAGGCCCAGAAATGATGCCCCACTACCAACAAAAAGAAAAAAAAAGAATTGGATAAATGTTTAGTAAATCTGAACTTATTTTAGGTTCTAAGAATTCAGGAAAAGATATTAGAAATACATTATACTTCCATTATCAGAGCTGTTCCTGAATGTTCCAGTTAAGTTTCAGATTAGAAAAATAACAACATATTGAGCAAAACTACAAACTATTTTAAGAAAGATGAGTTGAATCAAAGAAGGGATTAATAAATCTAATATATTTGTGTGGCTTTTAGAATCCAAATGCAATTGGTTCTAGGGTTAGGGTTACTTTTCTAATTTATGAACTAATGAATTAAAGGCACAATTCTTTCATTCTTACAAACCAAGAAAGTCACGCTTTTGAAAACAATTTCAATTTTCTACCTGAAAATGTGCCTTAAAATATTTTCCAACCAAATTAAAGAATAGTGACCAGGGTGTCGTTTATTAAAATTAGGTAATTTGATGATAAAGCTTTCAAAAATATGCAAACATATGGGATAAAACTCAGACATGGTACTGGGAAAACAGATACTCTACTTGCTCTAGCTGGGAAATTGTTTGTGTGTGTGTGTGTGTGTGTGTGTGTGTGTGTGTGTGTGTGTGTGTGTGTGTGTGTGTGTGTGTGTGTGTGCACCCACCACAGGTCTTCAACTCAGGCCTGGGTCTTGTCATCAGCTTATTCTGTGCAAGTATGGCACTAAACCTCGTACCCATAGGTTTTCTTCTGGCTTTTTAGTAGTTATTTTGAGATAAATATCTCATGGATTTTCCTGTCAGGACTTAATCTTCTGATCCCAACCAATCCTTGTGTTAGTGTTTCTGTGGGTGCTACCACAAAGTGACAGTTCATTAAACTGGGAGCAATATGTAGTACTTTTACTAGATACAAACTAACCAGTTCATTAATGTGGGAGTAACAGGATCAAATTAGATTGCCTTCAAACACATTGTTTCTAATGAGTTTAACTGAAGCCCAAAATATAATCAAACCTATTAGCCACAATGTATGAAGTAGCACATATTTATGGTGTAGAATATGTACAATGAATTAAATCCTGAATCAAAAGTCTTTGCTGGGTTTGCAGCAAAGAAATAGAGAGTCATTGAAATGAAGTCCAAACTGGAGGCCTGTAGTGAGCAGCAGAGCATCTGCTTAGTGTGTGTCCAACCCCCAGGACCATAAAGAAGTAGAAGAAAGTGAAAGTTTAGGAGAAAGAGGAAAGGAAAGGAGGAGGAAGGGGTAAGAAAGGAGGAAAGGTATAGCAGGAGGGAGAAAAGGAGGGGAGAGGGAAAAAGTAGAGGGGAGGAGAGAAGTAAGAGGGGTTCATTACCCTGGGGAAGAGGAGCAAGAGAGGAGGCAGGAGGAGGAAGATAAATGCAATATAACAACAAGAATTGTTGGAAAACATTTTGCATAAGTGATCTGTATGTACATGGCAGGATTGATTTCTAATCAGAGAGAGATAGCACGGTGACAATATGGGTGTTACCTGTTGCTTGGTTATTTTATTCATTCTTCAGTGAGGATTTCAGATGAAATCCTGACTTTGGTGTTTTACAGAACACTTCAGGATTTCTTTTTCATGAATCAAATATGGGAAAGAATTAATGCAACCTCCCTTAATTCAGAAAGAAAGTTTTAGTGGATGCTTTTCGGGGTTTTTTTTGGTCTTTTCTTTTTTCTTTTTTTGCCAGTTGTTCAGTACTCCAAAGCTGTGCCCTGGAGCCCTTTCCAAGTCCCCATGTGAGCATCCATTCCTGTAGTCTCTGTGGTTGTGGGTGCCTCATCAGATCACCCCTTGAGAGGGGTGGCCCCTTCCCTTGCAGTGGATGTGCAGTGAGTGTATGTGTGTGCATACTCCCCAGGATTTTCAGATGAAACCCGCCCACCCTGCCCACCTAACTTCCCAGTCTCAGTTTTTCCATTTCACCCAGGAGCTGGTAGCCATGGGGCTGGAATTGAGTCCACTGATGCCTCTCCTCCAGTTGTGCTGGTACTACTCTGCAGTGGTCCTGGGTGCGAGTGCCATTCCAGGGAGACTCTGTTATGGGGTCACTGCCTGCACCCAAGGTTGTGTGGTGGGGGGACACTATGTTTGTACACTGCACAGTCCATGTGAGAAAGAAGGTTGGGTGTGCAGCCAGCCAACTTGGGTCCAGGCAGTGCAACCTTGGTTCACCTCATCAGTCTTTAAGTTCATCTATGGACTGGAGACGTGTGCTAGCCCCTCTGCCAGTGGGCTTGTGAAAGCTGCAGAAGCTCAGCAACCTTGATCCCCTTCAGCGTCTCTATGGACCTCCATTTTCTGGTCCCTGTGGACTCGGGTACAGGGCCATGCCTGCATATGCCCATCACTGCCAGAGGAACCTGGACTTGCAGAGTATCAGCTGCACCACCGGGAGTATGAAGCCCCTTTGACTTTGCTGTGTAGCTTCCTCTGTCGTCCTTCTGGTCCACATGGGCCCAGCTCTGGGTGCCATTCCGGGGATGCTCTTTTTGGAGGCAATGAGCTCACCCCATACCATCATTGGTCTCCAAAGCAGGGGAATGGATTTGGCCTTGGCAATGTAGACTGCACAGGTGGAAAGCAGGACTTGGGGTCTGCCCTGCCTATCCCCATGGCTTTGGCACCTGAGTCTGGATTTCTTGGTTTGGTCAATGATGGAGCCTTTTTGGCTACCGTCTACTGCAACAAGTCCTGCACTTGCTGCAGCACCAATGCAGTGTCTTGGACCCCCTCAGGGACACCATATGGACATCTGATAGGTCTACATGGGCTGGGTGTGGGTTTCATCCAAGGACTTCATTAGGAAGTGCTACTCTCCTTCATGGTACTGTAAGCAAGAGGTGCCACATATAATTTCTACTTTCTAACATTTTCCTTCACTGAGATAAACAGAATTGGGACATATAAATAAGTTTTATAAAAACAAAATATATAACCTATATCAATTCAACTTGTTAAAACATTGTAATATTTTTTATCCAGTAGGAATTCTGTCTGTAATTACTTATTTTACTTTTGAATGTAACTAATATAATATATTTTGTGTGTATTTTAGTATTCTAGTATAACTTCATTTGCACTACTTCCATACAATTTTTTTTCAAATTCTGAGATTTAATCATGTGTTTTTTGGATAAGAGTTTTGTTGTAATTTTATTTCCAATTGCCATTATGGCCTTATAAATACAAACAATAAAATCCATTCTTGCTAGTATCAAGTTAATATGATTTTAGACTAGAGACTCAAGGATATATCATTATATATCATACAGTAATGTGTATCACTTTGTTTAAAATTGCTCCATAAAATAATAAGTAATTCAGGCAGCAGCCATTTAATCTGGCATGCTTGTCCCTCTGGTGAAGTAGGATCCCAGTGGGAGCGTGCCCAACTTGGGCCTTGTGGGCACCTCTCCTGGGACTGCGGGAGAAAATCAGGATGCATCTGCTTTTGGGCTAGGGAAGCAACACTGAGGCTGCTGAATGAATGACACCACTGACTCAAGTGAGTGACTTGAGTCACATCTAGCACCCAGCTGCCCCACGGGCTTGGGTCCTGAGGATCAGCCCCTGGGAGCACACGCACCGCATGGCCAACCTAGCAAGGAGTGCAGACCGAAGAGAATCCACTCTATGGATTAGCTTGTACAGTTTTTATCCTTCGTGGAGCAGGGGACGATTCTGCTCCACTGTGGGGAGCAGACAAAAAAGACAGGCCCAGGAGGGGTGATGCCAACTTTTGTATTCAGGCTGGCAAGGAAACGTTCCTCCACGCACTCTCCAGCATGCTCAGGAAGCCCTTCTATGGTCCTTGTCCATGGAGTAGCAGCCAGGGATACACACATCCTGTATTCCTCGCTGTTCTTTTGGGTTTGTATGTTAATTTATACAGAGAGCCCCTCCCTCAGACAGCAGAGTTATCTTCTGGGTTTTGTTAAACATTCTGTATCTGAGCATTCCCAGTGTTTGGTGTTTGTATTGTTACTTATAAATGCGTTCTGAAATTTGGGTTTTATGTGTTGAGGTGTTGGAGGAGGAGACAGATCATGAACATAGTTTCCTACAAGCCTTTCATCTATAAAAGAAAACAGATTCTCTCTAAAAATGCCTTTCAGGAAATAAATTTGAGGGGGGGGGATAAAGGCTGTTTTCTCATGAGATCAAAATTTGCTCTTTTTATATGCATATTTTATGGTTCAAAATACAATTAAGTAATATACTATCTAGTAACAATTTTCCAGACCTAAGACTTAACTGTCATGGGAGCTAGAGGCAGGTTGTATTTTTAGCTTTATCCAAAAGGTGGGAAGAAAGTTAAAATCCATAGATTACTTTGTAGAATCAAAGTGGTAATACAAAATGAGAATCACGATAAACTTCTTTGCTATTCAAGGTTTTTTATTGTTCCATATGAATTTTTGGATTACTTCTATTTCATTGAAGAGTGAGATTGGGATATTGATAGGTATCACACTGAATTTGTATATATCTTTGTGAATATTGCCATTTTCATGAGATTAATCTTCCCAATCCAGGAGCATTGGAGGTTTCCCATTTCCTTAGTACTGCTTTTATTTTCTTTTTCAGGTTTTTAAAGTTTCCATCATAGAAGTCCTTCATCTCTTAAGTTAAATCTTAGGTATTTTATTTTTTGTGCGGCTATTAAAAAGAATTGCTTTCCTAATTTCAGCTGCACTCTTATTGTTTTTGCAATACAGGAAAAGCATTGAATTCTGAGGGTTAATTTTATACTATGCTAGTTTGCGAAAGTTTCTGATCAGCTCAAGTGACTTGGGAGTGGAGTCCATGCAGTTCTTTAAATACAAGATCATGTCATCTGCAAAGGGGGAGAATTTTACTTCATCTTTCCCTATTTGGATTTCCTTTAAGTTTGCATCTTGTCTTATTGCCCCAACTATCATTCTAATACTAAGTTGAAGAGTAGAGGAGAGAGCAGACATTTTTATCTCATTCCTGAATTTATAAGAAATGGCTTTAACTTTTCACCATTAAGTATATGCTAGCTGTATGTTTGTCAATCCTTAGCAGAAAAAACACCACTGGAGCACTATCATTTCCAAATTTCAAACTCTACTAAAAAGCTATAGTAAAAGAACAGCATGCACAAAAACAGACCTGAGGACCAATGAAATAGGAATGAAGACTCAGAAATGAACCTACTTAACTATGGCCACCTAGTCTTTCACAAGGGAGCTAGAAAAATAAAATGGAAGAAAGAAAGCCTTTTGAGTAAATTTTGTGGCAAAAGTGGTTAAACTCCACTAGAAAACTAGAGCTGTATCTCCCTGCACGAGAGTCAATTCCAAATGGATCAAGACCTCAAAATAAAAGAAGACACCATGAGAACATTACTGAAGGAGTAGGAGAAACTCTAGGGCTTTAGCCTAGGCAGAAATTTTCTTAATAGAGAACCAGAAACAAAAGAAATCAAAGAAATATTGGACAAATGACATTGCATGAAACATCAGAGCTTCTACAAGGCAAAGGACATAGCTAGTAAGATCAATAGAAAGCCTATGTTCTGGGAGAAGATCTTCACAAGTCATAAAATGGACCAGGTCTTATATCTAAAATATACTTAGAACTTAAAAACATTAAATCCACCCAACAATAAATCCTCAAACAAATCCTCAAACTGCTCAATAACTAATTGGGCTAAAGACTTAAAGAGAGATTTCTCTGAAGAGGAAATAAAATGGCCATTAGACACATGAAGAAATGCTCAACTTTTCTAGCCGTAAAAGAAATGCAAATCAAGACAACATTGAGGCTGCATCTCATTCTAGTTTGAAAGACTATAATCAAGAAATATAATAACCATAGTTGTTGGAGGGGATGTGGCTAAAAGGGAACCCTACTGCATTATTGATGGGAGTGCAAACTTCTTTAACCTCTTTGGAAGCAGTATGAGAGTTCTTCAAAAGACTCCACGTAGAGCTGCCCTATGACCCAGCAATCCCACTTTTGTGTATTTACCCAAATGATCACAAACTAGGTCATACCAAAGCTGCCAGCACAACCATGTTTATTGCAGCATTATTCACCATAGCTATGATATGGAACCAACCTCAACACTCCTCAGTAGATGAATGGATCAAGAAAATGTGATATATATATATATATATATATATATATACAATTATATATATGTATATCTATATACATATGTATGTATATAAAGAGAGAGAGAGAGAGAGAGAGAGAGAGAGAGAGAGAGAGAGAGAGAGAGAGAGAGAGAGAGAGAGAGAGAGAGAGAGAGAGAGAGAGAGAGAATGGAAATCTATGCCTCCATCAGAAAGAATGACATTGCTCCATTTGTTAGGAAATGGAAAGACTTGGTAAAAATGATATTAAGTGATGTAATCCAGGCCCAAAGAAACATAGGTCCCATGGTTTCCCTTGTTTGCAAGGACTAGTACATGTCTGGGACAAACAGAGAAGATCAAAGGCTATGCACATATGACCATTTAAGATGATGATAAATGAAATGTACCCAAAATCAGAGACACAGTGGGTTTTCCTTTCTTGTTTTTGTTTTTAATATACTTATAATGCGCTATGTGATTCCTTTGTTGGTTCATCCCACCACGGTATAACCCTTGTTTTCACTGTATTTGATTCCAGTGTTCTGCATCTTGTATATACATTTTTGTAATTTGGGGAGTGTAAGGGATATAGCAGAATGCTTAAATGGGGATGGAAGTTCACCCATTGTGATGATGAGATGTGCAGGACATTGTGTCGAAAATGAATTTACAATGTCAGGTAGGGGTCAAGGAAGGAGGAGTTGGAGAGGTGGGGAGGGAAGGAATGGTAGGGGAAAAACAAAGGAGTAGGTAACAATGCTTGATAGGAAATGCACTCATTACTGTACTCATGTAACTGTAAACTCTATATGCAGTACTTTTACAATAAAAATATATAAAAACTCTCTGCCCGGTGTAGATTTCCAGCGCTGCCCTTGGCATTGCATTTTTTTGCCTTATCTGGCTGTGGTTATGTCCACCTTCCCAGTGGATCAGTAGTCTTCAAGGCATCTTGGTCATGAACTGGGATTTGGGTTATCCAGTGGTGGTTGGAACCAGTCCAAGGGCAGGACAAAACCATTTCCAGGACATGGCTTCTTAATTCCCAATGCAACTGGGATTGCAAGCAGAATTTCTCTGAATTTGACTCCAGAAAACAATCACGGAACCAAAAGGCAAGGTCACCAAACACCTACCCTTCTCCCCCCATTCTCTCCTTTCTTCTTCCTTGGGAAAGTACAAAATAATTTTGCAGGTTTTGGCACACAAAAATTGCCCACCACTCTCCTGGTAAACTAGGTTTCAAGTCACTAAGTCATGTAAACGGATAATGCGACATTCATTATTCTGGACATCATCTTCAGATTATTTGATGCTTTAATTGGTTGTTGGTGGTGGTTGTGGTAGGGGGCCTGAACTCTGGGTCTAGGTGCTGTCCCTGAGCTCTTCAGCTCAAGGCTCATGCTCTACCACTTAAGCCCAGCACCATTTCCACTTTTCTCTGCTTATGTGGTGCTGAGGAATTGAACCCAGGACCTCATGCATGCAAGACAAGCACTCTACCACTGAATCTCCTTCCCGGCCCTAATGCTTTAATTCTTTAAAATTTATTTTAGTCAGTCATAGGGATTGAAATCAGGACCAGGGTGTAACATATCCCTGAGTTCTTCAGCTCCAGGGAAGCACTCTACCACTTGAGCCACAGTGCCACTTACTGTTTCTAGATAAGCAACTCTCAGACTTTCTTGCTAGGGTTTGCTTTGAACCATGAATTTTAAAATTATTTTTCTTTTACTTGTTTATTGGATCATTACAGTTTTTCTGAAATTTAAAGTTTTCTGTAAACCTTTGTTTTCAAGTAATCCAACAGTACTAAATATTACATTTAGAAGCTATCCTGTAGAACATCCTTTTTGAAATTCTTATGTTAAGATGAAATTCTTATTCTTGGTAGAAAAATTCCATTAAAGTCCAAATGGGAAATATGCTAATTTCAGCAGTCTTGAGTCTCCTTCCTATTTTTTTCTCTCTCCTATCTTTTCTTGTTCTGAACAAGTGTCATGGAATGTCCAAACATTCAAAGGAAGCTTATTTCATTAATTTTATAGAAAAGGAATGCGGCCTGCCTGCATCTCAAGGCAATTTTGAGTAGGTTATTCTGAAAATTCACACCAGTTATTTTGATAATTTTTTAAACCATTCATTAAAGAGGTTCCAAATAGCAAGAATAAAAAAACAATGTTCTGCTTTCTAAGAATGTTTTAAAAGCTAGTAAGTCAACAAAACACATTCTATTCTTCCAAGATTCCATGGTGAATAATTTCTCTTTTATCATAACCCTGACACTGACCTCTCCCTTCAAACTTGTAGCTTTATTCAGTTTTCCTGTTCCAGCTTTCATTTTGGTACCAGCATCCATAATCTCCTTGTAGTATTTGACAATGAAATTCCATTTGTTGTTAGAAAGGTCAATTAATATTGCCAATGACAGGCTCATGAGCATATCACAGAGCATAAACTATTGAATATCATTAATGTGATCCTATGCAACTATTCCACCAATTAATATAAATACCAAATGAATTGCATCTTCATATAACTTTTAAAATACAAAATAGTTACATATCTATGTCATAAAATAATTCAGACCACTAGTAGAAGATACTAAGCTAAACCTTTTATATTATCCCCAATAATTTTTGTAAAATTTTCTTTGCTCATTAACATTCACCTTAGGGCCTCCTTTTCCTAGCAACAAGTTATAAGTCATGTCCTTGGATTTTAGTCATCTCTGAGTAACGTCTTTTCTTTCCACTGCCAGTTAGTCCCTCATGTTAAATACCTGAGGAATTACTTTTCCTAATGTGCCTGCAAGAGGAATATCCAAGTCGACTCTCTGTAACCACTCATCACTTACTTTGTTTGGGGATGGGGTATCAGAGACAGGGGTTTCAGGGATCAGGTGGCTGGAACCATGGTATTATGAATTATGGGTAGCAGAAAAGAGTAGTAGAGACTAGGATACCAGGGAAATGGTAGTTGTGATTGTAATTGCTGAGTTGCAGTGGCAGGAAATTGGGTAGCAGCAACAGCTAATACAGGCATACAAAACTGTTTAGCAAGGACAAGAAAGCATTGAAAAAGTGAAGGAGTAAAAGTTGTGAGGGATTGTGGGGCACAATCAGGGTAACAAGGTCATGGGTGTGAAAATGCGTAGCCAGTACTATGGGACAAGCAATTGGAATGGTGGGCTTATGTGGTTCAATGCTCTGGGTTTGCCTCTCAGGTTTTGGCTGTTAGATCTTTAGGGAACGACCTCTAGCAGCTCATTATCAGCTTGTTGTTTTCAGGCATGTGCCATCTATAAATACTTACTCCAAGTAGATTGCATTCTTTGACACCAGCTATATCATATTTGCCCTAAGCATCCTGAGAGACCACACTCCACAATACTGCAGAACAGGCTCCACATAGTGAGTTGCAATCACCTCAAACAACTCTTGATGCTCCTCTCCAGTGTCAATTATCATGATAGAAAGGGATCTGAGATGTGCTCAACAGCAGTCTTTTGAGAAGCTGCAAATTCTTACCCTGGCATTATGGGAGCTCCCTAGAAATAGGCAAGAGCACTTGCTGATGCTCTTCCAAATTCTCGCTGTGGCTCTGGACAGCCAGACTGTTCTACCTCAGATGGGATACTTTGATGTCCAGCAGGCCTCAAACTAGCTCTATCTTCTCTCCCTAGGTGCTCATCATCTTCAGCTGCTTCTCCTTTTCCCTCCAGTTAGCTCACTTCATCCCCACTTCCTTTGAATTGTGCTTCATGTCAACCTGTGGCTATCACACCAAGCCCTTCCACTTTCTCATCTATCTCTCTAGCTGTGAATCTGGCACAAAAAGCTACATGTAACTTTTTTATCTGTTTATCAAGATTTCAGCTGGAATCCCAGGTGGTACTAGCTGAGAACATGAGGAGCACCTTAAATACTCTCCTGCCTTTCACTGCTCATTGAGAAAGATGCAAATGTGTTGTGGTCAGTCTCTCCTTCTCCATTTCTTGTTCAGTAGAATAAAGTGAAGTCACAATGGAGATACTAGACAGCTGCTATGTCAGCAAGTGACCCAACCAAACATAATTTAGTGAGGGGATACTTATCAAATATAGTAGGATAAATCCACATATTTGTAGGACACTACTAAGGGCTTTCATCAAACTAGTTATTTTATGTCCCAATTGGTAGACCAATCTTAGGGTCTCCCCTAGATCTTCCTGATCTGAAGGCCTGAGGAGTCCTACATACAACACAGACCAAATGATATGGGTGAATAGAATAGTAGGTGAGTATGGATTAGTATTCTGAAGGTGTGTTAAGCTGTTGTCTTGTCATGATTACCATTAAATCAATGTCCTTTCTCTGACATTCACCATATCTCTTTATTTGGCATAATTGGTAGGTTTCTTAGTGTGTAATTTTCTCCTGTTAGTTCAGTGCACAGGTTAAAACATTAGCATGCCAAACCATGGGTTTCCATTATCATAATAGACGGTTTGCCTTCTAGTACCTTCCATCCAGATAATTCTCTTCTTGGGCCCTCATATGCATATGCTCTGAGAAGTGAATGTCTCACAAACAATGGAACATAGTTGCTCAATGATGATTAACTAACACAGAGACTCAAGTAGTTTGGGTCTGGAGCCTTTATGAGAGGCCGTGTACTATATACTGTGGGCAACATTGATAGAAATTCCTCAGAGCAATACCACTGGCAGCAAGTGAGCACTGACTACTACTCAGCCCTTACTAGTTCTACCTCGGGTATGAACACATTAACAACCCTGATTAGCTTATTACACAGGGCCCCATCAATGAAATTGTTTTGAGCCTAGGAAAAAACCTCCATTGGCAGTACACATAAGAAGCAGATGATACCCCACACTCAAATGCTCCAGGAGGACATAATGTAAGGCTGTCTACACAATTGAGAAATAGGATTCTGAGGGTGGGAAAGGATGAGTTTAGATAGCAAACTTAGAAGTAATTATAAGTTTCTGAATTCCTAACCTAACTTCCTTCTGCCCCTCGCATCAAATTCAGGAAGTGGTGGAATGTTTATGATCACAAAATGAAGTTTTTAATCCCAGGCCCAAACTCTAGGTGTTCTTGTTACATCTTCTCACCTACCCCTGATGTAAAAGTTCAGAAAGGCAAAGGGAAAGGGAGGCCCATGCTCAGTTATATAATTGGAGCTTACAAGTCACTGAAGTCTCTGAATTTCTATGCTGAAGGTAAGATAAAAGGCAGCTTGAATTTCTAAGAACTCAGTTTCTAGGCTATATGGCTCCTTCAGAACTTTTTTCCCTCCTCCTGTGTTTTGAGAGCAACAGTTAATATGGTACTTCTGTCTCTTAGGTACAATCTTTCTCTTCACACAATGCTTAAAGTAGACAATAGGTGGAAGCTGCTATTAAATCCAAAAAGAATAAAATAGCACACAGTAAGTGCTTCCCCTGAATTCCTGCACCCAACATGTTCCAAATTCTGAAGACAAAGTGATTATGGGTGAGTACTAACAAGTTCCACAGAATAGTGAGCTTAGAACAATTTTCCCAAGCAGGTTCTGTCCAGGTTATTACTATGGCTAAGATCTACCGGATCAATGAATTTATAGACAGTGCAAGACAGAAAAGTCTATGATATTGAGTCCCCAAAGAAGAAATTGGAACAAGAAGAGAAAATTTATCATTGCTGGAAAAGGAGGAAGACAACTAGGAGAATATTTCTCTGAATACAGACATGGATATAATTGTAACAAAAATGTAAGTTGTGGCTCATCAGTACAAACTATCAAATCAAACCTCACTAAAGCTAAAAATAAAACATAAAAATAAAAAAACAGCTATTTGGATTTCAGTACTAACATGTATTTTAAGGAGTGTGTGTGGGGGTGGTGGTCTGAGATTATATATGGGACAGCATTGGTTCTTAAAATCATCATATTGACACTATCCTTTAGGTTTCCAATTCAAATCTGGTGGCTTTCTAGCTCTATCACTTGAAAAACACAATTCTCGCTTTCCTCTGGTTAACTGGAGATAAACATGTATTGGATATGTCAACCTGGATTAGTTCAAACTATGACCTTCAGATCTTACTGTATGGAATAGGTAATGTATGAGAGTGAGCCACTATGCTTAGCCCAGTATTTCCTGTAAGTTACTTAATCTTTCTGAATCTCAGCTTCTTCCTGTTTGGAAAGTGAAAATAATTACTTTGTGGACCTTAGTATCTGGTGGGAGTTATGACTGGGTGCAGGAAGTATAAGTGCTCAGGATGTGTGGGCAGAGTCTGACACTCTCATAAAATTACTGATGTTTATATGAAATGAATTCCAGGAATTGGAAAGAAGAGGGATTTTTCTGTTCTTGTTTATCCATTTATGGGCATTGAGGGAGCCAGAGATATTCAAAGAGAACAGGGAAACAAATGCAGCAGTTGTATTCTGTAGATATTATGTTCACAATGAGGTATAACACTGTGGACAGGGACAGGAGGGAAATTCAGAGAGAGTGTGCAAAGGAAGTGATGAGATTGTCAAACAAGAAATGAACTCACCTGACTTACAAAATGGTGATCCGAATCTACACTACATTAACAATAACAATTTTAAAATCCGGGTTTCTGATTCTTTCCTCCACTTTTTGTAGGTTCCCTTAGGACTCAGGCCCACTGATGGAGTTTGTGAAGGTCAATTTATATGATAATGAATATAGAGCTAGAATCTCTTAAGCAATAGTATAAAAAGTATTTTATTCTTAATACCAGTTTCTCTTTGAGTGGCAATTCTATATGTTGTTGGCAGAGATATTTTTTTTTACTTTTTTTTTTAGTACTTGCCAGGTGTTGAAATCCTTCTTAAAGCTTTGGGACAGATGTCTGCTATGTCTTGGCACCCTGCCAATAACTAAAATGATAATCAACCTTTGAAATTAATGTACTTGAGTATGAGTTCTATTTATTTATTTTATTAGTTGATGTTGGTGAACTCTGGGCCTGGTTGCTGTCCTTCAGCTCTTCAGCTCAAGACTAGTGCTCTACCACTTGAGCCACAGTACCACTTACACCTTTTTCTGCTTAGATGGTGCTGAGGAATCAAACCCAGGGTCTCATGCATTCAAGGAAAGCTGTTAACCATTGATCCACCTTCTCAGCCCTTATGAGTGGTATTTTTGTGCAGGGGTGTATCAAGAAAATCTATTGAGCAAATGTATTCATTTGCCAATAGACATATTCAAAATTATGAATTATCTGATATTTTAAAAATAAAAATGTTATCATTGTTACTAGGAATTTTTTGTCTCCCCATGCTAAAAGCATGGAGGAGGTATTTTAAACTAAAACTACAAAAGAAATTTTAAGATCTTGATACTAATAAATCTGTCCAGGTGTTATTACATTAAACAGAGAATTCCAAACGGTTTTTCTTCATGAATACAGAGATCAAAGGTCTTATAATACTTATTTCAAAATACAAATGAAAGGGAAAATCAGTCAGGAGGTAAAATTTATATTGAATGTTAATTTTTAAAGAGGAAGGGAAGATCCTACATGGCAGACTAAAGTCAAAGCAATATCAGAGCTGTATATGCTCAATAATAAATAAGAAGCCTTAATTGAAAAATTGAGCTGGAATATGCACATAGGGCAAAGACAAGCAATCAGAGCCCACCACCAACAAAGAAACATCATAATGTATCCCTCAGAAAAAAGAAAAAATTCAGACCAGGGCTCAACATCCTTATCCTTGATTTCAAGAATAACCCTTGATACACATACACCCCCCCTACACACACACACACACACACACACACACACACACACACACACACACAAATGTATGCAACAACTCAACCTACTCACATCCATTCAACATGAATCAAAGATTTTCCTGTAACATTTGAAACTTTAAAAGTTTTAAGTCTTGTAAATAATTGATAACAGATGCATAAGCAATTATTTTCTGAATAGCACTCTGATATGGAAATGAGTGGTTATAACTACTTAAATATTTCTGAATCTTGAAAGAATTAAAAAAGAGACAATCCGAATTTTGGGACTATATTTCTACCATCTATTCTGCAAAGGCTTAATAAGAAGTTATGAAATCCAAAATTAAATACCAAATTAATACAATTAATACTTGTGTAAGTGAAGTGAAAGACAGTGATCAGAGACCTATGCTGCCTCCAGTTCTCAGCCGGCTGCACACTGTGGCACCTTTGATTCTGCTGGGCCAGGCCCACAGTTGTCTTCCCCAGAGCCATGGCCATGTTGGTGTTGGGGCTGAAGCTCTGTGGATAGGAGGGGAGGCCACTGGGGAGGCTGAGCTGGGGTTGGGGCTGGGGGTAGTAAGGAGAGGACGGGAGGCTCTGGCAGAGGCTGGTGAAGGGAGGAAGGAGGCAGTAAGCCAGTGGCTCAGAAAGCAGCAGCCCCAAAGGCAGCTGGGTTCTGGAGAGTGTTTGTGAGGCTGGGAGTTTGGCCCCTGGGGCTCGGTGGCTGGGTGAGGAGAGGAAGGAGTCTCAAATCCTACCCAGACAATGAGAAATGAGACAACCGTGGCTGAAGAATTTCAATAACAAAGGCAAGGACTTGTAGGTAAACTCTGGGGGCTGGGAGGGCAGCAATGCTGGGCCGGTGGTGGTCATGCTTCTCTGGAGGTCCTTGGAAGTGAGTGAGGGCCAGCTTTGCTGTGGGCTAGGCTTTAGTCTCCCCTTGAAGCAGGCATCAGGAATTGCCAGCAGAGCCTCAGTCTGCCCCACGGACCTGGCCTGGCATGGGTGCTGCAGACCAGGCAGCTGCTGGGAGGCTTTGTGCAGCAGGGCAGAGGAAGAATGGCTTGTGGGCACTGCTCCATACCAGCCAGGCCCAGGGCCACTGCAGAAGTTCTGGCTTTGGATCAGGACCAGGGACTGACCCCCAAACAAGTGGCCTCTGGTGACCTGCATGGTGGCTGCCACGTGTGGGCTGGGAACTTCCTTAACATGGCTGAGGAGTCTCCACAGCGAGGTGCATTTGCTCCTGTGCCTTTCCCATCTTTTGGATTCCCGCTGTCCTCAAACCTCGTGCTATGTCCAACTTTAAGAGTCAACTTCTCCTGGCCTCTGAGAGGCCATCCCGGAGATGCTCACCGTGATTCGCCCTTCTGTTTCACCATGCATGCAGGTTTCACAGGGTGCCATCCTCCAGGCAAAGTGTACTCCCATTTCAGCTTGGCCACAACTGCTTAAGGGAACACAAACTGCATTCTTACACAGAAAGCCAGGGGAACACAAGGCTATCCTGCAGTCTAAGTCATTCTTTGACTCCTCCTGTTCAGGTGTGGGGCAACTGTGGAGCCAACCACCCCATCACGTTTGATAATTTAAAAGGAAGAGGAAAAAGCTTCATTGTCACAGATAGAGCTGCCCTTGGAGTTCTCTATGTACACTAATCTTGTGCTGAGATAAAGATCCCCAAAGACCAGCAAGCAGCCTATTCCCATGCAAGTACATAAGAGTCATTTATTGCAAGCTCGAGCCTGGACTCACAACTATCACCATCGCAGCAGGTCAGAGTTGAGAGCCCTGACCCTTCAGTTAACAGGGTTTTTATAGGGTATAGGGCTGAAGTAAGGGGGTTCCTAGCTTGGCAGTTTCATTATTGGTTGACATTTAGTGAGTGAATATTATAACAATCTTATTGGCTAGCGTGCACAGGCTAAGCAAATAAGCAGCAAACTATGTTAACTATGCTATCTTAAGAAACATCTGTAATTTTAGCTACCTTCTTCTCATTCGTCATCCATATGAACCTGTCATCCATGGCTATTGCTAGGGGACTGATGGGCAGAACCTTATTGGGACATTTCCCATTTTTTCCAGGAACCTGATTTATTTATAACTTTCAGTAAAAGTCTTTCAGTAAAGGCCTTCACAAGGGATACTTTCTGTAAAGGCCTTCAAAATGTAGTCTAAGTCCGGAATGGCTGTACTTTGGCTAAAACTTCTCACTAGGTGTGTGTGTGTGTGTGTGTGTGTGTGTTTGATGTGAAAAAGTCAGCTGAGGTTTGGGGTCAAACACTTCTTCTTTTCAGCATTGAATTTTGTATCTAGTGGTTGTTCCCCCTCCTGAATTCTGAGTTCTAAAGTTGTCCTTCCATATAATTTTATCCTTAGATCTTCTTGATATTCAGTTTCCTAAGGTCTGCTTGTGAACTTCAGCATTTGCTTCATGAAAGTGGTGCCTTTCTTTTAACTTTTATGAAGCCCTTTGCTCTCTTTAGATGCAGTTTGTGCTTTGTTATTTGTTTTACTTAGCCCAGACTGTTATGGCCCAGGCTGTGACTGTTAATTCTAAGGTTAGTTTAGGCCAATATGAGATACTATCCTTCCAGTCTATATAGTGAAAGTAGTTCAGCATCTTTATTGTAATAATTTCCTTGCTTCAAAAACAAACAAATAATCCAGTGAAATAAATGTACAATCAGTTGTTTTTGTTAATTGTGCACCATTGTAATGAAAAAAATCTTTTTACTAAAGTGAGTATTTAGAATGCAAAAAAAATTGAATAATATAGTATTTAAGAATTGATCAAATACCAAAAGAAAAAGAAAGTGACTGATCAGAAATGAAGTGCAAATTTAAGTTTTTAATAAGTAAATGAAATGTTTGAGATTCTTATCCACATAGGAAATACATAGGAAAATAAATAGGAAAGTCACTGAGTTCCCATCTTACACACCAGAATAGATATCACCACTCAAATAAATAAACTGCAGGAGAGGTTGAAATAAATCAGGAACTGTATTTGGTTTTGTGGCATTGTAAACTAGGGCAACCCATATGGATAACATAATGGAAGTTTACATAATACCAAAAGACACATATGTTAATGACCTTTATGGCAACTTGGATACATATTGAAGGAATACAAGTCAACATGAACATCCATGATCATGGCAGCAATATTCATAGCAACCAAGCTGTGTAATCAATCTAGATGCACAAGAAAGAAGGAATAAAGAAAATGCACTATTCATAGCTATAAACATATTCTGTTATATAAGAGAAGTGATTGTTTCTCCTGCATCATTGTTAAATATTTTGGGATATATACATAATCCTAATTTTGTGGCATTGTGTTTTTGTTTTAATGAGGGAGCTCCATATTGATTTTCAGAACAGTTAAAATATGTTGAAGATATCCTATAATATGTGTATATCAAAGCAAAATTTAAATATATAAATGAATACATCCAGGACCATCATATATAGTTTATAATTTGAAGCAATTTAAAGAAGGCAACAATTAGGGAAAAAGACAATGTTAGAAGATTAATAACAAATATGCAGACATGGAAAAATACAAAAAATGTGCAACTAATTAGTGCTAATAGCAACAAAACATTTTCAAGTTTTAAAAATGAAACTATTAAAATAATAATAATATCAAATAAATATGCCATGGAAGAAAATGTACCATAGACATCTGTTTCCCCATAATTAGTTTTATTTTATAACAAATGGATTAAAAAATGTGATTACATGTCTGAAGATAACACATTTAAGTGTAATTGATTGAACCCAGCAAAGGAAAGCAACACAGAAGTAGAGAGTAAGAACAACCTAGGGTATGGATGAAGATAATCAGTAGAACTTTGTGAGGAAAGATTGTGCACAGTTTTCCTCATCTAAAGAGAGCTAGGACAGCTACTTCTTGAGAGAGCACTTGTTATGTAGTCAGAGCAGTTGAATTACTAATTTGGGTAGTAATTTATTACTTTTATTCCCTAATCTTATGATGTGATTCACAAATGTAAGTGATCCTTGATTATCTGAGCCTTTGTCACACAAAGTTTCTAATTCCTCCCCCTGCCAATGATTTGTCTGTTACTCTCAATTCTCCTTGTTTCTGAACTCAACTCCTGTGATTTTTTGGTTCATGAGAAAGGGCTGGAGAAATAGGATGGATGGTCTGGAGTCTGACATAACATCCACTCCAGCTTGGAGGATCTGGTGAGGAACTCCACGTGGGCCTCAGAATCAGATATTAATTGACCTTTTTGGAAATGGAGAAACTCACTCCCTCAGGCATAATCTGTCATTCTTTGACTTTCTCTGAAGAGATTTGGTACTAGGGCACAATTTAGAGAATGAGCTTTCCCACCACCCACCACAGTCTTGTCAGGAGGAACAGGTTGAACAATAAAAGTGGGCTCAGTTCCCACAGGGCCAGTCAGAAGCCAAGAGATCACACTTTCCCCTTCATCAGGGATCTTCTGGTAGGAATAGAGTCTGAGCAAAGTCTAAGATGGAGATTGAGACTGGGTCTAAGGAGGACACAAAAGAATGACCTTCTATTTGACTACAAGTGAGTTGTGTAGTGAAACATGACAACTTCATTAAAATATGAAAATATACTAGGTGAGTTATCTCACTGCCACTTTAGAGGAGGTCAGTTTCCCCAAAGGAGAAGTTGTTAAATGTTGTGACTACCAGTTTGCTCTCTAGGCTGTTGCCTCTCCCACCAATTCCCATGCTAGGAATTCATTGCTTCTTTCAGGCACTCAACAACTTGGCCTGACTCCTAGGCAGGAATACTGTAGGTTATTCTTTGGATAACCTCTTGCATTTGAAGTAGAATAGGCCCAGGCTGTGCTCATGCCAAGAAGTAGATGCAAGAAGGTGAGTATAAGCTCAGATTTGTGCCGAAAAACAATCATATTGGAAAAAATTAAATGAAATTAATAATTGATTAATCCAGGGTTTATAGCTACTAAATTTAGGTAATTCTTTGTGACACACCTAGAACCATGGGTTAGGAACAGAGCAGTGAAGTAGGTTCAAGATAAGATGGAAAAGACACACCATAGCAATTACAGGAGATGAGAGTGTGAAGGAACTATTGGCATAGGTCCATTTACTATCTTAGGAGTGACCTTGGATAGGAGGCTTTTAGAATAATACCTAAAAGATAGGGATTGCTGGGCATTGGTGGCTCACATCTGTAATCATAGCTACCCAGGAGGGTGAGATATGAGTATTATGATTCAAATGAAGCCCAGACAGAAAAAGCCAGAAGTGGTGCTGTGGCTCATGTTGTAGAGCACTAGCCTGGAGCTCAGGGACACTGCCTAGCCCCTGAGTTCAAGAAACAGGATCAGCAAAACAACACCAACAAAACAATAAAGATAAAAAGAAATAAAAGAAGGACTTAAATATATGTGATGGAATGATAATCCTGTGTAACTATTTAGGGAACATAAAAGGAGACAAAATTTGGAGCAAAATAATACCTATTCATTACTAATCAAGGATGCAAAGCAAATGCCAAATTCCTCTCTGGAAAACTACCAAACTTGGGCTGGGAAGGTTGCTCAGTGGTTAAAGTGCTTGCCTTGCATGCATAAGGCCCTGGGTTTGATTCCTCAGCCAGAAGTGGCGCTATGGCTGGACTGGTAGAACACTAGCCTTGAGATGAATAGGTGAGGGACAGCAACCAGGCCCAGAGTTTTGGCCCCATGACCGGCGAAAGAAACCCCCTCCCCCCCAAAAAAAACAGAAAAAAAGCTTCCAAATTTATCTTTTCTCAAAATTGAGGTGAGGCTTTGTTTACAGGAATTCTCCTTATCTAGCTCAATGTCGTCAGAACCTCAGTAGACTTTCCTTGTTGAGATGTAATGCACCTAACTCTACTGAACCTAATCATGGCTAGGAAAGTATGGACATTGATATGTTTATTGTATTTTTCCTTATAAATTTATAATACTGTCAGGTATTATAAATATATATATAATATACAAATCCATTATATATGATATATTAAATATATTCTAATATAACATATGTTATATATTAACAGACTTCCTAATTTTAGTGTTAGGAACAAGCAACATATTGAAAGATATATGCTTGAATCTCTGAGTAATTTCTCTACCACTGGACAAAGCAACATAGGAACGCGATACACATGGAGGTGGTTCTCTGGATTTTGGAAACTGTGATCTGCATGTACATATATACATATATATATATATATATATATATGAAATATTGTTTTATACTAGTGAATGTGTAAATCTATAGCAACAGTTAAATAAGTGAAAACCTATGTGCATACAAACTCAATCACTTTCAAGTAGAAGACTTTCTTTTCTATGTGCCCTATTCACCTACACAGAGAACACATGATTTCCCCTTTAATTGTCCTGGAAGTTCTTTATGGGGCTACTGTAGCTTCACATCCTTTGCTCTCTAAGTAGCCAGATGCTATGTATTCAACAATAATACTTGTTAAAGGCAACAGTATCCACCCTGACACACAGAGGAACTTGGATTTCAGAAATGCCACAAATAAGTGGGAGGTACAGCAGTACTTTTCAAAATTGAATAGATTATATATTATTAGAAAATTTGTAAGAAAAATAACTTCAGTGTAGGATGAAACACTTGAAGAAAACTACAGTTTAAATTACATATAGCCAGGTGCTGATAGCTCATGCCTATAATCTTGGCTAATGTAGAGGCTGATATCTGAGGATCACAGTTCAAAGCCAGCTTGGGCAGAAAAGTTCCCGTGAGACACTTATCTCAAATTAATCATTAAGACTAAAATTGATACTGTGGCTCAATGAGTCAAAGACCTCAGGAACAGTGCCCAGGCCCTGAGTTCAAACTCTGCAATAGACAATAAATAAAAATGAAAAATAAATTACATATAATTTATTACCAACTCTCTACAAGGAAAATATGATATGACACATGACACATATGACTTCAAGTTACAAAGTTCCTGTGCATTTCCCCACTCTTGAGAACTAGGAGTAATCCATATCGAAAAAAATAAAAATGTGAATGATTTATAAAAAAATTTCAAAACATACTATATATTATACAAACGAAATGCAACAAACATGCATTTCACAGTCTAGTAACATCATATATTATAAAGAATCTGATTAACTGACTCATAAAAATCAATACAATGCAGTTAAAACATCCGATATCTCAGGTGACAACTTAGCAGAATACTTTCAATCTATGATGGATATTTTGTAAATTACCCAGCCCTATCCATCCCACAATGGCAGAAGGCTCTTCCTGAGAGAGTCCAGAGACTTGGGAGTGCTCAATGTATACCTGTTCCCATTCTCTATTATTTGGGCATGTGATAGACTGAATATCTGATAACTTGACAAAGGTAAAATTTAGGACTGGCTTCCAGTAATGCTATTTTAGTTCTCAGAAAAAAAGGAAATTGAAGACAGTAGGAAAATCTGCCAGATCCTTGAAAGATGTCTATCATTGCGCTAAAACTGTACCCTTCTACTGACACTTGAACAAACCAGTATTTCTCACTCCAACCACATGTACAAAAAATGGCTTTCCAAATATTGACCTGTTTTCACTTTGGCAAATCAAGACACACTACTGTGGCCCATTTTACTTAAAATATCAGCGACGGTTGGCCCAAGAGATAGTTGACCTTACCAATTTCTTAAATTTTAGGTCATCACACAATCACCTCATAGCAATTAAATATTAAAAATACATATCTATATAAGTCTGCATTACATACTTATTACTGTTTTTCATTTGTCATCTTTTACATATTTGTGTATCCCAGGGCTTAGTTCTGTAATCTTCCTTCTCATGATTTTACCACTGAGTACATGTAATTATTTCTGTTTTTTTCCCCCTCTAGCTCTGTTCTTTCTTTAATTGAAGTCCTTAATAGCATTCTCTCTACTGACAACTCCTAGCTACTGATTTTAACAAACAAAAAAGATTCCAAAGTGAGCTTTGATCTTTATCTACAAACTTATCCCTCATTACTATTTGATTAAGTGATATTTCTTTTAGTTGTCTTGTCAAAATACCTTGGGGTCATTTCAGACTTACATACATTTTCACACCTCCTATGTAATCTATGACCAGTTTTTGACAAATTATCTCACAGAATATATAGTACATGAGTGCTAACATTATGACTTAAATTCAGGGCCTAGGTCCTTTTATTTTTCTTTTGTGCTCAGGCTGTCAGTCTTCCATTTGAGCCACAGCTCCACTTTTAGCTTTTTGGTTCTTCATTGAAGATAAGTGTCTAATGGTCCATTTACCTGGTCTAGCTTAAAACCATGATCCTCTGTTTTCAGATTTCTAAATAGTTAGATTTATAGGCATGCACCATTAAAACCACACCTATTATATTTGAATTAAAAATAAATTTAAAGAACGAATATTTTTTCAAATTAGTATGTTTTCATTTACACCAAAACACACTGCCTTAAATGTTTTTTTGTTATTCCAGTTCACTGTCAAAGAAAGAAAAGAAAATTTCACAACTGGAGAACCTCTGAATATACCAGTGCTCAACCCTGCTAGCCACAATTTCTTTGCTGTGAAATAACAAAAGATGATATTTTCTACAGGCAAAGCAGGAGAAAATGCTCTTCACTGAAATTGCTGAAAGGGTGATAGGGATGGGGACAAGGAACATTATCCAGAAAGTATCACAAACTGTTTTCTGTGGATGAGTGTTGCAATCTTAGAGGATGTTCATAGCAACGTGGAGAATATTTGAAGGTGAATATGGGATTACAGAGGTATGCTTTCTTGAAGATATATGTTTATAGCATAGTTTACACACTGTTGAAAAGAAGACAGTTAAGATAGTGATACTGTCATTCCTTGTATCCTTCACAGAATAATATTAAAACCAGTTTTATATATATATATATATATTATTTATAGTATTATAAAATATCCCCAATTATGCATATATTATAAATATATCATTTATATGTTATATAACATAGTACCCTGCATATACTATGCACACAAAATTTAATTTTTCTACTTGTCTGTCCAGGAATTAAATTAGCAATATCTTTGAAAATTGATAGTAAACTAGGGTTCTTAAAATTTCGATTGCAACATATAGTTTTACCCAATAAATCGTTATTTATTCTGAATTGGTTTAGAAATTTAATATCATAATATCATTTAATATTCAAAAATAATTATGTAAGAACATGCCAAGGATGGAATTAAAAAATATAACATGACTCATCTCTGTAATCACAGCTACTTATGGGCTGTGATCTGAAGATGGTTATATGAAACCAGTCTGAGTAAAATGGCTCAGGGACAAAACCCAGACAATGGTTCAAGTCTCAGTACTGGCACAAAAACAAATTATGTGACGAAAACATACGACTATATTTATTTAAATAAATTTGTCATTCCTTGTATGCTTCCCAGTATAATACTACATCAAATAATGTATTACAGAAGATCAGTAATGATACACATATTATAAACATATGATTTATATGTTATTTAATAGAATACATTACATATATTATGCACACATAATTTTAACTGATATCACTAATATCCATTAATTGATATGTGTTTTAGAATAGGGAGTAGATTTTCTTTGGTACTACCAGGATGTAACTAGTCATGAAATGTTTTCTTTTTTTTATTGTGAAAATAATGTACAGAGGGGTTACAATTACATGGGCAAGATAGTGAGTACATTCCTTATCAAGCATTGTAGCCTCCTCCTTTGTTTATCCTTCCCATCCCTTCCCTGCCTCCCCCCACCCCCCACCCAATCCACCCCAACCCTCAACAAAGTTGTAAAGTTCATGTTCAACATGACAAATTGTACTTCTCATTGTTGCAACGGGTCCCCTGTATCCTTATTTAAACAAATTGTTTTTCCCCTTCCCCTCCACAAATTATACCGACATCAAATACAGTGAAAGCAGGGGTTATACAGTGGGGGAAGGACATACAAAGCAACAAAGAAATAATCTTATAAATGCTTTAGAAACAAATGCATAAAAGAAGAAAAAGCATTTAAATACATATCTAAGGGTTCATATTAATAATATCACCTTATATGACTTTTTCTGCTTGACTCATATATATACTAGATATTGCAAATAAGTGAAACAATGGGACCTATGTTTCTTTGAGCTTGGCTTACTTCACTTAATATAATTTTTTCCAAGTCTTTCCATTTCCTAAGAAATGGGGCAATGTCATTCTTTCTGATGGAGGCATAGAATTCCATTGTGTATATATACCACATTTTCTTGATCCATTCATCTACTGAGGGGAATCTGGGTTGGTTCCCGATCTTAGCTATGGTAAATAATACTGCAAAAAATATAGTTGTGCTGGTAGCTTTAGTATGGTCTTGTTTGTAAGTATTTGGGTAAATGCCCAAAAGTGGGATTGCTGGGTCATAGGGGAGCTCTATGTGAAGTCTTTTGAGGAACCTCCATATTCCTTTCCAAAGTGGTTGAACAAGTTTACACTCCCACCAACAATGAAGTAAGGTTACCTTCTGTCCACATCCCCTCCAGCATCTGTAGTTATTAGAGTTCTTGATTTTTGCCATTCTAACTGTTGTGAGGTGGTATCTCACTATTGTTTTGATTGGCATTTCTTTTTTGGCTAGGGATGTTGAGCATTTCTTCATGTGTCTATTGGCCATCCTTCTTTCTTCTTCAGAGAAGCTTCTCTTTAAGTCATTAGCCCACTTATTTATTGGGCAGTTGTTTCTTTGAGGATTTGTTGTTGGGGGATTTAATTTTTTGAGTTCCAATATATTTTAGATATGAGACCCTTGTCCATTGTATGACTAGTGAACATCTTCTCCCAATATATGGGCTTTCTATTGATCTTGCTAGCCATGTCCTTTGCCATGCAGAAGCTCTGCAACTTCATGCAGTCCCATTTGTCCAAACTTTCTTTGATTTTTTGAGTTTCTGGGTCTCTATTAAGACAATTTCGGCCTGTGCCAGGGAGACCTAGGGTTTCTCTTATTCCACCCTGTAATGTTTTCAGAATGTGAGCTTTGACCCCAAGGTCTTTGATCCATTTGGAGTTGCTTCTGGTGCACAGTGATAAATAAGAATCTAGCTTTAGTTTTCCACAAGTAGTTAACCAATTTTGCTAGCACCATTTACTGAAAAGACTGTCTATCTTGCATTGTATTTTTTTGGCTCCCTTATAATTAGAAAGCTATAGGTCTGTAGGTTCATTTCTGGGTTTTTAATTCTATTCCAGTGGTCCTGAGGTCTGTTCTTGTGCTAGCACCATGCTGTTTTGATTACTATGGCTTTATAGTAGAGTTTGAAATTTGGTATTGATATTCCTCCATCAGTGTTCTTTCCGTTGCGGAGCGTTTTAGCTATTCGGGGTCTTTTATTGTTCCATAGGAATTTTTGGATTGCCTCTTCTATTTCCTTGAAGAATGACGTTGGAATTTTTATAGGTATCACATTGAATTTGTAGATGGCCTTGGGAAGTATTGCCATTTTTACGATTTTAAACTTTCCAATCCAGGATCATGGGAGTTTTTTCCTATTTCTAAGTGCTGTTTGATTTCCTTTTTCAGGTTCTTAAAGTTTTCATCATAGAGGTCCTTCACCTCTTTAGTTAAGTTAATTCCTAGGTATTTTATTATTTGTGGGGCTATTACAAATGGAGTTGCTTTCCTAATTTCAGCCACACTTTTCTCATTGTTGTCAAACAGAAAAGCCATTGATTTTAGGGGGTTAATTTTATACCCTGCTACTTTGCCAAAGTTTTGAATCAGCTTGAGTAATTTGGGAGTGGAGTCCACGGCATTCTTAAATACAAGATCATGTCATCTGCAAAGAGGGAGAGTTTTATTTCTTATTTCCCTATTTGGATCCAATTTATATATGCATCTTGTCTTATTGCTGTAGCTAGTCATTCTATTACTAGCTTGAAGAGAAGTGGAGAGAGTGGACATCCTTATCTTTTTCCTGAGTTAAAAGAAAATAGCTTTAGTTTTTCACCATTAAGTATAATGCTGATTGTAGTTTTGTCATATACAGCCTTTATTGTATGGAGGAATGTTCCATGGATTCCTAATTTTTCCAAAAGCTTCATCATAAAGGGGTGTTGGATCTTGTCGAATGCTTTTTCTACATCTATTGAGATAACCATGTGGTTCTTATTCTTGCTCCTGATGATGTGATGAATAATATTGATTGATTTGCGTATATTAAACCAGCTGTGCATCCCTGATCTGAATCCTTTTTGATTATGGTGTATAATTTTTTGGATGAATTGTTGAAGTCGATTGGCCAAAATTTTGTTGAGAAGTTTTGCATCAATGTTCATCGAAGAAATGGGTCTATAGTTCTCTTTCTTTGATGAGTCCCTGCCTGGTTTTGGGATGAGGGTTATGATGGCTTCATAGAATGTGTTCGATGGTGAACTTTCTCTTTCAATTTCATTGAAGAGTTGGAGGAGTATTGGTGTGAGCTCTGCTTTGAAGGCCTTGTAAAATTCCGCTGTAAAACCATCTGGTCCTGGACATTTCTTAACTGTGAAGTCTCTTCTTGCTGTTTTTGTTTCAATGCTTGATATGGGGCTGTTACGATGGTTTAACTCATTTTGGTTTAGTTTTGGCATGTCAATATTTGCTAGGAAAAGGTTCATTTCTTTCAAGTTCTCAAACTCATTAGCATAAAGTTTTGAGAAGTTTTCCCTTATAATGTTCTGAACCTTGTTTTTTTCTGTGGTGATATTTCCATTCTCATCTCTGAGTTTATTTATTTGGGTGGGTTCTCTTCTTTTTCTGATAAGATTTTCTAAGAGTCTGTCAATTTTTTTAATTTTTTCGAAGAACCAACTCTTTGTTTTGTTGATTCTTTCTATATTTTTTTTGGATTCTAATTCATTTAATTCTGATTTAATTTTAATTATTTCTTTGGGTAGACTGGATTGGGGTTTCTCTTGCTGCTCTTTTTCAAGGAGGTTCAAATGTCTCATTATATTCTTGGTTTCAGATCTCTCCAATTTGTTGATGTAGGAGCTCAGAGCTATAAACTTGACTCTGAGTACTGCCTTTGCTGTGTCACAGTGTAGCTAGTAATTTGTGTGTTCATTTTTGTTAAATAGCATGAATATTTGGATTTCCTTTGTAATCTCTTCCAGGACCCACTTGTGATTCAGCAGTGTGTTGTTCGGCCTCCATGTGTTACTGGACATTCTTTGGTGGCTTTTAGTGTTGAGTTCTAATTTTATTCCCTTGTGGTCTTAGAGAATGCAAGGTATTACCTCAATGTTTCTGAATTTCGACAAGTTTGCTTTGTGGCCTAAAATGTGGTCTATTTTAGAAAATGTTCCATTTGCTGCTGAGAAAAATGAGAATTCTCATGCTGTTGGGTGAAATATTCGGTAGATGTCTGTTAAATCTAGTTGATCTATGCAGTTGTTTAGATCTGAGGTTTCTCTTTTGAGTTTTTGTGGAGTTGATCTATCTAGTGGTGTGTGAAAATCCCCAACAATTAATGTCTTTGGATCTATGTGGGATTTGAGGGAAAGTAGTGTTTCTTGGATAAATTTGGGTGCTCCGTTGTTTGGCGAATAGATATTTAGAATTGTAATATACACCTGAAGGAGAGATCCCTTAATTAGTATGTAGCGACCTTCTTTATCTCTTCTCACAAATTTTAATTTGAAGTCTATTTTATCTGATATTAGGATTGCAACTACCGCCTGTTTATGGGGGCCATTTGATTGGTAGATTATTTTCCAGCCATTCACCCTGAAAATGTGTTTGTTTTTACGGGCAAGATGTGACTCCTGAAGGCAGCAGATAGAAGGATCTTGTTTTTTTAATCCAACTAGACAGTCTATGTCGCTTAAATGGAGAGTTGAGTCCATTAATGTTAAGAGATAGGACTGAGAGGTATTTGGGAGTTCCTACCATGTTATCCACCTTCTTGGGGGCTGTGAAAATTGTGTTCTTCCTATGGTTCTTGGATTCTCAGTTTGGGTGTAGTTTCTTGGCCTTTATTGTGGTCTTGTTGGTGTTCTATATGTAGGACATCTTTAAGAATCTTTTGTAGGGCTGCTTTGGTGGAGATGTATTGTTTCAATTTTTCTTTGATATGGAAGGTTTTTATTTGGCCTTCAGTTATAAAGGAGAGTTTAGCTGGGTACAGTATTCTTGGTTGATATTTGCTTGTTTTTAGGACATGGCATACGTCATTGCAGTCTCTTCTTGCTTTGATTGTCTCAGCTGAGAAATCTGAGTTGATTCTAATTGGTTTCCTTTATAGGTGATTAGTCTTTTTCTCCTTGACAGCTTTAAGGATCTTTTCCTTGTTTTGAGTTGATACTGTGTGTATTATAATGTGACAGTGGGATGTCCTATTCTGGTCTGGTCTATTTCGAGTTCTAAAAGCTTCTTGCATATGAATAGGCCTATCTTTTTGCATGTTTGGGAAGTTCTCTGCTAGGATCCTGTTAAACAAATTTCCTAGACCATTAACTTCTGTTTCTAGGTGCTCCTTTACACATATGATCCTTAGATTAATCCTTCTGATTGAGTCTTCCAAGTGTTGGATAGATCTATCATATTTCTTGGACTTGTCTTGGATTGATGTATGTTCTTTCTCTATAATATCTAGGCTGTCTTCAATCCCTGAGATTCGATCTTCTGCACGGTCTAACCTGCTGTCAAGACTTTCTACTTTGTTTTTTTATTTCTTTTCTTTCTAGTTGGTCAGTTTTAATGGCTTCAAATTCTTTGTTGAAGCTTTGTTTTAGATCTTGTTTTGACTTCTTTACTTCCTTAATTTGGTGTTCGGTGTTTATTCTCAAATCACTTAGTTGATTGTTTATGGTTTCCTTGCACTCCCATTCCATCTGTTGGATTCCAGTCAGTATTCCCTTTGTGTTCTCCCTGACTTCCTTCAGCTCTTTGTTCATGGATTCCATGAATGCCTTTAGTGTTCTTTGTGTATTCTCTTCCTGCTCTCTCAATTCCTGTATTGCTCTTTGCTTAGCTTCCTCCCATTCATGCCATTCCTATAATTCTCTTTGAATGTTCTCAGCCTGCTCATGCCATTCCTGCCTTTCTCTTTAAGCATTCTCAAGCTGCTCAGGCAAATCCTGTATCAGTTTTTGACTAGGTTCCTCTCGCTCATTATATTCCTGTATAAAACTTTGCATTGCCTGCTTTCTATCCCTATCACGCTCATACAGAGTCCTTTGTATGTTTTCAATCTTTTCATTTATCATGTTTGCCAGCAGTGCTTGTAGAGCTATTTGGGAAGTCTCCTCTGGATTATTCATTATCTGTTCTGTCCCCTGATTATCATGAGTGGGATTTGAGATACGTGGATTTGCCATTTTTCTTGTATTTTTCCGGCTTACCCTGCCCATTTGGGATGAAATCAACACCAGTTTTGTGCTAGAACACAAACTTAAGGCAAGTATCAACCAAAGTCTGTATTTGCACAGTCAATAGTCTGCAGGTACAATCTAGTTCAACAGATAAATCTATTCAACATCGAACAACTATATATTAATAGGCGACGAACCACAAAGAAGTATTTGGTAAACCAGAAATTATTAGGTTTAGGAAGAGTTGTGGGTAAAAAATAGGAATAGAGTGATGTGGGAAGGCACAGGGAGTGTTAACTAAGTCCTAATCTCAAAGCAGGAAATAGGTTGGATAGGATGAAAGTAGGGAGCGAGAAACAAAAGAAGAAAGAGAAAGGGAACAAAAAGAGACCAAAAAAATTGGAAAGGTAAAAATTAGAAATATACTTGCTCAAAAAAAGCTATTCAGAAAAGAACATGAATATAATGAGAGAAGGGGAGGGATATAAAGGAGATATAAAAATAAAAATACTTAAAATATTATATAGGTATAAAGAGGTAGTACTGCTCTTAAGGAATTTCAGTCTCAGAGGTTTTGAATTGAGTAATAAATTGTGGATTCAGTGTGTACACAATGGAGTATAAGGTCTAATAATTGACTACAGGTTTATCTGAGGATGTGTAGAACAACAATTAAGTCACATAAAGAAGAATGAAAGAGAAGAACAGGTGAAAAGGATGAGAAAGAAAGAAAAAAGATCAGAGGTTCAGTAGAGCTAAACAGAAAGCGAAAACAAAAAACAAAAACAAAAAACAAACAAAAAAAGAAAAAAAACGCACACACACTGAAACCCCTAAAATAAAATTCTAAGAGGAAAAAAAATTACTAGAAAACAATTTTTTTTCAAAAAGTAAAAATCAAAGATTAAAAAAAATTAGAAAAAAATTATTTTATAAAAGGTACAAAAACAATAGTGCTTTTTTAAATTTAATTTAATTGTATTTGTGAACATACTGTACAGAGGAGTTACAATTACATGGGCAGGATAATTCGTACATTTCTTACCAAGCATTGCAGCCTCCTCCTTTGTTTACCCTTCATATCCCTTCCCAGCCTCCATCTCCCCCCCAATCCCAATCCTTCTCCTTCCCCTCGCCCCCCCCGCACCGACGTTGTAAAGCTCGTTTTGGACATGACAACTTGTACTTCTCATTGTTGCAACAGGTCCACCTGTATCCTTAAACAACTGGTTTTACCCCATCTTCTCCACAAGTTATACTGACATCAAATATAGTGAAAGCAGGGGTTATACTGTGGGGGAGGGACATACAAAGCAACAAAGAGATAATCTTATAAATGCGTTAGAAACACATACATGAAAGAAAAAAACATTAAAATACACATCTAAGTGTTCATTTTCCTGACATCACTTTATCTGACCTTTTCCGCTTAACTCATACATATACTAGATATTGCAAATAAGGGAAACCATCGGACCTATGTTTCTTTGGGCCTGGCTTACTTCACTTAATATAATTTTTTCCAAGTTTTTCCATTTCCTACCAAATGGGGCAATGTCATTCTTTCTGATGGAGGCATAGAATTCCATTGTGTATATATACCACATTTTCTTGATCCATTCATCTACTGAGGGGCATTTGGGTTGGTTCCATATCTTAGCTATGGTAAATAATGCTGCAATAAACATAGTTGTGCTGGTAGCTTTAGTGTGGTCTTGTTTGTAAACATTTGGGTAAATGCCCAAAAGTGGGATTGCTGGGTCATAGGGGAGTTCTATGTGAAGTCTTTTGAGGAACCTCCATACTGCTTTCCAAAGTGGTTGAACATGTTTACATTCCCACCAACAATGAAGTAAGGTTCCTTTCTGCCACATCCCCTCCAGCATCTGTTGTTGTTAGAGTTCTTGATTTTTGCCATTCTAACTGGAGTGAGGTGATATCTCAATGTTGTTTTGATTTGCATTCCTTTTATGGCTAGGGATGTTCATGTGTCTATTGGCAATCCTTTCTTCTTCAGAGAAGTTTCTCTTTAAGTCTTTCGCCCACTTATTTATTTGGCAGTTGTTTCTTTGAGGATTTGTTGTTGGGGGGTTTAATTTTTTGAGTTCCAAGTATATTTTAGATATGAGACCCTTGTCCATTTTATGGCTAGTAAAGATCTTCTCCCAATCCGTGGGCTTTCTATTGATCTTGCTAGCTATGTCATTTGCCCTGCAGAAGCTCTGCAACTTTAAAAACAATAGTTCTTTGATTTTTTGGGGTGGGGGTGGGAAAAATCCTGAATCTCCCTTGTGTCCTTAACCGGCCTCTTGTTGGAGTCTCTGGTCTGCTTATGTTCCTGTGGCTTGGTTGGTTTCTTAAATCAGTTTGTTTGAACAGGCAGAAAAATGCTCTGCTTTCCTCAAAGGTTTGCATTCCTACTTCCAGGTTAGTTCAATGGGAGTGAGTTCTGCTTTGAGTATCACAAAAGAGGGAGATGGCTTTTTCCTCAAGTTTGGAGATGTTGTGATGAGGCTAGGTTCTGGGTAGAGTTGAGGCCTTTTAGCAAACAGCAGCTTTTTCTGGGGGCTGGTTTGTGAGAAACTCACAGAGCCCAACCTGGAGCCATTCTCAGGGTTTCTGTTTACTGAATTTCAATTGATTGTTGAGGCTGCTAAAGGGAGGGGCAGCCTCTGCCTCTGATTACCCGGTGAAGAAAGCCACTCCTGGGGCTGCCACCCAAGCTGGGTGACTTTTCCCTGGGTAGAGCTGAGTCTGGCAGTTCAGGTTAGGCTCCTGTGACCTGCTAAATGACTCTAGTTAACTTCCAAGGCCTGAGTTAGAGCTAGCAGCTCTGCCGAGCTTTGTCGGTATCCAAGATAGAGATCTCCAGTACTGGGGGGGAGGGGTGGCCTTCCCTCCTCTGCTCCCTAAGAAGGAGTGAGTATGTCAGGTTTCTATTCACACAGAGTCTTGGTTCCTGGGTTGTCTCTGGTCTGCGAACTGGAGGATGAAGATTTCTGATCTTTGTTGGTTCTTGCTGGTGATGAGTAGAATCTGCTCACCCTCTGTGTCTGGCTCCTTCATCCCAGACTCTCTGTGATTCAGATATGGCAGGTATGGCCGCCGCTGCCGCCACAGCTGCTGCTGCAGCAGCGGCAGCGGCTGGCAAGTGCTCAGAGCTGTCTCCTTGCCTTTATTTTCCCTCTCTGGACTAACTCTCTGTCCTTTGAAGGCACACTTGGTGTGGTTCTCTGGCTTAGGACTGTTTGCTGGACCTCTAAAACTGCTTTCTATGCGAGAGCTTGTTTAGCCTCCAGCTTCTCCTCCGCCATCTTCCCAGAACCTCCACTAAATTATTTCTTTTGGATTATATATCCATAACAAACTATTCACTGTGTATTCACGGTACTTCATGATAAAAGCCTGTGTTTATCAGCACAAGTGTCTTTGACATGGAATTGGTCTCTTTAAGCAATTACTCCAAGAGTAATGAAAAGTGGAATCTAAATCATGTTCATTCATGTATTTCGTGAGAAATTAAACTGATCTTTGTTTGGTATAAAGATCACTTACACTTTCATTAGCCACACCCTTTTCATTTAAAAATATCTATATTCTGAAGCATTTTTATTGCCATTATAGGAAGATAATGTGGGTTCATCTGCTCCATAGCTCTTGAATGGTAATGAATATGACAAAGAATATCCTCAGATTTGCCTGGTGCAAACCTGGATTTGAATTATGTGTCTAGAACTGATCAGTCTTGGGTATTTGGGAAATTTGCTTCACCTTGTTGCCTACTTCTGTTTTTAATAAAATATTTAATTCATTTTCTAACTTGAAAAACACTCATAAGCACTACAATTACCTAATGCAGGTGCAGTGCTTGGAATAGTGTCTGTGCATTGTGTAGTAGGTCCCAGAGAAGTCAGCTTCAATTAACATGGTGAGAGCATCCTTCCTGAATGCCTTAAGAAATATATACCCAATTGATGTTAATATCTGTGAAAATTTGTCTACTACAAAAAGGTCTTTTCTTCATATGAACAATGAAAGTAATGATGGGGCTGTCCTGTCACTTTTACTCTGAAGGAGTTTTGCCTAAATTTCATTCTTACTCTATTAATGGTAGCAGTAATATTCTTTAGTGCTACCCTTCATGTTTCTAGTTCTGTGTTCCATTTGGAATACTATTGTAACTTACTTTATAAACTTTGTTATCAGAATAAATAAACTACAACTGCTGAAGTTTTCAATAAAGGGTCATTACATTACATTTTATGTGCTTAATGCTTTCCTGAAATTCTGTCTTTGGGAGTATATTATATACCTAACAGACTATTTTTTGTGATTTCTTATATGATTCATATAGATTTCTTATGTTATTCTTTTATAATTTCTTAAAGATCCATAAATAAAACTGCTTAGAACAGAAAAGAGTAGGTAAACAATACTATTATGGTGGTCTTAATGGCTAAGCATAATGAATATGTTAAAAACTGTTGGAAGATTCATTTGCTCTGTTTGCTATTCTCTCCCCCTTCTTTGTAGAAAGGTTCTTACTATGAGGTGCCAAATGGTCTGGACATTCCAAGCCTTGTATCAGTGACAGAAATGATGGAATTAGGGACATGTGCTTCCATGGATGGCGTTTAGGAAGCTCACAATATGGCAATACCAATACACATAAAGAAACTTTTGTGAGTGATGTGTATTCACTTCCTCAATTACCAAAATTTAATTCACATGTGAAAACATCAAATTACTTACATTATAATATATGCAGTTTAACTGGCATTACTAACACCCCCATAAATCAGATGCAAACTAAAAGTTCTACTTCAAAAACCAACATCTAAGGCAGTGTTGGAAATATAAGAAGATAAACAATAAATCTAAAGAGTGAGATCTTTAACACTGGCAATGAGCAGTGATAGCTCAATTGTTAACCAGGCTTGAAAAGTTCGGGTGTCCACTAACTATGTGGTTAGAGTTGCAGTGTTGACCTTAGTACCAAGATTGGAGGTAACATTCAAAGGCAGCTGAGGTTGCTGCAGTATTGTAGCTCAATACAGTGTGATCCTGCTTGATAATGGTAAAGCACAAAGTAGAAGTTAAGTCAGTAAAATGTATAGAAAGGATTCTCCACTGAGAATAATTGCAGGGGTGATATCACTCTTGCATTGAAAATGTATTGCCCATCATTCTACTTTAAGCTCTAGCATTTTTCTGATCTGATGACAATTTTAACACACGAATGTGCCATGAATGCTGAGAGGTGTATGTTACTCTAATCTAGGTATAAATCCTCACAGGTATGGAATGGCCTGACCCTGATACTTCATTCTGTGTTGCTGAGTTTCATGGAGAAATGGTCGTAATTAGGCAATTCACACTCACCTATTTGTAATTCAGGCAACTGGGTCATCACTCCAGTGACGTGGTCTGACCTAAGAAATAAATAACATTATTTCACAATGTATATGTGTTTCTGAAAATATATGCAATACCAAATACCAAATATACAAAAGGGACAATTATCCATTTCTTATATTATCACAAGTAAAGATAGTCCTGAATTGCACTTTCTTGCTAGAGGATCACAGGTTGACTGCTGATGTTAGGTATCTTTGCAGGTGATCCTATACATTTGTCAATCTTCTTTGAGGAAGTATTTTTATGTGGTTTGTTTTGAGGTATTCAGAATATAAGTACTGTCATTAACCGCAACCTTGGGACAGCAAATACAATGGGATACCTGGCCAAAGAACTGAGAAATCACAGGAAGTGATAGGAATGAAGACACCAGAGGACCCAATGCCTTATTACCAGCTTCTGGATCCCCAAATCCTGCTTAACAGACTTTATATTCATTCTACTATAGGGGGTGATCAGTGGCTACAGGTATGTCCACAAACTAAGGCATCAATCTAGTTTGTGGTTATAATTATTAACATGAGGTATTGTTTGTAAACATAGTGATAATTGAATCCCTTATTGTTAGGGAGAAGAAGGGAGCAAGGGTCATTACAACTATATCACAGACATCCATCTTGTCTCCAAAGTCTTAATCTTTTATTGTCCAACAGCTCTAACTTAAATACCCTTGAGGTAATAACTCCTCATACTCCTGTCTCCCCTTGACTGTTTGACCTTCCCAGAGCACAGCCTTTTGAATGCTGTTTGAGATGGCTTCCCAATCTATCCCTTTTCAGGTCTAACAGCTTGACTCTAAAATCTCTCACAAGTACTGTGAGAGATGTATTATCTTGAAAAGGATATTATTTTTAGGATAGGTTCAATTTTTGAATTTTATTTTATTTCAAAGATACTTTACAGAGTGTGTAGAGTTACATGAGTAAGGTAAATTCCTTGTTGAATATTGTTACCCACTCCATCGTTGTTATCATATCCTTTCCCACCTCCTACCCCTCTTCCCACCCAAGGTTGTCAAGTTCATTTCTGACATAGTGTCTTGTGAATATCATTGTTGCAGTGGGTCGCTCTTTGTACTCCTTTCATCACTATGTTTTTCTTTTCCTTCTTAAAATCAGATAAATGTATATACAAAATGAAAGGTACCAGAATTAAGACAGAGATTGCAGGGGATAAACCAATTGAAAAAGACAAATGAAATAAAATAAGATCTAGATACACTATTTTAGAGATATCAAGGTTGACATCTGAAAAATGACTTGTTTCCATACCTTGGAGTTCATTTCAATTAGCATCATTTTGTAAAGTCAAATGTACATAGCTTTGGAGCTAGCAATCCCACTCCTGGGCATTTGTGGAAATGATCTCAAGCTAAAACTTACTAAATCTACAACTATGTTTTTGGAAGCATTATTACCATATCTAAGATATTGAACCAAACTAGAAGCCCCTCTATATATGAATAGTTCAAGAAAAGTTGGTATATATACACAATGAAATTTTATGTTTCTATCAGAAAGAATGACACAGCCCCTTTCTTAAGAAAATGGAAAGACTTGGGAAAATAGTCATGGAACCTAGGTTCCATGGTTTCCTTCATTATTATTAATAAATGCTTAGGATAGTCCTGGAAGACAGGTTCACATTTTAAACTCTTAATATTCCCTTTTTTCTCCCTCTTCCTCTCTCATTCCATTTGTGTGTGTGTGTGTGTGTGTGTGTGTGTGTGTGTGTGTGTGTCTGCACGTGCGCACGCGTGCCACCCAGTAATGAAACTTGACTTGGAGCCTCAAACTCTTGCTTGGTTTTTTCACTAATGACTGACTGAGTCTGTACTATTTGATCCAAAGTTTCAATCTGTCTTTGATTGAACAATTGAACATAAATGTCTCATGGATTGCTACCCCAGCCATCGGTGAACTATGATCTTCCAATCTCAGGCTCATGACTATCTAGAAATAAGGATAAGGCACTGGCAGCCAGCTCTATTGTCAAGTGTCTTTTGCTTTTATTTGTTTTTGTTTTTTGTTGTTTTTGTGCATCCAAAATCTCTAAGAAAAACAAATCATTTATAATCAGGACTATTCACATAAAATGTGTATTGTTTAAAGATTACCTTAATAATGTTATTCTTTTGCATCCACATTATGTGATTTGATTTTTTTTATCTCTACTATTGCAAACAGTCAAGTAACATACACATTTTGAATCTTCTTGTCTTGGTTTTATAGTTTGTTAGGTGTTTCAAAACAGAGTTTATCAAGGTTTAACTCTTCACTACTGAAGCAAGACTTTTATGATTATTCAATATCCTGTAAATCGTACGTTCATCACTTCTTGTGACACCTTATGAGCACAGGTAGTTTCCTACACGTACTTTAGACCCCAATGTGATGTGCTCTACTGCCATATATGCAAGGGGAACCTTTGTAATTCTCCTTGAATTTTCACTGCTCTTTTCTCTACTCTCCAGTGCTAAGTCCTGTTATGATCTTGTTGATTTTCTCCCCCGATACACCTTCATCATTGTATCTTGGGACTACTGGTATGCACTACTGTACTTCTGTCCATTCTCATTATGCTTTGGCTTAACCTTTCTCACCCTGGAGGGCCAGAGATGGGGATATTTTCTTCAATCTTTAGCTAGGACATCTATCTTTATACTTTCTAGAACTACATTCATTGAATTCTTTCTGTAAAGTCTAAGGCCTTGACAATAATTACTGCATTTTCATGGCTTTTTGATTTGGCATTAGGGAAGAATATAGGTCAGTAACTGTAACTTAGGTAAAAGAAGATTGCAAACATTCCTCAATAGCTGTTGTTCATTGGATAATGTTTACTTCAAGATCTGCCTGCCTGCTTCCTTTTAATTGTTTATTTTTCAATGTAGCCTTTTCTTCTGGAAAGTATTTATGGGCCGAGTGAAAATCAATTCCTACTGTAATTAGTCATTAATTTTATTCCAACATAATTTCACAGATCCTTCTGAGTTTCTTCAGGGTCTGTATAGTAGTGCTTCACATTCTTAGATATGTTTTAACATCGATGCATCCAATGATAAAGACACATTGCTTAAATCACCATTTTGATGACTGCAATAAACCATCTTGCAAGCTCACAGATACCCCACCCTCACTACTCTAGTCCCTCATAGTCACATTGCTCCCCTTTCCTAGTACATCCAAGCTACTCCCTTCCCTTTCATACCAACTAGCCTTCTCCCTCGATCCTCTCCTATTTTCATCAGAACCTCCGCCCATAACTAGCCTACTTCAAACTGGACTAACCTTTCAAACCCAGCCTTGAACCTACTTCTTCTCACAAAACCCATCATGCAATACCAAAAACCCTTCACCTCCCTATAACTGCCCTTGAAGCCTCACCTTGCTTGGCTAGAAGCTTCTCACACAGCCCATCTCCTGCCTAGAAAGCCAGCCCTGTTCTACCACAAGCCTCACCACCTCCCACAAGTGTTCTCTCAATGCCCTGCCTTACTCCTCAGATGAACCAGACCCCTATTGGCTCCTCCCTCAGATCCACACCCTACTCCACCAGATACCCTGCCCATAATTATCTACACCTTTATATCCCTTCCACTCCTTCTCAAAGCCCCTCCTCCAACTATCCCCATGGCTCCAAGCCCTGCATTGCTCCAGAAAAAACCCGCTAGAATACCCCCAACACACTATCCCAACTCTCAGCACCCACATTGCTCCACTAGAAACAACTGCATCAGATGGCCTCCATCTGGAAGCCTCACCAGGCTCAACTGTAAATCCCTGTCCCTCCGTTTTCCCTTTTTGAAGGTTGCTTTGCCCTACTGGAAACCCTGTACAAAGACCATGGCCTGCCTTGCAATACTGAAATCCCCACCCAACATTACTCCTCTTTTCAAAGTGGTGACTGACTATACCAGAAACCCCATCTTAACCATTCTGGTGCACTGCATCCTATCAGTGCTCTCACAAAGCTCTGGTTCTGAAAATCTCCTCCATACATTGTGATTGCACTCTTCTCTTCAGGAAATCCCACTTCCACCCTAACATACTCTCCAAAGGCCTGCCATTGTCCACCAGAAACCCCGCCCCTTACTAGTCCATGTCTTCCTTTTACCACCCTGACCTCTCAAGGCCAGACATTGAAAAGCCTCTCCACATAGCTCCGCATTCCTGCACCACAATCCCCACATTCTGTCAGCCTCTTGCCTACATTCACTGCCTTGCCTTATGGGAAACCTCATCCTACATATCCCACAAGGGCTCACAATGCTCCCCCAGAACCCTTCCTCTAAGTAACCTCCTCCTTTGTAGCTTTGTTCTTCCTTCTCAAAGCTCTGCCCCAACCAGCCTCCAGCCCTGTGACCCAGCCTTCTTACTAAAGTACCGCATACTCTACAAGAGACCAGGCCCCTAACAAGTCTAGTACTTCCTGTCTCCTCCCTGTGGTCTCAAAGCCCAACACAGACTGGTCTTCACTCCCTAAGACTCACCATGCTCCACTACAGAGACTGTGCCAATACCAACTCCCCCTTTTAACCAGAGAGGGCTCCACCAGAAACCCACACCATCTCATCCATGAAGGTCCAATCTAGTAACTGTTATGAGATATGTGATATTGTACTGGCCATAGAATTCATACTAATCAATATGATAAGAAAGCAGTCTTGCAAAAAGGCAACAAAAATTAGACAGATATTAGATGCTTTATTCTAGTTTGGGGTTCTGTTACCAGGCAGATACACATTGTGTGAAAATGTATGAAGGTGATTCTTCTTATTGGAAACCATTCTTTGAAGTATCAGTAAGGTTTCATGAATGATCATTTTATTTCTAGAAAATTCGTACATATTTGTGCCCATTAACTTTAAAAATATTAGTTATTTTAAATCCTCTCTTTTCATTGAGGAAAGAGTATTAGATGACTTTCAACTCACCTCCATAATAAATAATTTTGGAGTTGCTTACCTTACTATGTACCAGAGTTTTTAGCAACAGAAATTCTCTACCAGGGGGCTGGGAAGGTGGCTCAGTGTTAGAGTGCTTGCCTTGCATGCATGAGGCCCTGGGTTCGATTCCTCAACACCGCATAAGCAAAAAAGAAAAAAGCCAGAAGTGGCACTGTGGCTCAAGTGGTAGAGCACTAGCCTTGAGCTGAAGAACTGAGGTACACTGCCCAGGCCCAGAGTTCAGGCCCCACGACTGGACCCCCCCCCAAAAAAAAACATGAAAAAGAAATTCTCTAACAGAATCCATTTTGAATTTCCTCCTTCCACTAAAGTGTCCTTTGGAAAAGATTGAAATGAGATTATACAGGTAAAATGCCAGAAATAAAAACGTATTTTTTATCATAACAAAATTATGATAAAGACCCCATCCAATGTGCTTTTAATTTTCTAACAAAAGAAACTAAACCTATTGAACTGTAGACTTTCTGAAGACTATAAGACAAAAATATAAGAAATGCCCTCTTATACCATGGTTCTGAAAACAAAACCAAAATAAGGAAAGACAACATAATGACACAGAAGGAAATGAAGAACTTGTACATATGATATAGCATGTAAAAAATACACTGAATCAGGTAAAAATTATTTTGGTCACCATGTCTGGTTGTTCAATATATTTCATTTTAAATATTGTTCTTTGTTAACCTGTGACTTAATATTAAAAGTCTCAGCAGGGATATGCCCAGGTAATTGTGTAGTTAGTCAATTTCATCATTGCAAGATCATCAGGATGAAAAACTCCACACACCTTAAGACACACCTGCAACAGCAGTAGACATACACTCCTATTGGTCCAACAGTGTAAGCCAGACCTGTGTTTTACCAAAGCTTTGTATGTGGTATGCTATGGTTTATTCAGGCTGAAGAGCCAAAATAACTCTAAGATTAACCCTACCATCTTGTGCTAGGCTTCCCTCAGAGTAATACCAAGAGAGAGAAAAAAAACACAGGTTGCCACCAACCCTGCCCACCCTTAAGAAATCAAAACACTTTCCCAAGTGTTCCAGGAACAGTACATACCAATAGTTCAGAGAAAAGGCAGTGTGGTTTGGGTGGACTCAAACCAATCATGTAACTGCTTGTGTGGAAATTCCCTAATTTTGTTTGTTCAGTACTATAAAACTGTGCTGATGTTGTGCTCAGGGATTCTTATTATCACCGGTTAGTGAGTGCACAGAGGACCAGCTTGAGCTTGCAAATAAAAGACTCATGCTGTTCATATTGGTCGTGGTCTCTGGGGGTCTTTTGGGCGTCTCAAGTCTGTACAACATTTCTGGGGGTTCATGTGGAATCTCCCTCATAAAACCATCCAGATGCCCCACCACAGAGACTCAAAAAACAAAAACAGCTGTTAAGTCAAGGCACTGCTGTTCTGCATATTTGGTTGCCTGTAATTTCTGTATCTGTAATTCTGGTTTCCCACAGGGTCTGTATTCTGGTTGGCAAGGACTCTTGGTAGACGCGCTATAAGACTGCCAACGGGGTTCTTTGAGAAGATGTCCCCAGACCCCTCTTGGTAGATTGCTGTTTAGTACAGATATTTTTGGGAAATTTTCTGTCTGTAGTCTCGCACTTTCATGCAGACATTTTGTGGGAAGTTTTCCATCTGTATTGGGAAGTTTTCCATTTTGGGGGAAACTCTCCGTATGTAGTTCGGCACTTTCTTGTTTACAATTTACAATGATGCAGTGTGTCTTTGTAAATTCTTTGTGTTGAGTGTTCTGTTTGTCATTTGGAGTTTATATTAGCCTTTGTCCTTGGCCCAGGAGGGTCTGAATATGGGGGAGAATCTGTCAGTCTGAGGGGATGGCCGCTAGGGACTTATTTCCCTTGCTCCAAAATGACTGGTACTTCTCTTCCACTTTGGAAGGCCCCTGGGTCAACAAAAGTTGGTGAGACATCACCCCATTCACTGAGACCTGATTGTTCTCTGTTCTGTTTCTTGAGGTAGGGAAGTTCTGGGTGAGAGTAGCATGCTCATTCAGCATACTCTGGATTCAGCTTGCTGAGTGAGAACGGCACAGAGTTCTGGTAGGGATAAACTCAGCCTTTGGGTGTTGAGTTGTCTCGTTCTGTTTTAGAATTGGTACGAGCTTTAATGTGGGTTTTTGGTTTTTGTGATTTTGTTATTTATTTGAACATCTCTGGGGAAATAAAAGCTCCAGCCTCCAGCTGAGCTCAGTCACAGAGAAGGTGGTGTGGCTGGGTTTCACTTTTCAGCTAGTCCTGACAATGTAAACTGCTCTTGTATAAAATTGGATAAAAATCAGGCCAGTTTAGTTTCAGGTGACCATCCCCCCAGCATTCCTCCAACAGAAGGGATTCAAAAGACTAATTGGAGAAATGCCTTTGTAAAGCAAGCTCTTGAAAAATGAAACTCAACAAAATACTTAGTTTAAAAGAAATATTGTCTTAAATTTTTGTTTGAAAATTTTAGAAAATGTATGTAAAAGTTGTTTTTATTTTTGCATGCTTAAATATCTGTGTGAGTATGTTTTGTATGTGTTTGGTAATATGTTGAAGATAGACATTTTCAGCATTCTGTAACAATTGGGTGAGTTCAAAATTTAAAATTCAAAAGGTTATGACGTTTGGACATTACCAAAAAATTTTTTAAAGAATTTTCACTTTGTTTTAAATGGCTTTTTAAGGATTCTTTAACTTGAAAATTAGAAAATCTGGTATTTTAGAATGCATAAGTCTCTTTACACTGTAATAAAGATATCTGGCTTAACAACAAGGAGAAACTTAGAAGACAAGAGAAGAACTATCTTTAGGAGTGAAGGGTGAACATGCAGAAGTGCAGTTCAGCTGGTCATGCACAGTGGAACCATGCATGGTGAAAGAGGGCAAGCTGGCACAAATGCAGTTCAAATAACCCTAAAGAGTTGGATTGGGTGCGTGCCCATTACACAGGAAGGGCTAAGTGGCTCATCTTTATTTTGTACCTTACCTTCAGATAGACACTGGAAACATGATGGTAAAACTGAACGATGTAATGATCGGATTATCATTGCTAAAACTGTCCCTTGGATATGTTAAAATTAAAATTAAGAAGGCCTTTAAAAAGGATTAAAAAGTTTATTTATATAATGTGATTTGTTCTCAATGATATTCTGCTATTGGATATTTTTAAGGCAAAATGGTGTTAAGTCTAGCTTCTTGGTACAGTGATTGTGATTGTAATTTTTGCAATAAGAAAAAATTCTTATTTGAGTTTAAAAGTTTTCATGTGTATCTGTTTTAAAACAAGCATCCAAGAAAAAATGAGTGACACCTAGCCTTGAGAGGTCAAGGGATTTTTCAAAATGCAACTAAAAACTAAAGTATAGAATATTAAAACGGAGATAACAAATTAAGAATTGATTTCTGGATATAATGTTTAAAAGTAAAAACGTTCTAAACATTTACCTCAAAATGCTAAAGGAAAAATTAGGATTACCAAAATAATTGCTTAATTCCTATTTCAGTTTGCTCTCATAGGTTTTTTTTTTTTTTTTTTTTTTTTTTTTTTTTTTTTTTTTTGTAACAGTTCCTGGCAGGTCCACAAAAAGGAGTGAGGATTCTTGTAAGTTTATCAGATGTAACTTTGGCTCTTAGTACTTTTCAGGTAAGAACATGCTTAAAAGACACTTCTATGTTGAACACCTTGTTGCTTTTAAGTGGATGAGAGTGGCCTTTTATGAGAATTGTTGATCTACAAACTGGTTCCAAGCCAGCCCAGGCAGAAAAAGGTCCTTGTGAAACTGTCACTTCTACTCAGCCAAAAGATGGCTGAAAGAGCAAGCAGAGTTTCTTTAGGACTCAAAGTGGCAGAGCGATAGCCTGCTGTAGATCTGAGGGACAGCACTCAGGCCCCGAGTTCAAGTTCAGCAACTAACTAAGGAAAATGCCAATGAGGCATTTTTCCCAGTGTGGAGAAGACAGTCCTGGGATGAAAACAATGGAGGAGCATCCAGACACCATAAGCCACTGCTTGTATGGCAGAAATAATGTCAGATCCTAGAGTCATTTGTGTGTGGCTTTTCAAAAATTGGTCAGAGCCAGGAGTTCATGGGAACATAGTTTGTAAGCATGCCTACTGTCTATATCTATCTACCTTGTAAGGGACAGGAACTCTTCAGTCATCTGTGATAGTACTAAAAAGTTAAGGTTTTAAAATGTGGAAGATAGTTTTGATCCCAACCCCTGTATGTGCCAAAAACTCTAATTGGCAGTAAATTTTGAGCTGATGCCAGCTATATGAAATTCATCTGCTCAGGAAAATCTTTGTAAACCTGAGAGTGTGTTTCTATTGATATCAGTCTGAAGGGCTACATAGGTAACTAAGGCATTGTTAGATTACTAGAGATCACATTCCTATGCCATCCAGAAAGATCCTTTTGTAAACTAGAAGTCTAAATAAGCTCCACTGCTGTAGCCAGAAAAAAGGTCTGTGCATTTGTTAAAAGTTAAAATATTGTTCTTAATGACATTTAACCCTGATAACCTCTTTGTAAAATAGGCTATGTTTATAGGTTCCTGGCTAACTAGGATCAACATCCCTGAGTCAGCTTGAAGAAGTGACAGAAGCTGAATCTTTGCCCAACATCCCTTTTTAAGAACAAGGGACCAGATTCACTTTTTTAAAAATGTGGTAAAACAGACAGAAGGAAAAGACATGGGAAATAATAGTACAGGCCTGAGCCCTGTATATCTGCCTAGAAAATCCTAGCCCTATTAAAAGAACTATCTAATTTAAAATGTTGTCAGCTTGGTAAATTGTCCTGGGCTATTGTCTAAATAGTTTTAAAATCTAGTGGGGTCACAGCCTGCCAAGCCTATGCCATGTGTCCTTAACCAGATTGTGTAGGAATTTGCAGCTCAGCACGAGGTGTGACTGTCCCTTGGAGCCACTGAGAGATCCTGTGCTGCTGCTGCTGTTGCTGCTGCTGCTGCACACCCTAATGGGTAAAGTTCAACGACAGCCTGACAGTCACCTGGAGGAAATCTACATCATCACTCAGACCACCTCCACTGCAGTAAAATAGACTGAACTCCTGCTTGACTCCATCACCTGAGAATGCTTCCCTGTTGATATCTACTACAAAATAATATCATGTGGGACATTCTTTTAGTGATATCTAGTAACCCTCTCTACTCCCACAGTGGATATTAGTGGCAAGGTTATTGCTGAATTGCCTTAGGCACTTCAGGGTCACAGCCTCTTTACTCTCTGGTAGCGTAATAACCTGCTTCTTCCTGGGTATGTTTTAAAGATAAAGGAGGATTTCTTTTTTAAATCAACGGAGACAGTAAGAGGAATGAGACCCAGCCCTAATCTTAGCCTTAAAATCTAACAAGCTTTTCATCCCATTAGTGCCCTGAGGCTTTCTGAGATAACATGGTTCCACAAGTCAAAGTAAAAATGGGTACACACACACACACACACACACACACACACACACACACACACACACACACAAACACTCCCACAGAGATGTACACACACAGAGTCACAGGCAATATTGTATCTTAAATTCTTATCCAGAGATTGGACAACAGCCCACTTATTTGTGAAGGTTTTTCTTGATTATTTTGAAGGAGGAGGATAGTTCATGAGACACAGGTGACAAGACTTTAGTGAGGAATACTTTATAAACAACTAGCTTATAAAAAGAACAGGAGCACGGTTTTTATCTTTAAATCTTACATTCCTTCAACTATAGTTTTAAATAATAATCATTGAGGGGCTGGGAAGGTGGCTCAGTGGTAGAGTGCTTGTCTTGCATGCATGACGCCCTGTGTTCAATTCCTCAGCACCACATAAGCAAAAAAAGAAAAAATCCAGAAGTGGCGCTGTGCCTCAAGTGATAGATTGCTAGCCTTGAGCTGAAGAGCTGAGAGACAGCGCCCAGGCCCAGAGTTCAGGCCCCACGACTGGACACCCATTCAAAAAAAAATAATCATTGAATTATGAGAAGACAATGCAGCACCTCTTCCCTTCTCCCCTTCCCCTCTGTCATAAAATATGACAAAACTATCAAAAATAGTCTTTTATCTTAAAAAAATGTACACGTGTAAAAATGTCTGACTATATGTGTAAGGTTTTTTCAATATTTTTATGATTTTTCCCACCTCTAAGTATTTGTCTTTTGGGCAGATTACAGCACACAGGGGCTTCAAGAGCAAACAAAAGATTAGGAAACATGAACCAAACAGTGTCCTAGGAAGTAGATGCAAAAAGCACATGGCAGGCTGAGAGGGCCCTGAGAGGCAAAATGATTTTTGCAGAACAAGAGGAATAGTGAAAAATAAGGAATAAGGCATGGATCTCACCTAGGAAAGCTTCCTTGAGGCTGAGACCGTGCTGGTTCCTAGGCCTACCTGAGGATGTTGGGATTTGACAATGTCCATATTTGTATAGAGTGATGTGGGAGGGGAAATTTCAGCCTCCCGTTTGTCTTTGGGATGGTCTTATGTGAGTAAGCAGCTTAGATCATTGGGCTCTGAGAGATGACACTACTTCCCTCACAATGGAATAGAATATGGAACTCTGAGACCCAGGCAACTGTAACTTACAGTCAGCTCTAGCCAGCTCACTTGGCCTGTGGCTCAGAAACAAGAAAGACATTCCTGTATTGTTTTCAAAGTTCAAGAGAATCAGGTCCCAGGCATGAGAGGGGTGAGTGCCTCACTCGATACTGCAGACATTGGATCAGTGCCAAACCACGAATCCAATGTCTCAGGCCTTTTTATAAGAAGAAATAAAGGGAATCACAAGGCAACTCAGGTCAGGTGTAACTATGACAGGAAACCTATTTAATCTCATTCTAGCCCACAGTACAGGCTTCTTCTTGTGTTTTTATATGTGTATATTGATAAAATATTTACTGTGTACTTTTCAATCCTATTACTCTATTACTCATTTTGAAGTGTACTCCCATTTCCAAGTTTCAAAGATTCATTCTTTTTACCACCTCAGTGTGACAATGAGTCTGCTCAAATCCTGAATGTGCCTTATAATATATGGAGCTTGGACTCAGGCTTGTTGGAAATGCTGGTAATGGACCTGATCCCTGCCTACAAGAAAGGTGATCTCTTCTATGTTGGAAACTTCCACCGCCACTATAGAGAGTGGGAGACAATGGAGCAGTTGCTGGATATTGTTTAAAAAGTGAGTGTTCCTTATTCAAATCCAGGACTGATGAGACCCCCTGGCAGATTATTGGAATACTTGGTACCTCTCTGAGACTGTTTCACTGGGGTTTTATCACAGGAGTTTGGCTTGAGACAAAGAAGTGCACTCCCTGGATAACTCCTTACGAGTGGCCTGCCAGAACATTTCATTTTCCTCAGAAGCTAGCGGAGCCTTAACAGTTTGCTTGCTGAGAGACTAGGATTAAAGGAATGAGCCAGTGTCACCCAACATTCACCCTCACCTAGGAAATCACTATCTTGGAGGCTTTTGAAGGAATATAGATGGAAGAAAGAATGGAACTTGAACTTGGGGCCTGAGTGCTGTTCTGTTCATATCACTCTACCATTTAAGCTTCTTCAAGTCCAGGTCTGGCCTTTGTCTGGTTAATTGAAGATAAGTGTCTTTAGAATTTTACAAACTAGACTGGGTTCAAACTGTGATCCTTAGATCTCACCCTCCTGATTAGTAGGATTAGAGGCATGAGCCATGGGACATTTATTTGGACAAATGCTGATAAGTATCCTCACAGAATTTCCATGAAATTGTGTAGACATATCTCTACTTTTTGTCTGTTATGTTTACATTACCATATGTGACTTAACCAGTCCCATGTCTGTCCTGTTAGTTCAGAAAAGGAGAAGCATAGAGTTAACTTCCTTCTCTCCTCCCATTGGTACAGATCCTTCTACTGTAACTGGGAGGAAGATGAACAAGATGAAGAAGTAAGTGGACGTTGACACAAAGAGAAGTTCTGTCTTTGAAAACTGGGTATCTTTGAGGTGTCTGAATCAAAGTCAACTTCCTTCTTTGCACACCAGTTGTGATTTTCACCAGGGGGTTGAGGCTTGGCACTTCAGTGGATAGCAGATTACACAGTGTGGATGTGGTTATGGTTTTGGACTCTCATGGATGACGAGGGGGGTATGTATAGCAAGGCAGATCAAGAGGGGAAACAACCTTCTCCTCCTAACATAGGGAGAATTGTAGATGATTATATTTGAGAAATTTCTAGAAGTGGGTTGTGAGGAACATTCTGCTTGCAGGAGTCTCTTCCTACAACATGCAAGTCCCGCCAGAAAGAGGCTATAGTACAAAGCTCAGGATGGGGAGGAAAGGCTCTCATTTTCCTTGTCACCAATCTGCCCATAGCATAGGTTGTTCCATCTTCCCTATGTGGATGGACTTCTACCTTGATGATTTCTATGAGAACAAGAACCATGACACCCTGAAAGAACTTACACAGTATGTCAAGCTCAAGATGCCCTCTTCAGACTTGCTCTTCTGCTTACATATTCTTCTGGACCAGCTATAGGAACACATGGCCCATGAGACCAAGAAAAAGTGGAAGAAGTCCTTGTTTAGATACCTCAGAGCTGATGAATATGGATGGAACTTGGGTCTTTAGGCATGGGCAGGATGGGCATAGAGCCCTTAGTACTCCCCAGCTTGGCAAAATATCCTTTTATGGATATTCTTTGCCAGGTAATATCTGTTCTCCTTTGAAAGAACTTGGAAGTAGCCACTCATTAGAAACATGCTAAATTCTCATCAGTGTTCAGTCCAAACTCAAGTTCTACAGCTTCCCCCATTAGATTCTCATGAAAGTTTAGTCACACCTTAACTTCTTGAGTTCTAAGACTCCTGTACCTATTTCCATTCTCAGGTTTGTATCACAGTAGAGCAGCTCCTGCAGTTCTCCAGATAAAGAACCCATCAGTGATGTCGTTTATGATGACTCATGGAGATCAGAAAACATTACTGATCTCCAGAAGGCATGTGAACATAGAGGGTGTTTTTTAATATATAGAAAGGCCCAAGCAGGTTTTGAGTCCTGTGGACATCCCACTGGTTCTGAACCCCACATGTGAAGCAGGAGTACCTGCACTTACTGCCAAGGAAGAAGATGATCCAGAATATCTTCCATTGATGTTGATAATCCACCTAGATTAGCTCCAAACAAGTCAAAAAGACATGTCTTGGTATGCAGTGTAAATGTATGCTAATGGAAAATGACCCCAGTGTATCTTCAGGAAAACCAATAAGTGAGGTCCAAAATCTAGATTCAGTTGAGGAAAGGGAATCTTTCCTCACAGAATATCCTGACCAATCTGTCCTCCTGAAGGGAATCCAGTTTCCAATTGAGAAATTAGAATCTGTCCCTCCTTGGACTCAGGAAGAAAACCCTGTCTTTAATGAGGAAGTAAATCCCTTTTAGGACTCTGAGGCAGAATTTCTTTCTGAAGGCAACTTAGAAGCCAATCTAGATATAGAGATTCCTTCCCCCATTCCTGGGAAAACCTGTATTTTTTTTTGTCCTGATGGTTATAAAATGCTCATTCTATTTTTCTAACTTTATTAAAATGTTAGTGTTTTTTATATAATCTAGTATTCATGAATCCTAATTATGTTTTTTAAGCCTACAATCTGAAGCATTGTGCATACGTGTTCTGTGGGGGGAAAACAGAGTGACAGGGTGCTGTACAAGAGAGCCTACTGCATATTACTGAACTGTTAAATGCACAGGGAGCGGCAAGGAAGCCAGGCCATGCCTGTATGGGGAAATAAGGTGGCTACAAAAGGTCTATGAAATAGCAGGTTAGAGGTCCTAGAAAGCTGTTCTGTCAATTTGGACAAATGTCACAATACTTATAGTGGTATGTATGATACTCTTCCAACCGTGAGTTCAAATCTGTTTACATTTCATTGTGCTTTGGGCACATATGGAAGAAAAGTTACTCTCCAATAATATCATACAGTAATGTGAATCATTTTCTTTAAAACTGCTCCAGGGCTGAGAAGGTGGCTCAGTGGTAGAGTGCTCGCTTTGCATGCATGAGGCCCTGGGTTCAATTCCTCAGCACTACATAAGCAGAAAAAGCTGGAAGTGGCATTATGGCTCAAGTGGTAGAGCACTGGTCTTGAGCTGAAGAGCTTAGGGACAATGCCCAGGCTCAGAGTTCAAGCCTCACAACTGGCAAAAATACTGCTCCATTAAACAATTAATTAAATAATTAATAATTAATTCAGGCTGCAGCCACTTAATCAGGCATGCTGGTCCCTCTGGTGAAGTAGGATCCTACTGGAAGCCTGCCCACCTAGGGCTGTTGTGAGCACCCCTCGCCTGGGACTGTGGAAGAAGATCAGGGTGCACCTGTTGTTGGGCTAGGGCAGCAACCTGGCAGCTGCTGCATGAATAACACAGTGCCACTGACTCACATCTAGCACCCCCCTGTCCCTTGGGCCGGGTCCATGAGGATCAGCCCCTGGGAGTACACGCATACTACGGGACAGGGTCCACCCACCTAGGAAGGAGTGCAGACTGAACAGATGCCACTCTGTGGATCAGTTTGTACAGTATTTATCAGCCGTGGAGGAGGGGTTGATTTTGTTCTGCTGTGGGGAAAAGACAAAAAAGACAGGCCCAAGCAGGGTGATGCCAACTTTTGTACTCAGACTGGCAAGGAAACTTTCCCCCACGCATTCGCCAGCAGGCTTAGGAAGCCATTCCATGCTCCTTGTCCATGGAGTAGCAGCCAGGGACACTCCCATCCGATACTCCTGGATGCTCTTTTGGGTTTGTTTGTTAATTTATTCAGAGAGCCCCTCCCTCAGACAGCAGAGTTATATTCTGGGTTTTGTAAAATATTCTGCATCTGAGCATTCCCAGTGTTTGGTTTTTGTATTGTTTCTTTTAAATGCGTTTTGAAATTTGTGTTTTAGGTGTTGAGGTGCAGGAGGAGGAGCCAGGTTATGAAAATAGTTTCCTACAAGCCTTTCATCTAAAAATGAAAACATATTCTCTTTAAAAATGCATTTCAGGAAATAAATCTGAGAGTGGAGTAAAGGCTGTTTTCTCATGAGATCAAAATGTGAGATTTCTATATGCATGTTTTATGCGTTCAAAATACAATTAAGTAATCCACTCTCTAGGAACAATTGTCCAGACCTAAGAGTTAAGTGTCTTGGGAGTTAGAGGCAGGGTTTTTGAGCTTTATCCAAAGGGAGGGAAGAAAGTTAAAATCCGTAGATTACTTTGTAGAATCAAAGTGGTAATACAAAATGAGAATCACTAAAAAAACCTCAGTGTTATTTGGGTTTTCAATTGTTCCATATGTATTTTTGGATTACTTCTATTTCATTGAAGAGTGAGATTGGGATATTGGTAGATATCACATTGAATTTGGATATAACCTTTGGCAGTATTGCCATTTTCATGGTGTTATTCCTCCCAATCCATGAGCATGGGTGGTTTCCCACTTCCTTAGTTCTGCTTTCATTTTCTTTTTCAGGTTTTGAAAATTTCTTTCATAGAGGTCCTTCTTAACTCCTAGATATTTTATTTCTTGTGTGGCTTTTAAAAAGGGGTTGCTTTCCTAATATCACCCGCAATCTTAACATTATTGGAATACAGGAAAGCCATTGATTCCTGAGGGTGAATTTTATACTTGGCTAGTTTGCCAAAGTTTCTGATGAGCTCAATAATTTGGGAGTGGAGTCCATGTGGTTCTTTAAATACAGGATCATATCATCTGCAAAGAGGGAGAGTTTTACTTCATCTTTCCCTATTTGGAGCCCTTTAAGTTTGCATCTTGTATTATTGCCCCAGCTAGAATTCTAATACTAAGTTGAAGAGTAGTGGAGAGAGCAGACTTTTTATCTCATTCCTGAATTTATAAGAAATGGCTTTAAATTTTCACCATTAAGTATAATGCTAGCTCTGGGTTTGCCAATCCATAGCAGAAAGAACAGCACTGGAGCACTATCAGTTCCAAATTTCAAACTCTACTAAAAAGCCATAGTAAAACAACAGCTTGTTACTGGCACAAGAACAGACCTGAGGATCAATAGAATAAGACTGAAGACTCAGAAATAAACCCACTGACCTATAGGCACCTAATCTTTGACAAGGGGGCTAAAAATTAGAATGGAAGAAAGACAGCCTTTTGAGTAAATGGTGTTGACAAAATTGCTTCAACACCTGTAGAAAACTAAATCTAGATCTGTATATAATACCCTTCAGGAGAATCAACTCCAAATAGATCAAACACCTCAAAATAAAAGAAGACACCATGAAAACATTACCTGAAGGAATAGGAGAAACTCTAGGGCTTTTTAGCACAAGCCGAAATTTTCTTAATAGAGAACTAGAAACAAAAGAAATCAAAGAAAGTTTGGAAAATTGGGATTGCATGAAACATCAGAGCTTCTGCAAGGCAAAGGTCATAGCTAACAAGATCAATAGAAAGCCCACGTTCTGGGAGAATATCTTCACGAGTCATAAAACGGATGAGGTCTTATATCTAAATTATACTTAGGACTCAAAAAATTAAATCACCTGACAACAAATCCTCAAAGAAACAACTACTCGATAACTAAGTGGGCTAAAGAATTAAAGAGAGACTTCTCTGAAGAGGAAATAAAAATGGTCATTAGACTCATGAAGAAATGCTCAACTTTTCTAGGCATAAAAAGGGGAGCCTGGCATAATATATGACAAACACTAAGGGTAAACAACTACCAATAGTGAATATGGTCCCAAGCCAAACTCTCCTTTACATTTAAAGGATATATAAAAATATTTCATGACAAAGAAAACTTGAAACAATGTATCTCCACCAAATAAGCAGTGTAGAAGTTAATTAAATATACCCTATATAAAGAAGATCAAGAAGAACAGGATCTGGTTATGTAAAATGCTCCCTACCAGAGAACAAGGTAAATATATTAACAGTAGATGAGGCACAGCTCCTAACAGCAGGGCTATAACATAACATATTTCTCAGTCTTAACTTTCAATATCAATGGAATTAAATTACCAATTAGAAAACAGATCAGATACTAGTATCAAAAAACAAGACACATCCATCCAGTGTCCACAAGAGATACATTTTATTGACAAAAACAAACGTACTCAAACTGAAAGGCTGGAAATAAACTTTTCAAGTAAATGGACTCCATAAACAGGCCATAGTAGAATTACTAAAATAAGATAAAATAGAATTCAAATTAAAATTAGTAGGAAGAGACATTACATGTTGAGAAAGGCAACTCTCAATTAGGAGGATATAACAAGTGTAAATATCAATGCCCTGAATCCTGGACCACCCTACATCATCAACCAAATACTACACAACCTAAAAACACATCTCAACCCATCATTGTCATCCATCAATTGGTTATACTGGAAAAACTCAACCAATAAACTGAAGACCTAAATAACTACATTGACCACTACCCCTAACAGACATCTACAGAACATACATTCAGTATCAGTATATACATTCTTCACAGCAGGTCATGGAAGATTCTCCAAAATAGAACCTATCCTAGGTCACACAGAAATTCTGTCCAAATTGAAAGAAAATTAATTGAATTCACATATCTTTTCAGACCACAACAGAATAAACTTAGAATTAAACAGCTAAAGCAAAAAAAAAAAAAAAAAAAGGTCAAACCCATGAAGAGTGAACAACACACTGCTTTATGACCAGTGGGGCACTGAAGAGATTAGAATAGAAATCTGAAAGTTTCTGGAATTTAACAAAAATGAACACACAAAATACCAGTTCCTCAGGGACATATTAAATGCAATACTTAGTGGAAAATTTACAGCTTTGAATGCCTACATCAAGCAATTGGGGAAATCTCAAATCAAGATTTCATTTGATTTTAATTACGGTCTGCTATTAGGACACCCACAGACACCAAAATCAGAGGATGCTAATTCTTCTGATAAAATGCATAATAATTTTTCATAATTAATATAACATGAAGACTTTAATATTAATAACATTAAAAATACTTGTATTCACATTATATAATATATTGAAATCCTTTAGTTTTCATCAATTTTTAGAATATTTATAACTAAATGTAAATTGTTTGTAAATAGTTATTTGATGATGTATAAAAATGAGAAAAAAATTCGCATACATATTACTACAAATGCAAACAGATTCACCTAGTTATTTATGATCCTTCATTTGTTGGTTTCATTCATGCATGGATAACATGCAAAGAAGTGAAAATTCCAAACTTGACTTTATTAAGGATTCATTACATGGAGTTTATGTTGGGCTAAAGAGATTTTATAAATTAAATTGTTTTGTCCCATTCTTTCTCCTTCTCTTCCATCCTTCCTTCCTTTCTTCTTTGCTTCCTCCTTCCTTCCCTCCATCCCTACCTCTCTCTTTCTCTCCTTCCTTTCTTCCTTTCTTCCTTCCTTCCTTTTCCTTCCTTCTTTCTTTCTTTTTTTTCTTTCTTCCTTTTTCTTTCTTTCTCCTTTCGTCTAATATTCCTCTCTTCCTTTTACTCAGAATATTTCTTATGGCAATAGAAAAATCTGAACTGTTGTACTGTAAGGTGTTATGAGTGATTACAAATATTAACTAGATTAATATTAATTTTAATAACCTATGTTATATCTTAAGACAAATTATACTAAAAGCAACTTCTCAAATGTTCCAAGATATGTAACAAATATTATTTTCATGATATTGTTTATTTCTTCAAACTAAAATAAGCATTTAGGCATAATATTGCTTGTGTGTGGGTTTTGTTCTTGTGATTTTAACTCAAGAACTATCCCTTAGTTGTTCTTGTTTTTTTCCTCAAGGGTATTGGTCTATCATTTGAGCCTCAATTCTATTTCTGGCTTTGTGTGTGTGTGTGTGTGTGTGTGTGTGTGTGTGTGTGTGTGTGTGTGTGTTGTAATGTGTGTGTGTGATTAATTGAGATATGTCTCACAAACTTTCTTGCCAAGGCTGACTTTGTACCCCAGCTTCCTGAGTAGCGGGGATTACAAGCTTGAGACACCCATATTTAGCACAGATTTAATATATCCAAAAATAAAGTAAATTGTATTTTTTGAATTCTAGAGGCTCAGTTTAACAAATTAACATTTAGATATTTATTCATTTATTAAACCTGAACCTGCATTGTGAAAAATGTTTCATTTTTATGAAAAATTATGCACGCAAAGGTTTAAATGACAGAATCTTTAGACAAATTGCAATACTCTATCATTCAAAAGCAAAAAAGGGATTGTTAATCAAATTTCTCATATAAGCTAAAAGCAAAAGGCTCTGTCAGGCTGAATGAAGCAATTTTTCATTAAATTAAATATTATATACTGTGGTCACGTGATTTTCTATTCTTTTAAACCTAAACTTTTTTAGGTTTTGTAAATTCATACATTTTGTGAGTATATAAAAATCTTGATTACAAATCATGTATTTCTGAGGTTTTTGATTACTAAGTCATATCAGAGAAACACTGAATTTCATGTATTTTATGTCAACAGTGATTTTTAGAAATTGAATCAACCTCATTATAAGAAAACTAAAGCAGGATATTTAATCACTTATCCAATTATTCCTATAGACTTGAAGATAACTAATTTTTGAATGGTAGGAAATTCATATTATACCTACTCTCTAAAGAATAATTCTGATAAAGATTGTGATAGTATTTATTTTTCCTTCAACTTGAAGGAAAGAACCTCACTGTTGATGACAAATACTTGAATGGAAATGCCATAAAATTATGAAAAATTCAAGTCATTATGAGTTAGATGAAATAGTCATTTTTGAAGGTCACAAAATGAAACCTCTGGGAACATCCTTATCCATTAAATAAAATGTATTTGTGCTCAAAATATTTCATTCATCTCTCCAGCAATGGTATAACCAAACCACCTCTATGCCAAATAGCATCTCTGGTGTTTAGGAATAGAAGTTATCAAAATTGTATAGAAAGATCTACCCATCAGTCTAGAAATTAAATCTGAAATAATAAAGGATTGGGATTAATAATTAGGTTTCACTATGTTGCCATAAAGAGGTGAAACCTTTCACGTGGGCATAGTTATAGAGATTAGGTCACTGAGAACTTGTCATCAAAGTCCTTTTTTCCTCTTCCTTCGTTTACTTCTCTGTCTCCTTCTCCTTTTCCTTCTCCCTCTCCTTCTTCCCCACCTCCCCTTTCTCCCTTTCTCACTCCTATTCTTACTTTTCTTTACTTCCTCGCTTCCAGGAATACACATACTCCATCACATGTTCCTGATATGGGGTACTGTACCATCACCAACCAAAAGCAATGAGAAAAAGAAATGTAAATTGAAAGGTATAAAATCAGAAACCAAGATTAATCTTTCCTCCTTTGAAGTTAATTTTATAAAAATATTTGTCATATTAATAGGAGACTAACACAGCATGTTCTCATATATTATAAGGGATAAGATTTACTAGAAATAAATCTGGCCAACATTGTCCTAATGAAATAATTGATCAACTTAATTATATTTGGACAAATCTACTTTAAAATATCAGATATACTTCAATAAGAGGCAAAAAATGTGTTCAGAGGGAGAGTGGGGGAGAAACTAGAGCTAAACAAGCTCTCACATAGCAGTTTTACTGTTCCAGTGAACAGTCCTAGGTTAGAGAATCACACCAAGTGTCCCATTACAGTACAGAGAGTTTGTCCAGAGAGGGAAAATCCAGGCAAGGAGACAGATCAGAGCACTTGCTGGTAGCCATGGCTGTGCCAGCTGTGGCAGCAGTGGCAGTGGCCATAGGCGCCATACCTATAACAAAGAGTCCAGGACAAAGATGCCAGACACAGCAGGACAGCAGATTCTACTCAACATCAGTAAGAACTGACGGAAAAGGAACCAAGATTCTGACGTGAGTGGAACACTGACATCCTCACTCCTTCTCAGCAAACAGAGTAGGTAAGGCCACCCCACCCTGCCACCACCACCAGAGATCTCCATCTTTGATACTGACAAAGGCCCATTTGAACAGCTATTTCTAACTCAGGCCTTGGAAGAAAGCAAGATCCATTTAGGAGATCACAGGAACCTGACCTGACTTGCCACGCTCAGTTCCACCCAAGAGAAGTCACCCAGCCCAGGCAAAGAAGACCTGCCCTTGGAGGAGTGAATTTCTTCACTCTGTAAACAGAGCCAGAGGCTGCCCCTCCCTACAGCAACCTTGACAATCAATTGAAATTCAGTAAACATAAATGCTGAGAATTGATCCAGACTGGGCTGTGTATCTCAGGAGCTAGCGCCTCAGGGAAAAGCAACTGTTTGCTGAGAGGCCTCAACCCTACCCAGAACCTAGCCTCATCACAGTATCTCAAAACTAGAAGAAACAGCCATCTCCCTCTTTTGTGATACTCAAAGCAGATCTCCTTCCCACTGAACTAGCCTGGGAGGAGGATCACAAAATTATGGGTAATGCCGAACATTTTTCTGCCTGCTCAAACAAACTGACTTAAGCAACTAATCAAGCCACAGGAAAAACAAACACCACAAGCAGACCAGAGACGCCACCAAGAGACTGGTTATGGACACAGGGGAGATAGAATATCTTCACATTCTACCCCCACAAAAATAATCAAAGAAGTCTTTTTGTACCTTTCTTTAATTTTAATTTTTTTTTAAAATAATGTTTTCAATTAATCTTTTTCTTCTCATCATTATTATTTTAGGTGTAAATGTGTGTGTGTGTGTGCTTTTTTTATAAAATCTCTTCTGACCTTTTGGTCCTTATTATTTTATTCTTTTCTTTTTTTTCTCTTTCTTTTTTGTGAGACTTAATTGTTATTCGGATCATCCCCAGATATTTACCCATCGTCGAATATTAGACATTATGCCCCGTTGTGTACAACTTAATCCAGAAATTTATTACTCAGTTCACAAACTCTTACGCTAAAATTCTTTAAGAGCAGTATTATCTCTCTTTATACCTATATAATTTTCAAGTAACTAATTTAAAGAATTTTTAGTTTTTCATGTCTCCTTTTTTTCCCTCCCATCATCTCATCCTGTCCTTTTCGTCTCTCAATATCATCATTAAACACATAATTTTAAGTGTTTCACTTTTTAAATTTAAATTTTTGTATTTCCATTTTTTTTCTTAATCTTGCTTCTAGCATTCTGCCTAATCCATTTCCCTCTCTAAGATTAGGACTTGGTTAAATTCACTCTCCTTTTAACTCTCCACATCCCTCTAATCCTATTTTTGCCCACATTTCCACCTAAAATTAATAATTTGTGATTTGCCAAATTCTTCTTTGCTGTTCTTAGCCCATTAAGCCATAGTTGTTTGATGTTGAATAAATTGTATCTGTTGAAAAATATTGTATCTGCAGACTTTTGTCTGTGCAACTACAGAACTTTGATGATACTTGCCTTAAAATTTTGTTCTAACAAAAAATTGGTGTGACTTTCATACCAACTGGGCAGAACAAACCGGAAAAACACAAGGAAAATTGCAAGTCCAGTTATCTGAACTCCCACTCAGGAAAATCATTTGACAGCATAGTTAATGTATAATCCAAAAGAGAGTTCCCAAAAATCTCTACAAACACTACTGATAAACATGGTGAATGAAAAGATTGAAAACCTGCAAAGGATTCAATGTGAGCGTGATAGGGAGAGAGAGGCAAACCAAAGATTAATACTGGAATCTCATGAGAGTGAGGAAGCTCCTCAAAGATTGATATAGGAATTGCATGAGCAGGATCAGAACAGTCAAAGAGAAATACATGAATTGCATGAGCAGGCTGAAAACAGTCAAAGAGAACTACAGGAAATGCATGAACATGAGGAAGTTAATCAAAGAGTAATACAGGACTTGGGAGAGCGGTATGACAAGAGACAAATATCTATAGAGGCATTCATGGAATCCATAAACAGAAAGCTGAAAGAATTCAGGGAGACCACAAAGGGAATGCTGAATGGAGCCCAACAGAAGGAATGGGAGTACAAGGAAACCATAACCAATCAAGTACGTGATTTGAGAATAAACACAACACCAAATTAAGGAGGTAAAGAAGTTCTTACAAGATCTAAAACAAAGCTCCAACAAAGAATTTGAAGCCATCAAAGCTGACCAATTAGAAGGAAAAGAAATTTAAAAAAACAAAGTAGAAAGTCTCGACAGTAGCTTATACCATGCAGAGGAGCAAATTTGAGGGATTGAGGACAGCCAGCTTATTACAGAGAAAGAACATACAACTATCCAAGACAAATCCAAGAAATATGATAGATCTATTCAACATTTTGAAGACACTCACAGAAGACTTAATCTGAGGATAATGGGGGTAGAGCAGCACCTAGAGACAGAATTTAGTGGCCTAGGAAATTTAGTTAACATGATCCTAGCAGAGAACTTCCCAAACATGCAAAAAGATAGGCCTATTCAGATACAAGAAACTTTAGAACCCCAAATAGACCAGGCTAGAGAAGGATATCTCACCATTACATTATAATCCATACAGGATCAATTCCAAGGAAAAAATCCTTAAAGCTGTCAAGTAGAAAAGATCAACTATTTACAAAGGGAAACTAATTAGATTCAGCTCAGAATTCTCAATCGAGACAATTAAATCAAGAAGAGCCTGGAATGATGTAGGCCATGTCCTAAGGAAAAACAACTATTAATCAATCATACTGTGCCCAGCTAAGCTCTCCTTCATAACTGAAGGTAAAATAAAAACGTTCCATAGCAAAGAAAAACTGAAACAATGGATCTCCAACAAACTGGCCCAATAAAAAATAGTTAACGATGTGCTACACATAGAAAACCAACAAGACCACAATAAAGACCAAGAAACCGCACCCAAACTGAGAATCCAAGAACTATAGGAAGAATCCAATTGCTCCAGCCCCCAAGAAGTTGGATAGCATTGCAGGAACTCCCAAACACTTCTCAGTCCTAACTCTCAACATTAATGGACTTAACTCTTCAATTAAGTGACAGACTGTTTAGTTGGATTAAAAAGCAAGATCCTTCTATCTGCTGCCTTCAGGAGTCACACCTTGCTCATACAAACAAACACATTTTGAAAGTGAAAGTCTGGAACAAATTCTACCAAGCAAATGGTCCCCATAAAGAGGCTTGAATGGCAATCCTGATATCAGATAAAATAGACTTGAAATTACAATTAGTGAGAAGACATAAAGAAGATCTCAACATACTAATTAAGGGATCTCCCCTTCAGGACGATATTACAATTCTAAATCTCTATTTGGCAAAAAACGGATCACCCAGATTTATCCAAGAAACACTACTTTCCCTCAAATCTCACATAGATCCAAAGACATAAATTGTTGAAAGTGTTTAAGTCACCACTATACCCACGAGATAGATCAAATCGGCAAAAACTCAACAGAGAAAGTGCAGATCTAAACAACTGCATGGATCAACTAGATATAACAGACATCTACCAAATATTTCATCCAGCAGCATCAGAATACACGTTTTTCTCAGCATCACATGGAACAGTTTCCAAAATAGACCCCATTTTAGGTCATGAAGCAAACTTGTCCAAATTCAGAAGCATTGAAGTTTTGCCATGCATTCTCTCACACCACAAGGGAATAAAATTAGAACTCAACACCAAAAGGCACCAATGAAAGTCCTGTAACACATGGAGGCAGAACAACATACTGTTGAATCACCAGTGTGTCATGGAAGAGATTAGTAAGTAAATTCAAATATTCATGATATTCAACAAAAATGAACACTCAAATTACCAGCTCTTCTGGGATAGAGCAAAGGCAGTACTCAGATGGAAGTTGATAGCTCTGAGTTCCTACATCAACAAATTGGAGAGACCTTAAACCAACAATTTTATGAGATATCTGAACCTCCTTGAGAAAGAACAACAAGATAAACCCCAACCCAGTAGATGGAAAGAAATACTTAAAATTAAGTAGGAATTAAATGAATTAGAATTTTTAAAAAATCCATAGAAAGAATCCACAAAACAAAGAGTTGGTTCTTCGAAAAATTAACTAAATTGAAAGACTGTTAGCAAATCTTATCAGAAAAAGAAAACACACCCAAATAAATGAATTCAGAGATGAGAATGGAAACATCACCACTGAAACAAGATTCAGAACATTATAAGGGAATGCTTCTCAAACCTTTATATTAATAAGTGTGAGAACGTGGCATAAATGGACCTTTTCCTAGCAAATATGGACATGCCAAAAATGAACCAAGATGAGATAAACCATCTTAACAGCCCGTATCAAGGATTGAAATAAAATCAGCAATAAGAGACCTTCTAAGAAAATGCCAGCAACAGATGGATTTACAGCAGAATTCTACAAGTCCTTCAAAGCAGAGCTCAAACCAATAATCCTCCAACTCTTCAATGAAATTGAAAGGGAAAATTCACTACCGAACTCATTCTATGAAGCCATAATAACCCTTATTCCAAAAACAGGCAGGGACTCATCAAATAACAAGAACTATAGACTCATTTCTTTGATGAATATTAAGCAAAACTTCTCCACAAAATTTTGGCCAATTTACTTCAAAAATTCATCCAAAAAATTACGCATCACGATCTAACATGTTTCATTTCAGGGATGCAAATCTGGTTCAATATACACAAATCAATTAATATAACTCATCACATCAAAAAACAGCAAGGATAAGAACCACATAGTTATCTCAACAGATGCAGAAAAAGCATTTGACAAGATCCATCAAACCCTTTATGATGATGGCTCTGAAAAAATTAGGAATCTAGGAAACATTACTCAATACAATAAAGGCTGTATATGACAAACCTACAGCCAGCATTATACTTAATGGTGGAAAAATAAAGCCATTTCCTCTTAACTTAGGAATGAGACAAGGATGTCCACTCTCTACTTCTCATCAACTTAGTATTAGAATGCTTAGCTACCGCAATAAGACAAGATGCAAACATAAAGGGGTTCCAAATTGGGAAAGATGAAATGAAACCCTTTGCAGCTGACATGATTTTAAAGAATCACAGGGACTCCACTTCCAAATTACTGAAGCTGATTCAAAACTTTGGCAAAGAAGCAGGGTATAAAATTCACCCTCAATAATCAATGGATTATCTGTATGAAAACAATGAGTAAAGCGTGGGTGAAATCAGGAAGGCAATTCATAATAGTGCACAAAAAATAAAATATGTAGAAATTTACATAATCGAAGAAGTTTAGGACCTTTATGATGAAAACTTTAAAAACCTGAAAAAGGAAATCAAAACATAACTTAGGAAATGGAAAAATCTCCCAAGCTCCTGGATTGGAAGGATCAACATCGTGAAAATGGCACTACCTGACAAGGCTATCTACAAATTCAATGCAATACCTATCAATATTCCAACCTCATTCTTCAACGAAATAGAAAAGGCAAACCAAAAATTCATATGGAACAATAAAAGAACCCGAATAGCTAAAACGATCCTCAACAGAAAGATCACTGCTGGAGGAATATCAATACCAAATTTCAAACACTACTACAAAGCTATAGTTATCAAAAGAGCTTGGTACTGACACAAGAACAGACCTCAGGACCAACGGAAGAGAATTGAAAACTCAGAAATGAACGAACAGACCTATAGCCACTTAATCCTCAATAAGGGAGCTAAAAAACTAGAATGGAAGAAAGACAGCCTCTTCAGTAAATGGTGCTGAAAAAATTGGTTAACTACTTGTAGAAAACTAAAGCTAGATCCTTATATATCACCCTGCAGCAGAATCAACTCCAAATGGATCAAAGACCTCGGGGTCAAAGCAGAAACTCTGAAAACATTACAGGAGAGAATATGAGCTACCCTAGGTCTCCTTGGCACAAGCCGAAATTTTCTTAATAGACACCGAGAAACACAACAATTCACATAAATGTTGGACAAATGGGATTGCATGAAATTGCAGAACTTCTGCATTGGCAAAGGACATAGATATCAAGATCAATTGAAATCTCACGGATTGGGAGAAATACTTCACTAGCCATACAATGGACAAGGGTCTCATATCTAAAATATACCGGAGACAAAAAATTGAATCCCCCAACAACAAATCTTCAAAGAAACAACTGCCCAATAAATAAGTGAGCAAAAGTCTTTTTTTAAAATTAAGTTTTTTATTGTAAAAATACTGTACAGAGGGGTTACAGTTACATGAACAAGGTAATGAGTACATTTCTTATTTTGTTATTATTTTCTTTCTTTTTTTAATTGTGAGAATACCATACAGAGGAGTTACAATTACATGGGCAAGATAATGGTACATTTCTTATCAAGCATTGTTGCCTCCTCTTTTTTTCCCTTCCCATCCATTCCCATAATCCCCCTACCTCCCCCAATCCGATTTTTACCTCCCCCACCCCGCCAAAGTTGTAAAGTTCGTTTTTCGACATAACCATTAATGCCTCTCCCCCACAGTATAACCCCTGCTTTCACTGTATTTGATGTTGGTATAATTTGTGGAGGGGAAGGACAAAAACAAATCGAGCTAAAGTCTTAAAGAGAAACTTCTCTGAAGAGGAAAGAAGGATTGCCAATAGACACATGAAGAAATACTCAACCTCCCTAGCCATAAAAGAAATGCAAACCAACACAACATTTAGATACCACCTCACCCAGTTAGAATGGCTATAATCAAGAACTCTAATTTAAAGAACAGATGTTCCAGGGGATGTGGAGAGAAGGGAACCATACTGCATTGTTGGTGGGAGTGTAAACTGATTCAACCACTTTGGAAAGTAGTATGGAGGTTCCTCAAAAGACTCCACATAGAGCTCCCCTATGACCCAACAATCCCACTTTTGGGCATTTATGCAAATGTTCACAAACAAAGCTATAAGCACAACCATGTTTATTGCAGATTTATTTACCAAAGGTAATATATAGAACCAACCCAGATGCCCCTCAGTAGATGAATGGATCAAGAAAATGTGGCATATTTACAAAATGGAATTCTATGCCTCCATGAGAAAGAATGAAATTGCCCCATTTGTTAAGAAGTGGAAAGACTTGGAAAAAATAAATTAAGTGAAGTAAGCCAGGCCCAAAGAAATGTAGCTCCCATGGTATCCCTTATTTGCAGTAACTAATTTATGTCTGAGACCAAGATAAGGATTCAATTTTTCTTTCTTGCGATTGTTCCTAACATACCTATAAGATGATTTCTTTATTGCTTTGTATGTCCATTCCCCCCTGTATATCCCCTGCTTTCACTGTATTTGATGTTGGTATAATTTGTGGAGGTGAGGGAAAAAAGAGATTGTTTAAATAGGGATACAGGTGGACCCATTGCAACAATGAGATATACAAGATTTTATTTCAAAAATACAATGTACAACTTTCGCTGGGGGGGATGAGGGGGAGATGGGAAGTGTTGGGAAGGGTAAACAAAGGAGTAGGTAACAATGTTTGATAAGAAATGTACTTATTACCTTGCCCATGTAATTGTAATCCCTATGTAATGTACTTTCCCAATTGATAAAAAAAAGGCAAAAGAATTTCCTGTATGGTTTCTTATGAAAAGAAAGAAGAATACAATCTGCTCCTCAAGGAAATTGACCCATAACTGGCAGTACTGTCACATTCATAAATGATGTAAGAAGACTGAAGAACAAATTTCAACTTAAGCTTCCTGATATAAAATTTACTTTGTCCCCTGTAAACAACCTTTCAATTCTATCTATGTCTTGCTCCCAAAATGATTCGTATTTTATTCTTATCATATTTTTTAATTAACTTTAAGTAGTTGAATGGAAATTGCAGTTTGACAAAGCAGTTTATGAACAGTATTTAGTGAGTTTTTTTTTTCTTTTTTTTCTCCTGAGGTTTGAACTCTGGGTCTGAGCGCTGTCCCTGAGCTCCTTTGGATGAACACTAGAACTCTATCATTTGAGGCACAGCAACAATTTCAGATTTTTCTGAGATTTAATTGGAGATAAGAATCTCACAGACTTTCCTGCCAGGGTTGGCTTCAAAGCTCAATCATCAGCCTCTTGACTATCTAGAAAAACAAGTGTGAGCCTCTAGTGCCTGGCTTAAAACAATGCATCTTTTATTTTTTGGTTTATCCTGGGGCTTGAACTCAAGGCCTTGCCAATGTCCTTGAGATTCTTTTCCTCATGCTAGCACTCTACGACTTGTGTCATAGTACCAATTCCAGCTTTTTTTGTTTATGTAGTACTGAGGAATCAAACTCAGGGCTTCATACTTGCAAGGCAAACCGTCTACCAGTAAGAAACATTTCATGGCCAATACAATGCAACTTGAGGTTCATTATCCCTCATCCCTCTCAATCCTATTTCATCCCTCAATTTACATAATTATGTAGAATATTTACTGGCTCTCAATGTCATACATAGTCACTCAGAGGCTATGTCACTGTGCCAATTTTAAAAAGCTCATATAATTAGTACATTTCTTATCAAGCATTGTAGCCTCCTCCTTTGTTTCCCCTCTCCATCCCTTCCCATCTCCCCCCCGACCTCCCACTCAATCCTCCCCGCCCCCCTCGCACGAAAGTTGTAAAGTTTGTTTTCGACATAACGACTTGTACATCTCATTGTAAGTAGAAAATGTAGTATAGGGCTGCGGAGATGGCTCAGTGGTAGAGCGCTTGCCTTGCATGCAGGAGGCCCTGGGGTCGATTCCTCAGCACCACATAAGCAAAAAGAAAAAAGCCGTAAGTTGAGCTGTGGTTCAAGTGATAGAGCACTAGCCTTGAGCTGAAGAGCTGAGGGAGAGCGCCCAGGCCCAGAGTTCATGCCCCACTACGGGACCCCCCTGACCAAAAAAAAAGAAAATATAGTCTGTTTTATCCATTTTTCATATGCAATATTAATGTTTCCTAAGTAAGTCCATGTAAATTTATTTCATGTTGTTTTGCATACATGTGTATAATTGTATTACATCCTCAATGAGCATCTGAACAATTTATTATATTGTATCATAAAAGGTTTTGCAATATCTATTCTTGTACATGTGTCTCATTTGACATAAGTTGAAATATATTTTGTATATAAAATTATGATTGAAAATGCTGGATCATAGAGGCAACTCTATGTATAATATCTAAAAGATTGCCAGTATGTTTAACAAACTGACTATCTCACTTTAAGTGCCAAGCACCAATGTATAAGGATTCCAATTTCTATATAGTGGTTGTGCAGGGCTATCTTATTGATGTTTCTATTTCCACTAATCTCTATGTATGCAGTGTCTAGGCATGATATGACCTTTTCATGTTCTTTGGATGTTGGTATATTATAACAGACAGTTTTTTGATAACTTATTCAGGAAGGTTAAAGTTTTTCATTGGCATTAATATTTATAAGTTTTTGACACTTTCCAAAAACACCTGACCAGCACTCTTTGACTCATTGACAAAGGAATATAAACTTAAATATATTTCTCTGTCCAATATTAAAGCTGTTAGTGTAAAATTGTTAGGTTTGTAAAGGAAAGATTACACAGCTCAATGGGTTTATAAGGCACCAGATTGGATCCACATAATTATTGTCAAGGAATATTTAATAAGGAGTAAAACAAAATATTTGTGGAATGATATTCTCTTTAATAAGTGGTGATAGGTTAGCAAGTATTGGGGGAGAATTAAAAAATAAACATTGACTTAAACATAACAATTTATTCAAATATTAACTTCAAGCAGGATTAAAACATGGCATATAAAACAAAAAGAGTGATGTAAATGTAAATCAAAGAAAGATGTCTTGACAATTTTGGAGATGAAGTATTCTTAACTTAGGCATTAAACTTATAGGAAAGGAAACTTGATATAGTAGAACTCAATAAAAGTGTAAAATAAAATTTGGTCTGTGAAAGCTCATATACAAGTAGTGAATACAAATTGGGAGCAGAGGGCTTATGTATCTCATCCTAGCTACTTGGGAGGCTGTGATTTGAGTATTGCTATTCGAAGCCAGCCCACAAAATAAAGTCCCTGAGAATCTTATCTCTGATTAATTTACAAAAATCAGTAGTGAGGCATGACTCAAAGGGTAAATTGTTAACAAAATGCAACAATTCTCAGGGACCCTGAGTTCAAACCCCAGGACCATACATACATGTACAAAAGTGATAGTAGTAATACTAATAGTGATGATGATGATGATGATGATGATGATGATGATGATGATGATGATGATGATGATGATGATGATGATGATGATGATGGTAATGATGATGATGATGAAGGGTACCCAGACTCAAGGATAAAATATTTGCAAATCCTATACCTGAAAAATACCTCAAATCAAGACTCTACTTAGAACTCTCAAAACCTAATGTTAAAAAAAAATTGAAACCAGCAAAATACATCTTGTGAAAAATAAGCACAAGAAAATCATCATTAGTCATCAAATAATTGCACATTAAAAGTAAAATGACATCATAAAATATAGATGAGAATTACTTCATGTAATACAATAATGACCATACTAAATGCTATCAAGAAACAGAGAAACTATGGATCATGGCAGGAATGTCAAATGGGAAAGCCACTTCTGAAAACATTGTGACAGGTTCCTAGAATATGAAATATGTAACCCATAGCATAGCACAGGAATTGAGCTCTTCAGGCTTTGTCTCACAGAAATAAAATGTAACATTCACCCCAAAGCCAAAACACAGAGGATTATAGCAGCATTATTTCCTCTAAAAAATAGAAATCAATTCAGGCTTTCTTCAGGTGAATGGGAAAAGGATTGTGCTACATTCTCTAATAACAGAACCAAAAGGCAACTCTCATAAATGCAATACAATATTAAGGCATACAATAATTGGGAATAATCTATCATATATTTGAAGACAATCTTAAAAACTGATTTATTGCATGATCTAGAAGTCAGAGAAAAAATGTGTTACCAGGATGAAACAGGTTTGGGATGGGACAAAGAGAAGAAGTGGGTTTAATTATAAAAGAATAGCATGAGACAGACTCATTTTTGGTAAAGAAACGTATCTGTAAATATAGTATATTCATATAGAGTTGATAACATTGTATTGGACTTAATATGTGAACAAAATAATTAAAACAACTGAATGCTGCTTAAGGTACTTGTGAAATATTAATGTCTACTTGTGATGTCTTACAATAAATATTTAAAGAAACTGGGGAAAGTATTCAAGGGATATAACTGTGTTCTTATAACATCATAAAGATCCATACTAACCTCAATAGAATTTAATGATATCAAGAAAACAGAAGTCAATATTGAATGTTTACATTGGGAACTAGTCTGGGTCCAAGCTTGAGATGAAATATACCTTGCTAATTAGAAAGCAGAGACTTTGAAGATTGATATCAGGGCCAATTTTTACAAAAAAGTGAGAAATTACCAAACCAAAGTAAGCTAGATATAGTGTAATTTCCCTGTTACTCACGTTTGTGGAAGCCATAGGTAAGAGATGATTGCTCAAGGGAGGCTTGGCCTGAAAAATAATATAAAGTGGTTAGAGCTTTGGCAACTTCAAGCACCAGTATTATCAAAGGAAAAAAAAGAAAACAGAAAAAGGAAAGGACAGAAAAGGCAACTATTTGCTCTTCATTTTTGTAGTTTCATGTCATTGGTACAAGAATTGAGAATATTTTGTTTACTGTTTGAGGATTCAGGCCTCTCAAATATGAAAGCATTTATTTAAAATAATTATTGTATTACTATTATTTATTAACTTATTTTTAGGCCTTCTTGGAGATTGAACCCATAGCTTTGTATATATTAGTCTAGTTCTACAACTGAGCTGTACCCCAGCTCTCTTATATAGTTTTGGAAATTGTTTATGAGTTCTTCAGTAGTTAACTATTCTACTTTCCATCTTATCTTTTCTCTCCCTTTTCCTCTATGCATTTTAGTTTATGTGTTGAAAACTTTCCTCAATTTTATCTTCTAAACTTACAATGTTGCTGTTGAGTTTACAGGGAAGTCGGTTGTTATATGACATCTTTTAAAATTATATGCATATATATGTATTTCACATGTATGATTGATTCTTAGAGTTCATTTCAATAAGCATCACTTTATCTGGTCATATGCACATAGCTATTGAGCTATTGTGATCCTCTCCTAAGAATAGCTTCCATTGCTCTTGCCATGTGAATGTTTAGAGTGCTGTTAATCATATCCAAGTGCAATTATATGTCATTTATTATCTGTTGCATTACCTTGTAGATTTATGGATATATCTAGTTATTAGAAATGAGGAAAGCCATGCAGCATATACTTAATTGGATGTGGCTTATTTCACTTAATATTATTGTTTCCCAGTCTTTCCATTTCTTCAGGAATGGGGTAATGGCATTTTTTCCAATGGAAGCGCAGAATTCCATCAATACAACAGAATTGAAGATCCAGAAATTAATCCACACCTATAGGTACATAATCTTTGATAAGGAAGGCAGAAACACAGGATGGAAGAAAAACAGCCTCTTAAAAAAGATGTGCTTGTAGAATTGGCTGTACACAGGCAACTGAAGTTATATCCCTATATATCCCCCTATACCAGAATCGATTCCAAATGGATCAAAGACCTCAATGTATGTCCAGATACCTTGAAAATATTACAGGAAGAGTTAGGGGGAAACATGGGGGCTCCTTGGCACAGGTCGAAACTTCCAAAGTAAGTCTGGATAAATGGGATTACATCAAACCAAATCAATCATTTGTCAGACTCAAAAGCCATGAAGAACAAAGATAGTGTAGCACAGATTTATTAGGGAACAAACCTACAAATGAGTGTCTCAGCCAATGCCTTTCTTCCTTTTCTAACTAGGTTATTTATAGTGGGTTTACATGAATATAAGAGTTTTCTGGTGAGGATTATTAAGAAAATAACTAATGCTAAAAGAGTGATAATATGTGAACTGAGTTGTAGCTGGAGAAAGGGAGGGACTAAGGCGGGGGGGGGTCTAGTTCAAAGCCTTGGCTTGGTGCCAGTTTAGTAAGGGATAGCTGCAACAGGGAAGAGGGGTAAAAGAGGAGTGGTTATTAAAAAAAGCACTGGTCTGAAACCTCAAAATAAGGACCCCAGTCTGTGTGGACCAAACAGTCTCTAACATGAGGTTCTTTTTAAATTAACAAGCACGATTTTAGATTTTTGCAGAGTGGGATGATACATAGTTACAGACGAAGTCTGATATCTCAGGTAATCCAGTCTGCTCTTTCACATGTTACCCAATAGCCAGGTTTCAACACAAATGACTACAATGAGATTGTCCAAATTATACTGTGACTTTTACCTGTCATGAATCAAAATTCTGTCTAATAATTTGTTTTCCAGATGTTTTCACAACATTTCTCATGATCTTTTCTACAATTTTGTCTTCATTATTGATGTTCATACTAAGTTTTTTTTGTTGTCTTGTGTGTATATGCCATTTTGGGGCTTGAACTCAATGTTTAATGATCTCCCTTGTGTTTTTTGCTCATAGCTGAGGACAGGCTATTCCTTGAGCCACATCCACACCTTCTGCCTCCTGCTGGATAATTGGAGATAAGTTTTCACATTTTGTCTGTTTGGACTGATATTGAGCTAAAATTTTCAGGTGTTAGCTTCCTGAGCTTCTAGGATTCTACACATGAACAACTAACACCAAGCGTTGCTATACCATTATTTTTATTATGTCTTAGAAGAATGTGGAAGTATATTTGTGTTAAGTGTGCAATTTTAAAATACAAGTTTGAATCTACTTGATATAATGTAACTGTTATCAATTTTAACAGTTAAATCAATGAATAGTACACATTCCCAAAGAAATAAAATTGAAAAAAATGCATAATTATTTTTTAAACAAGTAATGGAGCTATGAACTTCTTTCACTTTACAATTCATGTTTTAATTAGCAGACTTCCATGACTAAAAGTAACTATATTAATTTTATCCTACAAGAAGCAAAGTGATTATAGTTAAGAATAGATATTTCATCACAGCCAGAAGATAAGTTTTTGAGCATTCTCCCTATAAAGAAATGTTACATGCAGAAATTAATGGATATGGTGTGGCTTGATCATTAAACAATATATAAATGAATGGGATTATCACTCCATACTTCATAAATGTGTAAAAAATAATTATGTTGCAAGGCGCCAATGGCTCATGCTCGTAACCCTAGCTACTAAGGTGGCTGAGAGGTGAGAATCATTGTTCAAAGCCAGCCTAGGCAGGAAAGACCGTGAGACTCTTACTTCCAAATACTCACCAGAAAACTGGCTGTGGCTCAAGTGGAAGAGCACTAGTCTTGAGCTGAAGACCTGACGGATATCGTCCAGGTGAAGATTGCAAGCTCCATGACCGACAAAAATTAAAAATAAACAGTTACAAATAAACAAATATTTTGGCATAAATGTTAAAATATGTATAATAAAACTTTTAAATCCTCACTAGATATACTAGTTGTTATTGAATCAATTGTGTAAATCACATATTTCTCACTCAATTCATAACTGTATGTTTATATACTTATATGCCATAAGTATAATTAACTGATACGTGATAGGCAGTGTTGTTTTAGGAACCTCCCTTGGCTTTCTAACATTAATCCTTCTACCGTAAAATAAATATGCCCTCCAAACATGTAAGAGGTTTCATCTCATTGAAGCATAAATGTATAAACCATAATAATTTTTTGGAACAACTGTAATATTTTGCATGCATTTCACTTAGTTTAAGAACCAAAACATTAGCTGGGCGCTGGTTGCTCACGCCTGTAATCCTAGCTACTCAGGAGACTGAGATCTTAGGATCGTGGTTCAAAGCCAGCCCAGGCAGGAAAGACCGTGAGACTCCTATCTCCAATAAACCACTAGAAAACCGGAAGTGGCGCTGTAGCTCAAGTGGTAGAGTGTTTGCCTTGAGCTGAGCTCTGCGCCCAGGCCCAGAGTTCAAGCCCCACCACCGACAAAAAAAAAAAAAAGAACCAAAACATTCAAGTCATCTTAACCGTACAAGTTATAACAAAATGTCTTGATCTTTTCAGTCTCTTAAGAGATGAAAACTTTCAATTATATATCTATTTTTTTTCTGCCTAACATCCTATTCCTTAGGAAGATATTTTGTGTAACCTTGTGTTCCTGATTAGAAGACAGGAACAAAGGCAATAATGAAAATAGCCAAGAAAAATATTTGAAAACAATTATATAACAATCGCAGACACTCCTGTTTTCACTGGTTTCAATGAGAATATACGTTAAAGTATCACGTTTTTGTTATCATTTAAAGAGCAATAATTAAACTTTAATTAGCAGTGAAGAAGGGAACAGAAAACTGAAGGCAGCTTGACTTTGAACAATCCAAAATAAGCAAAAGGGATTTATCTTGTTATTCTATGTAGTTGCCAAAATAATAGCAACACCCAAAGTCAAGAAAACACCTAAGTCAAAGCAGTAAATGTTTGTCTATAAAATAATGGTGAGGGTCTGACTCTTTCAAAGTCAGGTTTGGAAAAAAGAAAAGTGTATTTGCTTTAGTGTGAAGGAAAAAAAATTAAAAAATCCTTTATTAATGTTTTACATATCTAGACTAGGACTTCTAATGTTGCAGAAGAGGAAAGGTATGACTATGCCCCAAGATCATTCTTCTTTATCAGCTATAGCAATGCCTTGGTTACTCATAGTATCCTGCTTGTTTACATTTAGAAGCATTATTTGTTCCTGGGTCATACGCTGCAAACCCTTGAGTATTAATAAAGTAATTTCCTAAGAGATGAAAGTAGCTGTGTAAACAAATCTAAAATGTCAAAGACTTAGCATAGTGGAAACTATTTTCTAGCTATATCACAATCTGTAGGTGTAGATTTTGTTTCCCATTGTTCCATGGGACCCATTTTTGTTAACTTCTTTTTCACGATCTGGTGATCCTATAACATCCTATACCATCCTGGGATTGCTTATCTTTACGGGATTCTCTAATTTCTGTTGGAAAGTTAAGAAGGAGAGAAGATTGAGTTACTGTTTCGGTTTTACCTTATTTTTTTTATTACCTTAGAAACTGTAAATCAAAATGACATAAATTATCTTTATAATAATAGGAGACAGATTTCGTTTCTATATTCTTACCCTAGCCTTCTACATAAATTTGGTACTTAGTGATCTCCAAATGTGAAAATGAAGATAGGGAGCTTCTTGTTTAAATATTATTTAGGAATTCAAGACTTCATTAATGCAAGGCCCTTAGTAGTATGTATATCATACATGTGTACAAAGCTGGTGGCAACTTTTTCTTATTCTCAGAAACTAGGACGTGTGGTATCCTTGTAGTTGCATCAGGAAAAGGTTGTCGTTGAGTTAGCTTACCACAACAAATCTGATGTAAAATATTTCTATAAGATAATTGGCTTGAATAATCCATATTTATCATTTACATTTCTAAAGGACAGAAATCTAAAATAAGTCTCACTGGATTAAAATTGAGCCCCCTACAGAGCTAAAATATTTTTCAAGTGATTCTAGTGGAAAAAGCATTTATTTCCTGTTCTGCTTTCCAGAAACTTCAGAATCTGTGTTCTTGTCTTTTCCTTTATCTTGTAATGTAGCATCTTTACATCATTCTGATGATTCTTACCTAATGATGTCCCTTTCGAACTACAGCTTGGACTTTTGAGTATACTTTGCCCATCTGATAATTATTCAAATTTGTGTTCCTTGGGTAATGAAAGGTGATTATTTTACAACCTTATATATAAAATGTAAATCAACATTTTATGGATTAGATATTTCGGGACTATAGATATTTTGGGAAGGTATTTTACTGCCTACCACAATGAGTGTGTAAGCATTCTTTCTACAGGTTATAACCTGTTACCCTTTCATTAATTTTGAACAACATATTTCTTTAGTAAAATATAACTAGAAAAAATTGGGTTCCTGAAAGCATTTAATCCTTATTGTCATGTACTAGCAATCTTAAATGTCAGACAGCAGCTCCTGAAGCAGTTCTAGCACTATCACTTTTTGAATATTCTGCTTACAATCTTCTCTTTTCAAGAGCATTTGATTGTTGTTATTTTGGAATTATGGTTAATAGTTATGTGACTGCTATTTTTAAAGAATGCACTACCAATACTGGTTCTCGTCTTTTAACTTGTTCATGTGTAATCTATTTCTGAAAGAAACACAGCTATTTGAATTACATGAACTGCTTATTGAAATGTGGAGAGGAAAAGAAGAAAAAAGATGTCCCTGTGTATATGTCATATTGAAAATGTACCTAAAAGCTATTTATCTTAACATCATATATTTTTCATTTTGTTTGGATTCTTATAAAATTTAGCCTCTCAACTCACACAATGTTAATGCAGTCTTATTTTATGCCTACCAAAAGCAAACAACAAATTACTATATATTTAAAATTTTTTAATTGTTAAAATTATTATTTATTAAAAAACAATATTTTAAAAAAATTAGCCAAGGCAAATTGTTTATTAGATGTTTAGAGTCGTGTTCAGACTCTATTGTTGAAGCCAGAAAGGGGAAAAATCATGCTTTGCTTCTTCCTTGAGCCACTCTGATTTATTTCATCTATTTCTGAAAGAATGAAATTCTGGCTTTGAAGCCTTTTGCTTGATATCCACATGTGTCATTCTTTCTTTATTAAAAGGAGAATTTGGAGAAAGGATAAAAATTCTCAGTAGAAAAAGGAGAAGAGGAAAAGAGAAGTGAGAACTCTAGATATTTTGTTCTTCCTCATCTCAATCACAAGTTCTTGATAATGATTGTGGATGTTATATACAGTGCTCTAGAGTGATTAAATACATTTATAGAAAAAGTTAACCCCTCAAGTGATCACATAGAGAATGCTTATTTGTTTAAAAAATGTAATAGTATCAAACAGGAAGTGTTATCTTTTTTTAGTACTTGTTTAGTATTTCTTAAATTCTGATGTGCTGTAGTCATACAAGAATGGTAAGAAATTAACATTAGTATCACATTCTAATATTCGCTTAATTCTTTCTGTGTTTGAGTTTTGCCTCATTTTACATGCTATATTCTTCCAGTATATAAGTTGAAAAAAGATTCCCTCTGGAAATATGCTAATTTTATAGCTAAGGGAAAAAAAGTTAGCTCTTAGACACAAACAATGGGATAGAAATCTTCCCCTAGAAATAGCCTTTCACCACTTCTGGTTCATTTTTGTAAGCCGAAGTAAGTCACATGACCAATCTTGACATTGCAGAGTAGAGGTAAATCTCACCTACAGGAAGCTGATGCAGGACAGTCTAATATGCCAAGATATGCAACACTTGAGATAAAGAGGAAAAAGAAGAGAACTATAATACAATCAGTCATACTTGCCATCACATGTCTCTGCAGGAAGGAAAGTATTAAGTACCTTTGTTCCTAAAATTACTGAGATCTTCAAATCATGTCTTTTATGCTCCATGTTACTGGAATTAGAGAACATCTTAGTACTGAAGCAGCATAAAATCTCAAAGAATTCAATACTACATTTTGTTCTGCTAGGAGATGAAACCATTTTATAGACAATAATTTATACTGGTAACTTTTTCGAGAACTGGATTTCGTTAATATATGTGACTATCCACCAGAATAAATGTATTCATTTATCTGCATTTTGTGCAGACAGCATATTCAAGTAGATGTGAGAGTTCGTCAGTAGCACGTTTTAAAATTGCAAAAAATGTGGACTGGGAGCCAATATACATATTTTTCCAACATCATCTTCCACATCCTCCTTCTTCCTTCCTAGGAAATACACCCAATCAATTAAAAAGGCTTCGATTTTTGACTCTTGAACTTGAAAGTGGAAGCAGAATGTTATGGATGTCGGGGATGACTTTTTATGTTTTTTTTTATATAATAATATAACATGCAACATCCCTATGAGTCCTGCAGGTCTTCACACTGTACTTCTGTAGGGATGTGATAGGAATGTCAGCCTTACTGGACTTAGTATTGTTTTCCACTTCCTTTTCTACCACCAAGCCTAAATTATAGTACATAGTAATTGAATGAAAAAGTAATGCCATATTAATAAATTCATTTAGAGCTCTGGGAATGTGGCTTCATGGTACAGTGATTGCTTAGAATGCATGAAACCCTGGCTTCAATTCCTCAGTACCACAAAAACAGAAAAGGAAGTGGTGCTGTGCTTCAAGTGGTAGAGTGCAAGCGTTAAGCAAAATAAAAAGAGAAAAATCTCAGGAAGAGTTCCCTGGCCCTGAGTTCAAGCCCCAGGACTGGCAAAAAATGCATTTACCTAGTAAATGCCAAATAAAGAACCTATATTTGAATATATAATTGCTCCTTCCAATTATGACTTAACAATCGTTCTTAATTCATGTATTTTACCTATATTAGAAGGCTGTGTTGATTTAAAAAAAAGGTTTTGTTAGTAAGTCACAGCAATTAATGTCAGGAATGTGCTTAGATATCAGGTGAATATTAATCCTGGAAATTCAAAGATTCCAGGCTTTTGAGTGCTCACTGCTAATCACAATGTGTAGGGTAGTCTAAGTGAGAATTATAAATCTTTTTGGTCAGTTATTGCACCAAAAAGGCTCCAGCTAATTAATAGTTGTGATAGAAGTGAAGGAATAATCCAGATCAAAGAAATAAATGACAATTGTTACATTTTTTTAAAAAAGAGGTAGCTGAGTAAGAACAGCACCATGAACATGGTATTCAGGTAAGGAGTAAGTTTATTCTTCGTTCTGGCTGGCACCAGGCCATCTTGGTCTTCCACGCGGTGGGGAAAGGCCTGGGAAAGAGAGCTGGGAGATCTGGGAAAGAGAAAGAGCTGGGAAAGAGAGAGAGCTGGGAAAGAAAAAAGAGCTACAAAAGAGAAAAAAAGAGCTAGAAAAGAGAGCATCTCGGAAAGAGATGGGAAAGAGAGAGCTAGGAAAGAGAAGAGAAGGAAAGAGCTGAGAAAGAGCTACAAAAGAGCAGAGAGAGGACGTCTGGGCCTGTGGTAGGCCTTATCTAGCATATGGGCGCAGAAAGGTGTGGCCACATCAAATTCAGGTATGACCTCAGCGGATGCAGATGTGACCACTTCCAGGTGTCCCAGTTGCCTAGGTAACGCAGGTACTGGGTGGAGATTTTGCTGAGAGAAGGGTGGAGTCTGTTAGCCATCCAGGAGTGGACCTTACAATAATAATAACTAAATTATACCAGAAACTGTTCTAGGGAACCATAATTTGTTATTGAAGAACTAGTTATCAACCAAGCTTATTCTTCATTACCTTTAGCATTCTATATCACTTAGGCTAATTCTTAATCTCTGTGTGATAAATTATATGTCATTCTATGTTGTTCTTTCCTATCTGATCTCCATTGCTTTCTAAAAATATCAGGCTTTCTATATTTCTTTACTAACAATTATTTATACTAAGTCCACCATCGCAGACATCAGAGGATGCTAAAGTAAGAGTCCAATAGCTCATGACTCATTAATTTAACAGCATGGGAAAGGAAGACATATTAATTGCTACCTCAAATTTTCTGAAAAGCTGAAATGTCATCATTTGATTCAAATTTTCATTTTTTGTCTACAGTGTCATTAAGTGCACATAAATGCAAATATGAGCCGGGTGCTGGTAGCTTACGCCTGTCATCCTAGCTACTCAAGAGGTTGAGACCAGAGGATTGTGGTTCAAAGCTAACCTGGTCAGGAAAGTACATGAGACACTTATCTCCAATTAGCCACCAGAAACCAGGAAGTGGTGCTATATCTAAAGTGGTAGAGCACACAATTTAAGCTCAAGAGCTGAGGAACAGTGCCCAGGATCAGAGTTCAAGCCCCACGACCAACAAAAAAAGTCAAATATAATTTTAGTTTCCCCAAAAGGAACTACGAAGTCAATAGTAATCTTCCCAAGCTGAAGAAAAGTTTCCAATATGATTCACCTACTTTTGCTGAATTATTTAAGATATGGCTTCTTTGCTGGATGTATTCTCTTCTTTTAAAAATTGTCAAATATTACCTTTATAATAAACTTCATCTAATATTTCTTTGTTCAAAAGAGAAGTCCATACAGTTGGTGTCACTTAGCTTTCTTACTATCTCAGTTCAAAGCCAACCCAGGCAGGAGAATCTGTCAAATTCTTATCTCTAATTAAACCCCCAAAATCTGGAAGTGGATTTTGTCTCAAGCAGTTGTGTACTAGCTTTGGGGGCAGGTGGGCAGGAAAGACAAATGTTCAGGGACAGGTTCTAGCCTCTGAGTTCAAGCCCCAGAAGCAGCTCAAACGAAACAAACAAACATGAAACAAAAAAAGCCAAATATTTTTTTGGACCATCCTTAAAGCACTGGTTTGAAAAGAGGCTCCTTTTGCTGATCATACTCACTGGATCCTTATTGGAATCCTTATTGATATGGTGAACTGAGGACCAGAATAATGGAATAGATATCTGACTTTTAAAAGAGAATCATCTCAAGAGTTAAATATCCATGCATAAGACATTTTTAAAACCTCCGTGTCTTTATTTCTTTGCAGAAGATTGTACAACAATGTTATTTCCATTTTTTCTATGCTTGCCTTCAAATGGCATATTGTTTCCTTTTGTAATACTCTCAACTAGAAGTTTACAGAAAGTTTTATGAGTAAAGAACACACTCGAAAAAGTCAGGGACAGTGATTCCTTCAAGCCTTGGATTATTTTCTTGTACAGTAAAAGGATCACACAAATTAAGTTGAACTTTGTCAATTCTCTATGTTCAATTTCTTTCCTGGATTCAGTTTCTACTTCCTGTAACAGTTCCTTCCAATTAGTTCCAGTAACAATCTACGGTGCTGCTCCAGGAAAAATGAATGTTTTCTGGCTTAATTGAAATAGCACAAAGACATCTTTGGGCATGAGGTAACACGTGTGTCAGAGACAACTTAGTAACGAGAAAATATGGAATTTAAATGATTTATAAAACATTATCCAGCCGGGCGCTGGTGGCTCACGCCTGTAATCCTAGCTACTCAGGAGGCTGAGATCTGAGGATCGCGGTTCAAAGCCAGCCCGGGCAGGAGAGACCGTGAGACTCCTATCTCCAATAAACCACCAGAAAACCGGAAGTGGCGCTGTAGCTCAAGTGGTAGAGTGCTCGCCTTGAGCTGACGAGCTGAGGGACAGCGCCCAGGCCCAGAGTTCAAGCCCCACGACCGACAAAAAAAAAAAAAAAAAAAAAAAAACAAAACATTATCCATGTTCATATGGCCATATAAGACTATGTTAAGTGAAATGAGCCCCAAAATAGGGACACAACTTGTTTTTTTTTTTTTTTTTACTATTGTTTTTAACTGTATTTATTTTATTTTATTTGAGAACATACTGTACAGAGGGGTTACAATTACATGGGCAGGATAATGCATACATTTCTTACCAAGCATTGCAGCCTCCTCCTTTGCTTAACCTTCACCTCCCTTCCCAGCCTCCCCCTTCCCCCCCACCCAATCATACCACCCTCCCCCCACACCGACATTGTAAAGCTGGTTTTGACATGACATTTTGTACTTCTCATTGTTGCAACAGGTCCACCTGAATCCTTAAACGACTTGTTTGTCCCCATCTCCTCCACATGTTATACTGACATCAAATATAGTGAAAGCGGGGGTTACACTGTGGGGGAGGGACATACAAAGCAACAAAGAAATAATCTTATAAATGCGTTAGAAACACATGCATGAAAGAAACGAAAACATTAAAATACATATTTAAGGGTTCATTTTCCTAACATTACATTATCTGACCTTTATGGCAATACTTCCCAAGGCTATCTACAAATTCAACGCGATACCTATCAAAATTCCACCCTCATTCTTCAAGGAAATAGCAGAGGCAATCCAAAAATTCATATGGAACAATAAAAGACCCCGAATAGCAAAAACGCTCCTCAACGGAAAGAACACTGCTGGAGGAATATCAATACCAAATTTCAAACTCTATTATAAAGCCATAGTAATCAAAACAGCTTGGTATTGGCATGAGAACAGACCTCAGGACAAATGGAATAGAATTGAAAACCCAGAAATGAACCTACAGACCTATAGCCATCTAATCTTCGATAAGGAAGCTAAAACAATAGAATGGAAGAAAGACAGCCTCTTCAGTAAATGGTGCTGGCAAAATTGGTTAACTACATGTAGAAAACTAAAGCTAGATCCTTATATATCACCCTACACCAGAATCAACTCCAAATGGATCAAAGACCTTGAACTCAAAGCAGACACTCTAAAAACATTACAGGATGGAATAGGAGAAACCCTAGGTCTCCTTGTTTCAGGCTGAAATTTTCTGAATAGAGACCCGGAAACACAACAAATCAAAGAAAGGTTGGACAAATGGGATTGCATAAGGTTGCAGAGCTTCTGCAGGGCAAATGACATAGCTAGCAAGATCAATAGAAAGCACACGGATTGGGAGAAGATCTTTACTAGCCTTACAACGGACAAGGGTCTCATATCTAAAATATACTTGGAACTCAAAAAATTAAACCACCCAACAACAAATCGGCAAAGAAACAACTGCCCAATAAATAAGTGGGTGAAAGACGTAAAGAGAAGCTTCTTTGAAGAAGAAAGAAGGATGGCCAATAGACACATGAAGAAATGTTCAACATCCCTAGCCATAAAAGAAATGCAAATCAAAACAACATTGAGATATCACCTCACTCCAGTTAGAACAGCAAAAATCAAGAACTCTAACAACAACAGATGCTGGAGGGGATGTGGACAGAAAGGAACCTTACTTCATTGTTGGTGGGAATGTAAACTTGTTCAACCACTTTGGAAAGCAGTATGGAGGTTCCTCAAAAGACTTCACATAGATCTCCCCTATGATCCAGCAATCCCACTTTTGGGCATTTACCCAAATGTTTACAAACAAGACCACACTAAAGCTACCAGCACAACTATGTTTATTGCAGCATTATTTACCATAGCTAAAATATGGAACCAACCCAGATTCCCCTCAGTAGATGAATGGATCAAGAAAATGTGGTATATATACACAATGGAATTCTATGCCTCCATCAGAAAGAATGACATTTCCCCGTTTGTTAGGAAATGGAAAGGTTTGGAAAAAATTATATTAAGTGAAGTACGCCAGGCCCAAAGAAACATAGGTCCCATGGTTAACTGTATTTTTTTTTTGTCTTTTCTTTTTTGGTACTGGGGATCGAACCCAGGACGTTGCACTTGCTAGGCAAGCGCTTTGCCACTGAGCTACATCCCAGCCCTTTTACTTTTGTTTTTAATGTATCTAACATGTATTATGTGATTTTTTTTGTTTCTCTTCTATTTTCTTCCTCCATGGTATAACCCGTTTCCACTGTTTGATATCGGTTAACTGCATCGTGCATACGCATTTTTCTAATGTGGGGAGGGGAAGGGAAATAAAATGGTAAATCAAGGATACAGTATGACCTGTTGTAACAATGAGATGAACAAGACACTATGTTGAAAGGAACTTTACAACTTGGGGATAGGAGGGGAGAGTTGGTGTGGTGGGGAGAAAAGGGATGGCAGGGGAAAGACAAAAGAGGAGGTTACAATGCTCCTTAGATAATGTAGTCATTAACTTATGTAACTCTAACCCCTTTGTCCACCCTTTTTACAATAAAAAAACATGAAAAAAAACATTATCCTGGAGCACATTAAGTTCAAATTTCCTAAGTGCTCTGTAAATTAAGACAAATTTTAAGTGGGAAGAAGGTTCTCGGAAACGTTTTTTTTGGTCAGTGTTTGTGTTGTGCATTATTACCCAAGTGTACATAAGTTAACAGAAGGAGAAACAATAGGTATAGGAGGAAGAGAAGTTCTGTATTTAAGTATAATGGTTCAATACTCGATAGAAGACTCTGAAAATAAGACAACGTTGAAATAATAAAGCCAAGGCCAGTATGTAGATCTATGGGAGTGACATAGAGAAAGCATTACTACTAAGTGGAACATGAAGGGTGAGACCACTCTCTTTCTTCTACTAGCTCTAAATCATGATAGCTAATCATGCAGATTTGTAAAAAGTAGAATGGAAGAATAATTCTGGTTCCAATCAAGTCAGAGATAAGACCATGGACTTAACTGGAAAAAAGTCCATGTCGAGAAAGCAGGAATTATACTAGCAATAAACTAGTGGCTAAGATCACATTTCTTTTTTTCTTCTCTTTCTTTCTTTTTTTTTGATGGTAGTGGGGCCTGAACTCCGGGCCTGGGCACTATCCCTCTATTCTTCAGCTCAAAACTTTTTCTATACCTTTGAGACTCACACCACTTCCAGTTTTCTTGTGGTTAATTAGAGATAAATGCCTCAGAAACTTTCCTACTCATGCTGGATTTGAACTGCAATCCTCAGATCTCAGCCTGCTAATTAGCTAGGATTACAGGTGTGAGCCACTTGAACCCTTCTTAGGATCACATAGAAATGTGAAAACAGTGTACACTCAGCATACGTAATGTGTATGTTCATTTATCTTTATATGAACTTGAGTTAAAAATCTGGGCTACAGCTGAGATTTTACACTCACAAAAATGGTTGTAGTTCAAAAGTTGATACCCCTGGAGAAATAAAACTTAAGAATGCAAAGGAGTCTGGGAAGTTCATTTTGCATCCAGCTTGGGCAAAACAGTCTTTGAGACACTATAATTAACCAGCCAAAAGATGCATTAGAAGAATGGCTCAAGTGATGGAGTACTAGTTATGAGCAAGATTGCTGAAGAAGAGCATGAGGTTTTTGCATACATACATACATACAAATACGCACATATACACAGAGGCACTTATATGATAAAACACACATTTGGAACAACTCTCAGATTCTGTAGAAAAGTTAGAAAATATGTCCTAAGTAAGACTAAAATCAAGTGATAATTTTTAATACTAGACAGTCTTCAAGTGAAATTTCCCCAAAAAGCTTGAGAATATTACGTAGGTGGGAACAAAAATAGTAAGAAAATCAAGTCATCATTAATAAAGGGATCGGATCCAGGAAGAAATGAATCACAGACCCCTTCAGGTGTATCTGAAAATGTTCATATCCTGTGTCAAATGTTAGAACATCTTTGAAAATAGTACATGAACAGTCTGAGCCATCAGTCTAGCGGAAAATATTATTGGAGCAGTTCAGAATTTCTAGTCTGTATCTAGATTAAATAAACCAACAAACTATGGTAAGACAATGTGATACAAGCCAGGAATTCTATCACTCAGACTTAAACAGGTAATTAGAGAATGGAATGACATAGTGATACTTTCACTGGACTAGGTAGTATAATTTTATCTCAATAAAACAAACCAAGAAAGGAATAAAAATTAAGTCAGAAAGAAACACACAGTTGGAAGTTTGGGCTAATTTTGTCATTACGTTTTGAGAAGTCAAGTTTCCTATTGAACTGCAACTCATATATTTAAACTCAGTTGTGTTTAAATATCGTTTTCATTACAGAACATTACTAGATGCAAAAGAGCACATGATTCCCAACCAAGAATTTGAAAGAGCAATAATCATTCTGTTAGATTCCAAAGAAATGATGAAGGATTACAGAAGTTTAAGCCTAGAGAAACAGGAAAGTTCATTTAATGTAGGACTTTGTAGACCTGACTAAATAAGAATTGAGATTTGAAATAAATATTTTTGTTTGTAATTTAATATTCTATTAGATACTATAAAATTGTTTTTAAGTAGAAGGTTTAATTTACAAATTCACAAATGATTCTGGCATTCTATTTGCCTAAAATATTCGTCAAGTGAGGTATAATTAGAATTTAGTTAATAGTTAATTTCAACAGTTCATAAGTAACATGATAATGTGAATAATCTAGATAAAGTTGCCAACAATTTGATGCTATTAATTTATGAATTTAGCAAAAGAGCAATTTTTTGAGACTTTGCTGTAACATGATATTTAGAGAGTAATTGTGTGACATCTTTTTTTTCTACATCTTTTTTTTCTATACATAACACAGGAAGAAATTTCCTTAATTATGTACCTCTGTATACAATGAGAAAAATGTTAGGGTTAGGGTTTGTTTTTGTTTTGTTGTTTGCTTTGTCCTAGGGCTTAACTTCTAGGCCTGGGCACTGTCTCTGAGCCTGCTTTTGCTCAAGGCTACTGCTCTACCACTTGAACCTCAGTGCCACTTTTCGTGAGCAGTTTATTGGAGGTAAGAATCTAAGGAACCTTCCTTCCTGGGTGGAATTTGAACCAGGGTCTTCATATCTTAATATTCAGACATTCAGATCTCCTGAATGTCTATGATAGATAAAATATATAACTGTAAATAATATTTGCAAGTGTTCTGATCTCAAGAATAACACTGGAGCCGGGAGCTTGTGGCTCATGCCTGTAATCCTAGCTGATCAGGAGGCTAAGATCTGAGGATCGTGGTTCAAAGCCAGCCTGAGCAGGAGTGACCATAAGACTCCTATCTCCAGTAAACCACCAGAAAACCGGAAGTGGCGCTGTGGCTCAAGTGATAGAGCGCTCGCCTTGAGCTGAAGAGCTGAGGGACAGTGCCCAGGCCCAGAGTTCAAGCCCCAAGACCGAAAAAAAAAAAAAAGAATAACACTGGTGGAAAATGATGCAGCAAAGTTTAGTGTAGTGTTCTTTCTACAATACGAAGGGCATCATATTAGCAGAAGTGTAGTATTTTTTCACAATAATTATATGCTTGTCCTGTTGTGAAATTAAGGAATTTTAAGGTGCACATTACAAGTTGGAAATTGTTGAGCTAGGATGACTTTATGGCAGAAAACTTGGGATTGATGGTCATAGAAATAATGGCTTACTTTGATGAACAAATGTTTACTCTAGAGGAATTAATATAGATACTTCTTAGTTTTACCTTCTACCAGACTGTGGCTATTTTTTCTGTTGAATTTAAATATGTAATGCCACATTGAAAACTGCACCTATTGCAGAATTAAATAAAATGCAAACAGGTACTCTTTTGAATGTCTCTAGTATGGCATGTTCAGAATTTGAAAATGAGTAGTTAGTAATAATAGGAATCTTGAAGAACACATATACTCTGCCCTCTTAACAATTATTCAGTTTGAAAAGTTAAGAGTTTCCATAGAATGGAACTATTTCTGTTTTAGTATGAGACAATACTAAAATAATGTTTTTTTCAAAATAATGGCAAGTAAATTCTGAAAATATTGTATAGTTTCATAATATTTAAGATGATGACCCTCTGATAAAGGGGTAATTAATTCAAATTGTTCATTTCTTAAAAAGGTAATACACATGGAATAATATTTACTATACCAATACAGTGAAATTATATTTTATGCAGCTCATTTTTAATATAATTTTATTATCAAGGTGTTATATAGAAGGGGTTGCAGTAATTGTAAGGTTTGAATACATAACATGTTGAACTTTTTACCTGCTCCCTCATTTTTCTCACAGTTTTCCTTCACCCCTATACAGCTCATAAGTTGTAATGTAAATTTCCAACATGTTGTTTTTGAGTATTGCTATTGCATTGGTTTGGCCTTTGTTCTTTGTCTCGCCATTTCATTGTGCGTCCTCCCTTGCCAAATTAAGATAAATGTATCTACAATACACAGGATACTGAAATCAAATATAACAGGGGATAAACCAAAGAGAAAACACAAAAGAAAAAAGAAATCACATAGTACATTAAAAACAACAACCACAAACAGAAAATTCTGTTCCCATATCCAGGAGGTCATTTTGCTCATCATCATCTTATATGGTCATAAAAACATAGTTATTGAGCAATTTTGCTCAACTGCTAAGACTATCCTAGACATTTCTAACTTATTACAAATGAGGAAACCACGGAATCTGTTTCTTTGTGTCTTGTTTATTTTACTTCATAGGATTTTTCCAAGTCTTTCCAGTGCATACATAAACCACATTTTGTCAATTCGTTCATCTACTGAGTGGCATATTGGTTTAAAACATGACTGCATATAACTATCACTTAGTGTCATTCAAAAATGAGAGAAGCCACTTCCCCAGACATTCTAAAAGCATGATTTCTAATTAAGATAGGATTTTCATGGTGGTACGAGTTTTGAGATATCTGGATGAGTCTCGTGTATATCTTGCACTGAATTAGGCAGGAAGATATCCAATATCATAGAGAATAAAAATGGTAGTGACAAAAATATTTCCCTTGAGAAAGATATAGAAGGCTTCCAGAAGTATAAAGTAGTTCAGATAATTTTGAAGAATTTAGAAATGCAAGCTTAAGTATGTCTCTTTAAATAACAATTATGTAAGTGGAAGGGCAAAAGAAGGGGAAGAGAAGAAAATGACTGACCGCATATCATTGTCCCATGATAGAGTATAAAAAGACATAATGTATAACTTTCAAGTTAGAGACCAATAGAATACATCCTACTTAATTTAGGTTCATGCAAAATAATTACTTGGCTTTTTCCTATTTTAATGCTCCAAAACAATTGAAGAATTATAGAAAAGTTATGTGATTGCCATTGCTTTAACCTGAACACTAACTGTGATGAGCCCTTTTTTTCTCACTTTGCAGTTGGAAAATAGTCCCTGGTTGATGATGTTGTGGCTGATTAAAGTCAGAGTTAAGGGCTTGTACTTGTACAATTATCCCAGAATAGGTTAAAGCAGGTTTTTCCCCAAGATATCCAAGTACATTGTCTGAATTTGTACTTTGAACACACCCTCACACCTGAGCACATTATTTGAAATTATACTTCAGCATTTCTTGGCACATTCTATTTTGTGCCCTTGTCTTCTTTGCACATTCCTTTTGAGCTCATATTTGCTCTATTTCCATTTCATCTGTAAAAACTGATAAGAAAATTGTTCAACTACCACTTCTTCTTTGCACATGCCCTGTCTATGTATGAAGGTACAATGTCCATGTTAAGCAATAGTGTAGTACTAACTCTCTGAGGAGAAAAGTTCCACAATATGACCCTATGTCCACATTAGAGTGTGTAGAATTTAAAGCATTGTAAGACAAACCGTGATATTGGAATTAGAAGGCTCCTTATGGACATTTTCTTGGAGCTCATTAGTTTTCCCAAGGGAAATATAAATACCCACAAAATCTGGATTGATATTTTTAATGTTACCACTGTGCACGCATGCATATTAAAAATTTGCACAAATAAAGAAACAAAAATACTAAACCATAACAGGTAGATTGACTACATGCTTATATCAAATTATGGAATAGATTTTGGAAGCATTGCAAATTCCTAACCAGTATGAAATAACTTCCTCTCTCCCCATCACTACACACAAAGATTTAAGAGTGTGAACAGAATTATTTCAAGTAATATAGTATAAATGTTACTGCAATATCATGTGTATATCTAAAATTACCTTGAAAGTAATAGATTCTACATTCTATTGAAATATTAATTATTCTATTCTAGGAAACTTTTGGAACAATAGACTGTATGTCTTTGAAATGAAAAAGGTAAAAAAATAGCATAAAAGTTTTAGAGTAAGTCTGTATTCAGCAACATATATATATATATATATATATATTATGTAGAAAGACATACATTTTTAGAGATTATTTGTCATCAGAAATATATACATATATATGAATTTATGTGTAGAACGATGTATATTATAGTGAAACAAAAATCTTAAAACATAATTAAAATTTAAAAAATACATCCAACCAAGCGCCAGGGACTCGTGCCTATAATTTAAGCTGTTCTGGGTAATGAGATCTTAGAATTGTGTTCGAAACTAGTTCAGACAGGAAAGTACTTGTTAGGGGGCTGGGAAGGTGGCTTAGTGGTAGAGCCCTTGCCTTGCATGCATGAAGCCCTGGGTAAGATTCCTCAGCACCACATAATCAAAAAGAAAAAAAGCTGGAAGTGGCTCTGTATCTCAAGTGGTCGAGCACTAGCCTTGAACTGAAGAGCTGAGGGACAGCCCCCAGGCCCCACTACTGGATCCCCCCACTAAAGAAGTACTTGTTAGATTCTGATCTCCAATTAACCACTAAAAACCAGAATTACCTCTGTGCCTCAAGTTGTAGAATGCTGGCTTTGAGCATAAAAAGGCTTAGGAATAATGCCCAGGCCTTGCAAACAACAACAACAAAATATATCACATTAATTTCACAAAAGCACCATTTAACTGCTGTGAACATTTCTTAGAAACATGAATACATGCCCCTGGAAAATGTTAGGTAAAAAGTATAGAATATTTATGTTTATGTTAAAGACATGACTATTTAGTTTGTTTAAGATATTAAGGTAATAATTAAGAATTAAGAATAATGATAATTTATTGGGACTGGTCTTTTATTCTATTTTACTATAGTAATAAAATGATATTTGTAATGATTGTATAAAAATACTCTTGTTTGGTATTTGAGTTATAATAAGTAATAAACACTTTTAATTGATTTCCAAAAAAATCATTTTCTTAATGGTATCAATCCTTTTGTAATTTCAAAACAATTAAAAAAATTAGTCCAGTGCTGGTTGGCTCCAAGGCTATATTTGTTTTCTTGTTCTAGTTTTAATATGTTGGTAGAAATTAAAATTCCAAAAATTCATTGGATATTGATATTCAGGAACATCTTCATAGGTACTAATATTGGAGTCGCTTAAGTGGAATTGTTTTATTTCATTTGTTATTTTCACAAATAAATAAAGATGATTATGTATTTTGTTTCTTTTCATTGCTATTGGCTCTTACCTTGAGAATAATTTTTTTCCTAGCAAAGTAGAGAAAAGCAATTGAATTGAGTAAGTAACATATGACTTTCATAGAATGCAGATGCATAGATTTGGGTCTTCTGTCATTTGCTAAAAGTTTCTTGCGGAAAAGGTTATCAATTACTTATATGTGATGCATAACTCCTAGATATTACAGTTATCACATACACTTTTTGATTGAGTTATCGCTGTATGAACTCAAAAAAAAAACGGACCAAAAACACTCAAAATACACAAAATCACATATTTGTTTTAAATGCTGTAGTTTACAAAGAATTTTTAGTCAATATTGAAAACATCTTTTAGGTATTCTGCAATTTATGTGAAGTATTTTAACAATTGTTTTGTTTTTGTTGCCATGAAATTTACATGCAATATTTAATCTCCTTTTATTGTATAGATTTAGTGCTTTGGAAGTAAATTATACAATAATAGGTTTTCCAAGCCTAATTTTCACAAACTTGCATTTCTTCAAATAGAAATGCTGTAAATTTTAGAACAGACATTAAAATAGATATAAAATTCACTTACAGGAATTTATCCAGCATACATCCTCTATAGTGTGTCTTTTCAAATTTGTTTTTGGGGATTATTTCCAGGGTCTCACACATATTACTCAAGTACACTGTCAATGAACTACATTCCCTGTCCAAACAAGATTTTTACTTCTCTTTAATACATACATAGAAGTGTAATGGCTGGATCATATACAATTCTCTTTGACCTTTTGAAGAATTGAAATCTTGCTTGCTAAAATGATCGAACTATTATACAAATCATTCTCCTATGTAGAGCTTATCATTTTCTCCACAAATGCATTACTATATTTTGTGTCATCTTTTTATATTAGGTTCAGACTAGTGAGTTTTCTTTGTCTTTTTTCTTAGATACTAAAGAGGAACTTATTTTATATGCTCCTTCTATTGACTATTAATTTGCATATGTTCTTCAAAGAAATATCTTATTCAGGAAAAAATTTATATAGAATTAGAAGATATAAAAATACTTAAGATTCAGAATCATTGTAGCATTAACATTGGAGCATTAACACATATGTTCCCTGTATCTGTTGGATATGTTTTCACTTCGGTTATAGGGTCCTTTGAATTATGAAATGCTATCAATTGATATAATCCAGTTTATTCTTGCTTATCTTTAGCCACTAATGCTTTCCATGTCCAAGTTTTAGAAACGTTTACTGATGTAATGTCATGAATTTTTATATTTATATTTTATAGGTTTTCACATCTCACATTTAGTTTGATAATCATTTTTTATTTTAAATTTTTGTGTAAGGATGGAGGTAGGACGTGTGCCTGAGGCTCATATCTGTTACCCTAACTACTGAGGAGTCTGAGATCTGAGGATCACAGTTTAAAGCCAGCCGTGGCAGGAACGTCCATGAGACTCTTATATCCAATAAACCACTAGAAAACCAGATCTGGTGCTGTGACTCAAGCGGTAGGGCACGCGCGTTGAGCAGAAGAGCACACAGACAGCGCCTAAGCCCAGAGTTGAAGCCTAATGAATGACAAAAAACAAAACAAAACAAAAAAGTATTGAGGTAGTAGTCTAAGATCATTCTTTAAATCTCAAGAGACAATAGTGCCAATACACCATTTAAGATTTTATTTTTATTTCATAAAGTTATAGGATAGTTTTCAAAATTTATTGACCATAAAACTAAGAATTTATTTTTGACAAATCTGTTACAATCTTCTATGTATCTGCTCTTATAGTAGAACTATTTTGTCTTCACTAGTAAACATGGTAATAAGTTTCAAAGCTAGAATGAAGGCTGAAGCTACATCATTTTACATGATTGTTCTGACTGACCTGTATTCCTTGAATTTACATACAAGTTTATTGAGCAGGTGGACCAATATTCTACAGAGATATCTAGATGTTTGATAGTCACTCATATTTTGTACCTTGTAAAAACACAAGACCCCAGATATTATATATCGAGAAATGTCTTTAGAGAATACTTGAAATAACTAAAATTAATTTAGGAATGAGTTAAGATTTAGATAATGCTGTAGCATAATAAATCTGAATGATAACAACTTGAGCTATACAACAGAGGAGAGTGAGAGGGGAAAGAATGATGGACCATGTAGGAGCTATATGACATTGCTATTGTGTTTCAAAAAACAGAAAGATTTCAGAGAAGAGAAGGAGAAGAGTAATTGTCCTAAGTCAAGTTTCTTTTTAATCCATCTAATAGTTTGGACCAAAAGTCAGTGAAAATGGAAAAATAAAATAAAAAATAGAGGATTGTATATACCTGTAACAATGTAAGGATATTGTAATAAGAATATGATAATTAATTCTCAAAGAAATAAGAGAAAGAGTAGCTAAACTCTAAAGGAAAAAAAATGAAGAGAGAAAAGAAGCAAAGTAAAACCTTTATCAATAACAAACACAAGAGTTTGGAAGTGGAAAGGCAGTGGGAATATTCTAAGTAACTAAATATTGCTAGCGTGGATAGAATATGGATCACGTTTTATCATATATTATTTTGAAAAAACATACTAGGAATGAAAGTTTCAAAGTCATGATTTAAAACACTATTTTGATTATAACTAGGCAGTATAGCTCAGTGGTAAAACATTGGCCTAGCATGTGTAAAGCAATGGTGTGACCTCCCAAACATTACAAAGTACACAGAAAGTGCACACACACAAAAACCATATAAACACACACATACACACCACATACACATATTTGGAATATAGATTTTATCATATTAAACAGAGGAAATTATAATAAATAGTAAAAGTATGTTATATGATATCATAATATTGCTTGTACTATTTAAAAGTTTAGTAGAAATAAAATAATCACAGTATGCTTGGATTTTAATAGCTTAAGTAAATTGAAAATTAATACAAGAAATGAGAACCTTTGCAAATAAGTTTTAAATAATAAACATTTTGAAACGTGTCCTTTTATTTTGAAAAAAGATTGATGTTACTTGTATTTTAACTCAAGATTTAGAATATGATAGCGAGGTGCTGTATATAACACTAGCGATGGCTATATCTCTAATCAGTTCACTATGAATAGTTTTATAATAAGGTCACAGAGTTTCTCAGTATCTCCCGAATTACAAACTCTATTTACACTTCCCACCATAGCTAGAAAATGGATTCCACAAATCAACATGCCGAGCTCAAACATTTTTTTTAATTCAAGTAAAAATATTTCCAAAAAGTGACCAAGTAATGAAGCCTTTCTTAATAAAGTATGTGCTTCTTGAAAATACAGTAAGTATTTGTTACCTGGACAAATATGTTCATAAGTATAAGAAAATAAATTTATTTGACATCATTAACATTATAAAAATTAAGAAAACAATTTTTAAATAGTCACATGTTAAATATTATAAAAGCAAAATACATGTCTGAATAATTTACATGTGTAAAAATCATGCAAAAATAAATAAACTAATTCTACAACTCTGAAAAAAATGAATTATCCTAAAGAAACAAATGAAAACATTTAAGCACAAAATATGAAATTTAGAAAATAAAATGAAGTGTACTCTTTAGTTGACTTAATTAAGTGTAAACCCTCTGTATATCAACCCATTGATCAATAGCAACAGCAAAAGTATCAGTGGTTCTTGTTTTGAGTGTACAAAAATATCGATGGAAGATATAACAATGTTCCTTCCCTAAGAAATGTATTCATTACCTCATTTATGTAACTTTAACTCCTTTGTACATTACCATTACAATAAAATTAATTGAAATTTAAAATAAACCTATATATATATATATATATATATATATATATATATATATATATATATATATATATATATATACCAATTAAGAATTCTTAGAAGCCATTGGTTAAAAACTTTCTAAAAATCTTCCCTAAATATGCAAGGAATATACTTTGATGATACTATTTAAATACTTCAACTTTAGCAGAAAAGCAAAAAGTTTAAAAACTATTACAAAGTAAAGTAATAAATCAGAATATATTACTATTAATAATAATCATAAGACGAATTTATAGTGGTAGTCAAATATGTAAGAAATGAGGCAATTTGCCATTCATTTGCACTTAATAAGTGTGAAAGAATTTTCTAGGATTTTTAAATTATCATAAGTTTAATGAAGAAACTATTCTGTCACATCATATGATAATCAGATAAAGCTGATATTAAAGAACAGATTGTACTAAGTTTTTGATTGTTCATGTATATACTTAATTTGGTTGTGGGAAATTGTGGGTATTTCAAGCTGGAGTATATTTTTCTTTCTAGGCCAGCGTCATATCAGTGGTTAATTTTAGGATAGGGATTTTCTTTCCACAAGAACATGCACCTGATCTGTCCTTTTAGCCTTCCCATTATCAATGGAATCTGACATGAACACCAACTTGTCTAGCCTGCTACCTTGACTGTCCTGGATCCGCAGTCCTTCCAATGTTAGTAACTAGATAGTTAAGGATGTTGGAAATGATCCAATGCACCCAGCTGTAGATTGAGAAGGAATTCCACTAAACTTTTGGCCTGGGTTCTATTCTCAAGCCTCCTAAGTAGGTAAGAGTATAGATGGGAACCCCTGGTACCAAGCAGTAACTATTTTTAAAGCAATTAGACATATATATATATATATATATATATATATATATATATATATATATATATATATATATATATATAACTTAGGCTTGTGATTACCTCAGGAAATGAATAAAAGAGCAGTGAAGCATAGAGGACACCCAGAATTTTAACTAGGTACTCAGAGGCTGAATAAGCTTAGCTAGCAACTAGGGAGTCTGAGATCTGATGACCACTGTTCAAAGCCAGTCCAATCATGAAAATACAAGCGATTATCTAAAAATAAAAACAGAAGTGGCTGAAGTGGTAGACCACTATCCTTGGGCACAGAAGCTGAGGAATATATCCCAGCCACTATCAAGCCTCAAGAATGATGAATGCATGCATGAGCACATGCACATATGAGTTTGCATACTCACAATCGCATGAACACACACACACAAATGAGTATTTCAATGTGAAGTTCTTTAATTTTTACCTTGCTGTACTTTATTTCCCTGTATTAGGTCACAAATTAACAAAATCAGCTAAGGACCTATTTACATAAAATTCATCATGTTTCTCTAAAATCTACTCTCATTTTGGAAGCCTGCTTTTATTTGACCCAAAAGTAAATTATTCAGGTAGTCAAGTCATCACTCTCAAGTCTACAGTATTAGATGATTGTTTAGGTTCCTCCTAGCAATATGATTTTGTGAACTCCTGCATCAAGTAATATATTTCTTTCACTAGAAGGGAAGCTTCTGTCAAACAATTAATAATAGGGTTTTCTCCTCTTGGCATGCATCTGTAGTTATATTATCTTCATATATTTCATGATCTGTGTATGACAAAGACTACCGTGAAAGTAAAAACACCCTTCTCAGCGTTTAGCATTTGTATACCATTCATAGATATGAAGGTGTTTAAATGTTACTGAAATTGCTTTGGAATAAATAATGTTCACCCTATTTTGAGAAAGAAGAATTGGTTTCACAGCACTTTAGGTAAGAACTTGAGGGAAATAAACAAAAGGAAAAGTAAGGAACAAATCAATACATACATTCAAATGAAACAAAACAACACAAGAAAACACAAATTAATTCAGTACTCAAGAACCTGCAGGAAATGAAAAGATTTAAAAAAAATCAGCTATGACAAACTTTTGAAAATCCTGACTACATGGGAGTGCACTGTTGTGAGAACAGTGGCTAAAGCCCAGACTAGACAGAAAGATCTGTACATAATACCATGCACTTATTATTCTAAATTGCAGGAAGAATAACATAAAGTGGACTGTGGCCAAGATCATACACAAGTAGGAAGCCAGTTTCTATCTGAAAAATAATCTTGATAATTTAGGGCTGGGCACATGACAAAGTGGTAAGAACACCTATTTAGGGAGCACAAGACACTGAATTCAAACTGTAATATTAGGGGTATTAAAGATAAAAGCCATGATTTTAAATAATTGGAATAATTGTAACACTTGAGTATTTGAGTCGAGAAAAATCCATGAGAGAGACAGAATGAACCTATGTTCCAATGCTTTCTACTTAAGTGATAATATTTATTGGTACTTCAGACAAAACAGAGTTACCTTGCAAATGAGCATGGATGTACATTTGGGTGATGGAAATACTCTACTTACACAGGTGTAAATTAAATAATTTTTTTGGGTAGATTGTAGTTCTTGAACTAAGAGCTTGGGTGATGTCCCTGAGCTTTTTCTCTCAAGGCTACCACTTTATTACTTTGAGCCACAGTTCCAATTCTGATTTTCTGTTGGTTGTTTGGAGATAAGAGGCTCATGTACTTTCCTGCCCAGGATGGTTTTAAACCATGTTCATCAGATCTCAGCCTCCCGAGTAACCAGGATTCCAGGCATGAGCCATCGATGTTTTTAATAATTTAGTAAATTGTATAGTTACAGAAGTTATAATTATCATTGTAACCTGTGTAATATATGTATGTGTGTATTTATCAATACATAAGGATAGAAATAGTTTAACATATTTTTGTATCTACAGTACATATATGAAATCATCCTTCATTATAAAATAAAATGGAAACAAAAGTTAATGAGGAGGAAAACAAAGGGAATTGTTACATGTTTCTTTTTGTTGAATGAAATATGAATCAGTTTGGGAAAACCATCTCTACTTTAACAAAATGGATAATTGCTATTAATTCCAATCCATCTATTTACCCATATTGTACATCCTCGTACATGCGTGTCAAAATCAAACCACACTTTTTGTTTTTATTTAACTCACCTGTTATAATTTAGGGGCTAGATGAAGTAATCAAATAAAGATTAAAAGAATAGTAAGTGAGGCTATGAGTTAGAGCTGAAAAAGATTTTAAATATGATAATAGCTAATTAAAATGCATATTTCTTACTTTTACACTGTTTTTATGTCTCTCATTCCCACATTAGGAAAGTACATAGAACGTTCTCACTAAATTTATGTAATTATTAAAAATGTATTGAAATAATATGGGCACAGTGTGGTTTTAGCTTATTGAGACCTGTATGGGGTAGTTTGTTTTTGAGGATTTGCAATACGTTGTGATGGAGATGAAGGGAAGGATGTGCTTATTCTAGAAAACTGGCTATAGGATTGCTCCCAGAAAGATAATGATGAATTCTTCTAAAAGGTTACAGTAAAATCACTTTCACAATCATCTTCATTACTGCACTATTCACCATAGCCAAGATGCCCTTTGGCAGAAGGATGATTGGAGAAAGTGTGTCATATATACACAATTGTATTGCACCTATCCATTATGAGGACTGTTACATTATTTGCAAAGAAATGGATAGATCTAAAAATATGTTAAGTAAATGAAGTCAGATCCAGACACACAAAGGACCCATGTTCTGTCTCGTATTTGGAAGCCAGAATTATATGCAAGTTAAACAACAATATTAACCAAAGCTTTCATTTTTCAGAGCAATATTTAAAAGGTGTAATTTCTTATAAAATTGAATTTTAATCCAAAAAATTGAATACCAAGAAACAATCACTTGGAAGATGTGAGGGGAAGTCAAATGGAAGGAATAAAAAGAGTTATGGAGTAACAGTGAAGACATTATATTCAATGGAAATAATATGAAACTAGAAAAAATTAAAGTGGGGTGAGGTTTGGAAGGGTAGGAAAAGTTATATAAAGATCCATTATACTTAAAAAACTCATTTATTGAATGGAAATTCCCGTGTACAACTAGTTAAGATAATAAAAACATGATTAAAAACAATGGATACATTTGATCTTAAACTGAATTCTCTTAAGCCATGAGTCATTATAATAGTTTCCTCCTCAGAAATTTTCTTTGCAGGTATTTTCCTCATAGTGACAGAAAAGTGATCAATGCAATGCATATCAATACATCACATTGCACATATAAAATCACAGTAAAAATGCTTGATTTCATCACATGATAAAATAACAGGTAGAATGTGCCAAATGCTAATTGATTGTTTTTCCAAGTACTTTACCTATGGTATATAATTTAATCCTCACAATAATTGCATGAAGTGGAGCTCCTTACATTTTTAATTCTCAGATGATTATATTGAAGTCTTCAGAGTTGGAATTACTAGTACAACATTGCAGACATGGTGTTAGCCTGAGGTTCATCTCCCACTGTATCAATTATCCTCATTCTATTTTATGACTAAAATACCAGCACTTAGTCTACAAATTCTAGGAAAAATTTCCCAGAATTATTGTGTACACTCATAATATTTTACTTTATCTTAGAAAATAGGGAACTGTAATATGAATACTCAAAGTTCATAATCAATGCATACCTCCCTGGTGAAAAGAACTGCTAAAGTATAACATTCTTGATTTCTAGCTCAAAATAGTAGAAATCATATTTTAACCCTTCACTAAACACTGAACTGCCTGGGGACCCTATCTCTATTTAACACTGTCTTACTGAAAGAATGACCTCCATAATTCCTGATGGAAACAGACTGCAGGTCTTATGGACCAATCATTTCCACATTGTAGCTCAACTAAGTTGTTTACCATTAGAAGTATTTTGATTGCTTTTTATACCTAACATTTTGAGAGAAAGGTACTACTTTAAAATGCTATTAAAGCAAGACTGATATAAAAATCACCTTTGACCCTAGATAAATATTTTATCTTTCCTATAACCAAAAATGCACTCTGACCTATCATTAATGTTAGGAATGAGAGGTTTAAAATCATAGACATCAAGGCCTAAGTATGAATTAAAGACTCTCCATTTTGTGAATACTATTGGTTTAAAAAGACATGAAGGGCTGGGAAGGTGGCTTAGTGGTAGAGCGCTTGCCTTTCATGAATGAGGCCCTGGGTTCGATTCCTCAGCACCACAAAAGCAAAAAGAAAAAAGCTGGAAATGACGCTGTGGCTCAAGTGGTAGAGCGCTAGAATTGACCTGAAGAGCTGAGGGATAATGCCCAGAGTTCAGGCCCCACTACCGAACGCCCCCGCAAAAAAGACATCAATACTACCAAATTTTTCAAAATTTCTTATGATGCTGAAGATTCAATTATAAACTATTAACACTTGATCATAACTCATTTTCATGGGAGTAGAATACAAAACACAAGATTAATCCTAATCATTTTAAAAGACCTTTATTTATACTACAAATTCATTCTTATAACTACAAATAATCTAAAAATAACAAGCACAGTGAGACAAAAAATAATTTAACTGCATCATCTACATTCAAAGGACTGTGCTAATAGAAAACAAAATTATACTAATAATTAGGTTACCCAATTCACTTACATTCTTTTATTCTATTTCTTTTAGTTTCATAAAAACTGGCTTTTCATGAAATGATGCATGAAAAGCCTATATACCCACTTACATTTTCAGATCTTAACAATATTTATTTCAGAAATGTCTTTAGCTATATAGTCAATGAACTAAAATAATAGTAAAATATTTAAATGTTTTTCAGAAATTGCAAAACTCGCTCTGGGATGTTATTTATATTGGAAAAGATATTCGAAAAGCCTTATTTGTTAAAGTTGTGATAGTTACTCCCACAAAAGAACTATTAATGAAGAAACCTTTGTATGTACAAACTTCAAATGCATCCACAATCTGGAGGTGACACATGTTTTTGTTTTTGTTTTTGAAATATATATCTAACACGCATAGCCACAATACTGATTTTCAGTCAATATGATGGGATATTCAAACCTTAAAAATACGGATTTTATTATCTTAGTGTGAATAGATACGATCTTACAAAGAAAGTTATTTTTAACAGAAATCCGGAGTTTACCTACCTTGAGTTTCACAGAAATAACCAGAGAGTAATACTTATTTGTTCAAGTCGGTCAAAATCACTCCATGAGTATTTCTTAAAAATATAATCAATTTAAGAGGTCAAATACATATCTTGAACTGACAGTCATAACTTACTACCCAATTATATGTGTATCTTTTTACCTAACACATACTAAACGCTGAAAATGATCTCTTTTATCTAACTTAATGTTGTAATTGCTTTGATTATGATGATGTTATTAACAAATAAAATGTACAGAAGGGTGTTTCCACTGAAATGACAGGACAGAACACTGATAAATAAAAAAACATTTTAAAAAACATTTTAACACAGCTCTTTTCAGCCTCACCCTGTTCATATTTGCAAGCAACATTGCAACAGCACACACACACACACACACACACACACACACACACACTTAAACACATATTTGTGCACATGTACACATATACACGCATGCCAAATTCAGAGTTTATTGTACAAAAAAGTTCAAATAAAATATTAGTGATTAGGACAAATTATAATTTGTCTTATTACAAAATAATACATATTCCAGTCACCAGGGTTGTTACATTTTACCTGCCCCTCCACATGTGACCACTTATTTTATTTTAGGTAATTAATTAACTAATTCATTCCTTCATTAGTTAAATACTAATACTAGAGCTTGAACTCAAGGCCTAGCTCTGTCCCAGAATTTGTTATTTTTTTGTTTTAGTTTTCTCAAGGCTAGCATTTTACTGCTTGTAAGACAGCTCCATTTCTAGCTTTTGCTGGTTACTTTCAAACCAGAATCTAATGGACTATTTTTCTTGGTCTGGTTTCAAACCACAATCATCAGATTTCATCTTTCTGATTAGCTAGGAATAATGACATGAACCACCAGTGTGGCTCCTACTTTTTCCTATACTTATCTATTGCATATACTTCGATAGCAATTAAATATTGAGAGTATAGAAGCAAGATGTACACTGAGTATACTCTTCTCTCAGAAAATCAAGTTAGTAATGTAAATTTCTTCTTAAGATCATACACAAAAATACTTAAGAAGAAATCTGATGATGATGATGATGATGATGATGATGATGATGTGTGTGTGTGTGTGTGTGTGTGTGTGTGTGTGTGTGTGTGTGTGCTGCAATATGTTTCACATATAAGCACTGTGCAGGGGTGTCCAGCCATTCAGATTTATCGCATAAATATCTGCCTTGAGCTACTAACTCATGGACAATGTCTAAGTGTCCGCTCTAGGCTTCCTGATGAAGAGGGGTATACTCATCCTCATGCCTAGTATTCATGAGTGGCCTTTTTGGAAAGTAGTGTCCGCACTGTAGTAAGCTACAAGAAAAACACTCTACCACTTATCACCTTCCCAGCCCAAGGATTAAGATTCTTGTCTGTAATTTAGTCAAAGCTATGTCTCTTTATGTAGGTGACTAAAAATGTATGTGCTAATTTCAAGTAAATACATAAATTCTATTTCCATCTCTTTTAACAAATAAAACAATAAAACTGCTTTATAAATAGATCAGAAGCATTGATTTTGTGGATAGCTAGGTCATTGCACATCTGTATCTCTCTTCCTCTCTCTCATGATTTTCATAGACAATATGGTTGCTCCATAATTGTCCTAATTTATTTTGCTTTTATATTTTTGGTTGCATCATTTCACTTTCTGCTCTATCATTTCCCATATCAGCACCACATAAACAGAACCACAGAAGTGATTCTGTGGTTCAACTAGTAGAGCGCTTGCTTTGATTTGAAGAGCTCAAGGACAGTGCCAAAGCCCAGAGTTCAGGCCCCACAAGTAATGTTTTTTTTTAAAAAAGAATCTAAATCCTTGATAACTCTAGGAACAAATATGACTGAAATCAGTTGAATCACACTTTTCCTGCACAATGAAAGAAAAGGTCCAGGCTAGGAAAGCTACTAGAGAAGGCAGGCAGATTGTATCTGTGAAAAAAAACTTTCAGGAAAATGGTATCGAGGATTACTTACTGGTGATCCACTTGCATTGGAAACATGATGCTGAACTATTACTTGCTGATTCTGAAATATTGCTTCGATCATTATATTCTCCAAGAAGAAAAAATGAAATTTAATTGATATCAAAGGAATACTAATACATTTTGACTTCTCATTAAGCATCTTCAATCATCAAAATCACTTGAAAACAGTAGATAGGCCAACTTTTTTAGATGAAAACAAGTGTCTTTAAAAAAACAAGGAATTTAAATAGTCATGCAAAGGACTTCTATTTTACTACTGTATTATACATTTTTTTTCTAATGTTGGGTACCAATAAATAATGGATCTATTAGAAAGCTCTTAAAGCTCATATATTGAAAAGTAAGTTCTCTTACACTATATCATAGTATTTCCCAAGTCATATACATAGAAGGCATTGTTTCCTATTTTCTCCTTCCTAGAATAAGCTGCACATGTAGACACCACTGGTCCTCATTTTCAGTCTGTGCATTTGAATACGGAGGAAATCTTTCCTCTGCTCTTTATCAATTCACTACTATCCAGTTAGAATAATTTAGAATAGTAAAAATGGAAAAAGAGAAAATAAATCATGGTGAAAAAACATATGCAGAAAATTCACCGGATTTTCTGACCATGTCAACCAACGTGAGCTACTGGGGAAATACATGGACACCTCATTCCCACTATTACTCAAAGTCTCTGGTTAGGCAATTCTGATGAAGACAAGGAACAAGATGAAAACGTGAAGAATGGTATCAATTGCAAGAAAATAATGGAGAAGAATCCATGCAAATTTCTTCTTTGGGATGCCGAAATTAATCGACTTACTAGAGTTCCGAGACTACTTTCCCAAAAGGCCACTCATATGTATACTAGGGATGAGGTAAGTATACCCCTTTTCATCGGGAAGCCTAGAGTGGACATTTAGACATTGTCCATGAGTTGGTACCTCAAGGCAGATATTCATGCAATAACTCTGAATGGCTTGGCACCCCTGCACAGTGCTTATACGTGGAATAACACCAGAATGGATTCTTTCTTACTTCATTATGATGAAGATACCAATCCCCAAACTAAAGGTCTCTTGACACCCTTGCATTTTGCTGCTGGGAATAGAAATAGCAAAGATATGCTGTATCTCCTTCTGTTGAAACATTATATCAAACCGGGTCTGAAGAACAACTTGGAAGAAACTTCATTTGATATTGCCAAAAGGATAAGTATGTATCACTACCTCTTTGAAATTGTGGATGGCTCTACAAATTGTTCTCCTACGTAGGAGTTTGGTTAAGTTTCTTAAATTTCAAAAGTGCCAGTCCATCCTTTGTGTCCCTACAACATATTTTCATATACAAAGCAACAGCAATATCTTAATTTAAAAATTCATGGATTCCATTGTATTCTTCCACGTGAATTGCCAGATTTGATATCAAAATGTATTCAAGAGTTGTTTGTATGCATCTATAATGATTGCTGCAGAGGTTGAGATTTTTTTAAATTTTAACTTATGGTTGAAATGAATAGTATAGAAACTAAAGATATTCCTGGTGCTTGTCTAAAAAAAGTATCTATGTTTGTATAAAGTCCATAATATATTTCATTGTCTTCTATATATAATACGTTGAAGTCTACATTGATTTACAATATATAGGTTCATTCATAAATGTGTCCTTTCAGATTACATTCCATAAAGTAAAACTTTAAGATTCCTTTTTCCTAGGTCCTTATATTATTTGTTTTTTATTTTTTTATTTTATTTATTTTTTAACAATTACGATTTTTTTATTGTGAAAATACCATACAAAGGAGTTACAGTTACTTGGGCAATATAATGAGTACATTTTTTAGCAAGAATTGTTGCCTCCTCTTTGTTTCCTTCCCATCTCTTCCCATCTCGCACCGCCAACCCCTCACCTCCGCCTACTCTCCCCCTACTCCTTACCCCGGCCTCCCCTCCACCAGGCCAAAGTTGTAAAGTTCATGTTTCAACATAATGACTTGTACATATCGTTGTTGCAAGGGTCCACCTGTATCCCTATTTAAATTATTTGTTTTTTTCCCTTCCCCTCCACAACTTATCCCAACATCAAATACAGTGAAACCAGGGGTTATACTCTGGGGAAGGGACATAGAAAGCAACAAACAAATCATGATATAAATGTGTTAGAAACAACAATATGAAAAAAAACACTTTTATTCCACCTTCCCATCCCTTCCCATCCTTCCCCCTCCTTCCCATCCAGCCCTCCCTGCCCCCCTACCAAAGTTGTAAAGTTCATTTTCGACATAACAACTTGTACTTGTCATTGTTGCAACGAGTCCACCTGTATTCTTATTTAAAGGACTTGTTTTTCCCCTTCCCCTCTACAAATTATACCGACATCAAATACAGTGAAAGCAGGGGTTATACTGTGGGGGAGGGACATACAAAGCAACAAAGAAATAATCTTATAAATGCATTAGAAACAATCACATGAAAGAAAAAGAACATTTGAATACATATCTTAGGGTTCATTTCCCTAACATCACCTTATTTGACCTTTTCTGCTTGACTCAGACATATACTAGATATGGCAAGTAAGGAACACCATGGGACCTATGTTTCTTTGGGCTTGGCTTACTTAATATAATTTTTTCCAAGTCTTTCCATTTCCTAACAAATGGGGCAATGTCATTCTTTCTGATGGAGACAGAGAATTCTATTGTGTATATATACCACATTTTCTTGATCCATTCTTCTAGTGAGGGGCATCTGGGTTGGTTCCATAAGGTAGTTATAGTAAATAATGCTTCAATAAACATAGTTGTGCTGGCAGCTTTAGTGTGGTCTTGTTTGTAAACATTTGGGTAAATGCTCAAAAGTGGGATTGCTCGGTAAGAGGGGAGCTCTATGTGGAGTCTTTTCAGGAACTTCCATACTACTTTCCAAAGTGGGTGAACAAGTTTACACTCCCATCAACATCCCCTCCAGCATCTGTTGTTGTTAGAGTTCTTGATTTTTGCCATTCTAACTGGGATGATGTGGTATCTCAATGTTGTTTTGATTTGCATTTCTTTTATGGCTCGGGAGGTTGTGCATTCCCTCATGTGTCTATTGGCCATCCTTCTTTCTTCTTCAGAGAAGTTTCTCTTTAAGTCTTTAGCCCACTTATTTATTGGGCAGTTGTTTCTTTGAGGATTTGTTGTTGGGGGGTTTGATTTTTTGAGCTCCAAGTATATTTTAGATATGAGACCCTTGTCCATTGTATGGTTAGTGAAGATCTTCCCCCAATCTGTGGGATTTCTATTGATCTTGCTAGCTATGTCCTTTGCCATAGAGAAGCTCTGCAGCTTCATGCAATCCCATTTGTCCAAACCTTCTTTGATTTGTTGTGTTTCTGGATCTCTATTAAGAAAATTTTGGCCTGCGCCAAGGAGACCTAGGGTTTCTCCTATTCCATCCTGTAATGTTTTCAGAGTGTCTGCTTTGACTCCAAGGTCTTTGATCCATTTGGAGTTGCTTCTGGTGCACGGTGATATATAAGAATCTAGCTTTGGTTTTATACAAGTAGTTAACCAATTTTGCAAGCACCATTTACTGAAAAGACTATCTTGCATTCTATCTTTTTAGCTCCCTTATCATTAGATGGCTATAGGTCCTGAGGTCTGTTCTTGTGCTACTATCATGCTGTTTTGATTACTATGGCTTTATAATAGAGTTTGAAATTTGGTATTGATATTCACTAGCAGTGTTCTTTCCGTTGAGGAGCGTTTTTGCTATTTGGGGTCTTTTATTGTTCCATATGAATTTTTGGATTGCCTCTTCTATTTCCTTGAAGAATGAGGTTGGATTTTGATTGGCATCGCTTTGAATTTGTAGATAGCCTTGGGAAGTATTGCCATTTTCACGATGTTAATCTTGCCAATCCAGGATCATGGGCATTTTCGCCATTTTCTTAGTTCTGTTTTTATATCCTTTTTCAAGTTTTTACAGTTTTGATCATAAATGACCTTCACTTCTTTGGTTAAGTTAATTCCTAGGTATTTTATTTTTTGTGGGGCTATTACAAATGAAGTTGCTTTCCTAATTTCAGCAACACTTTACTCATTATTGCCATACAGAAAAGCCATTGATTTGGGGGTTTAATTTTATACCCCAGTACTTTGCCAAAGTTTGGAATCAACTTCAGTAATTTGGGAGTCGAGTCTATCGTATTCTTTAAATACAAGATCATGTCATCTGCAAAGAGGGAGAGTTTTATTTCTTTTTTCCCTATTTGGATCACTTTTATGTTTGCATCTTGTCTTAGTGCTGTAGATAGGAATTCTATTACTAGATTGAAGAGAAGTGGTGATAGTGGACATCCTTGTCTTGTTCCAGAGTTAAGAGGAATGACTTTAGATTTTCACCATTAAGTATAATGGTGCCTGTAGTTTTGTCATATATAGACTTTATTCTATTGAGGAATGTTCCATGGATTCCTAATTTTTCCAGAACCTTCATCAGAAAGGGGTTTTGGATCTAGTCGAATGCTCTTTCTGCATCTATTGAGATAACCATGTGGTTCTTATCCATGCTCCTGTTGATGTGATGAATTATATTAATTGATTTGCGAATATTGACCCAGCTTTGCATCCCTGAAATGAATCCTGTTAGATTGTGGTGTAGGATTTTCTGAAGACGATTGGCCAAAATTTTGAGAAGTTTTGCATCAATGTTCATGAAAGAAATGGGCCTATAGTTCTCTTTCTTTGATGAGTCCTTTCCTGATTTTGGGATGAGAGTTATGATGGCTTCATAGAATGTGTTGGGTAGTGAACTTTCTCTTTCAATTTCATTGAAGAGTTGGAGTAGTATTTGTGTGAGTTCTTCTTTTAAAGGCCTTGTAGAACTCTGCTCTAAACCAACTGGACCTGGACTTTTCTTAGCTGAGAGGTCTCTATTGCAGTTTCTATTTCAATGCTTGAAATGGGCCTCTCAAGATGGTTTAACTAATCTTGGTTTAGTTTTGGCATGTCAATATTTGCTAGGAAAAGGTCCATTTCTGCCACGTTCTCAAACTTATTAGCATAACGTTTTGCGAAATATTCCCTTATAATGTTCTGAATCTTGGTTGTTTCTGTGGTGATGTTTCTATTCTCATCTCTGAGTTTTATTTGGGTGTGTTCTCTTCATTTTCTGATAAGATTTGCGAAGGGCCTGTCAATTTTGTTAATTTTTTCGAACAACCAAGTCTTTCTTTTGTTGATGTTTTCTATAGTTTTTTTGTATTCTAATTCATTTATTTCTGATTTAATTTTAATTAAAATGAATTAATTGAAATAATTATTTCTTTCCATCTATTACATTGGGGTATATCTTGCTGCTCTTTTTCAAGGAGGTTCAGATGTCTCATTAAATTGTTACTTTCAGATCTCTCCAATTTGTTGATGTAAGATCTCAGAGCTATAAACTTGCCTCTAAGTACTGCCTTTGCTTTGTCCCAGAGGAGCTGGTAATTTGTGTGCTCATTTTTGTTGGATAGCATGAACATTTGAATTTCCTGTCTAATCTCTTCCATGACCCACTCATGATTCAGCAGTGTGTTGTTCAGCCTCCATGTGTTACAGGACTTTCTTTGGTGGCTTTTGGTGTTGAGTTCTAATTTTAATCCCTTGTGGTCAGAGAGAATGCACGGTATCACTTCAATGTTTCTGAATTTGGACAAGTTTGCTTTGTGGCCTAAAACGTGGTCTATTTTAGAAACTGTTCATGTGTTGCTGAGAAAAATGTGTATTCTGATGCTGATGGGTGAAATATTCGGTAGATATCTGTTAAATCTAGTTGATCTATGAAGTTGTTTAGATCTGGGTTTCTCTGTTGAGTTTTTGCCGAGTTGATCTATCTAGTGGGGAGAATAGTGTGTTAAATCCACAACAATTAATGTCTTTGGACTCTATGGGATTTGAGGGAAACTAGTGTTTCTTGGATAAATTTGGATGCTCCCTTGTTTGGCGAGTAGATATTTAAAATTGTAATATCCTCCTGAAGGAGAGATTCCTTAATTAGTATGTAGCAACCTTCTTTATGTCTTCTCATGAATTTTCATTGGAAGTCTATTTTATCTGATATTAGGATTGCAACTCCCGCCTGTTTATGGGGGCCGTTTGCTTGGTAGATTTTTTTTCCAACCTTTAACATTGAAAATGTGTTTGTTTTTACTGGCAGGATGTGACTCCTGAAGGCAGCATATAGAAGGATCTTGCTTTTTAGTCCTACTAGAGAGTCTATGTCGCTTAATTGGAGAATTAAGACCGTTAATGTTGAGAGATAGGACTGAGAGGTATTTGGGAGTTCCTGCCGTGTTATCCACCTTGTTGGGGTCTACAAAAACTGGGTTCTTCCTAAGGTTCTTGGATTCTCAGTTTGGGTGCAGTTTCTAGGCCTTTATTGTGGTCTTGTTGGTTTTCTATGTGTAGGACATCTTTAAGAATCTTTTGTAGGGCTGTTTTGGTAGAGATGTACTGTTTCAATTTTTCTTTGCTATGGAAGGATTTTTTTTGGCCTTCAGTTATGAAGGAGAGTTTAGGTGGATACAGTATTCTTGGGTGGTAGTTGTTTGTCTTTAGGGCATGGCATACATCATTCCAGTCTCTTCTTTGCTTTGATTGTCTCTGCTGAGAAATCTGAGGTGATTCTAATTTGTTTCCTTTTATAGGTGATTGATCTTTTCTCCTTGACATGTTTAAGGACCTTTCCCTTGTTCTCAATTCATCCTATGTGGATTATAATGTGACGGTGGGATGTCCTATTCTTGTCTGGTCTATTTGTAGTTCTAAAAGCTTCTTGTATCTGAATAGGCCTATCCTTTTGCATGTTGGGAAGTTCTCTTGTAGGAGCCTGTTAAACAAATTTCCTTGACCATTAACTTCTGTTTCTAGGTGTTCCGCTACACCCATAATCCTCAGATTAGGCCTTCTGATTGTGTCTTCCAAGTGTTGGATAGATCTATCATATTTCTTGGACTTGACTTGGATGGCTGTATGTTCTTTCTCTATAATATCTAGGCTGTCTTCAATCCCCGAGTTTCGATCTTCTGCATGGTCTAAACTGCTGTCAAGACTTTCTATTTTAAAATTTCTTTTCCTTCTAATTGGTCAGCTTTGATGGCTTCAAATTCTTTGTTGAAGCTTTGTTTTTGATGTTGTATGAACTTTTTTACTTCCTTAATTTGGTGTTCAGTGTTCATTCTCAAATCACTTAGTTGAATGTTCATGGTTTGCTTAAATTCCCTTTTCTTCGGTTGGGTTCCATTCAGTATTCCCTTTGTGGTCTCCCTGACTTTCTTCAGCTGTTTATTAATGGATTCCATGTATACCTTTAGTGATCATTGTGTATACTCTCAATTCCTGTATTACTCTTTGCTTAGCTTCCTCATGTTCACGCCATTCCTGTAGTTCTCTTTGAGTGTTCTCAGCCTGCTCATGCCATTCCTGCCTTTTTCTTTAAGTATTCTCAAGCTGTACACCCAAATCCTGTATCAGTTTTTGAGTAGCTTCCTAAGCTCAGAATATTCCTGTATAAACCTTTGGTTTGCCTCCTCTCTCTCCCTATCACACTCATACAGAGTCCTTTGTAGGTTTTCAATCTTTTCCTGTATTGACCTTTTGTTTGCCTCCATTGAACTTTTGTTTGTATCCTCTCTCTCTCTCTCTCTCTCTCTCTCTCTCTCTCTCTCTCTCTCTCTCTCTCTCTCTCTCTCTCTCTCTCTCTCTCTCTCTCTCTCTCTCTCTCTTTCTCTATCATGCTCATACAGACTCCTTTGTATATTTTCAATCTTTTCATTTATCATGTTTGCCAGCACTGTTTGTAGAGCTAATTGGGAACTCTCCTCTGGATTATTCATTATCTGTTCTGTCCCCTGATTATCATGAGTGGGAGTTGAGATACCCAGGACTTGCCATTTTTCTTGTCTTTTTCTGGCTTACTCGGCCCATTTGGGATGAAAATAACACCAGTTTAGTGCTAGAACACTAACTTAAGACAAGCATCAACCAAAGTCTGTATTTGCACAGTCAATAGTCTGCAGATACAATTTTGTTCAATAGGTACATCTATTCAACGTCAAATGGGCTAACAACCACAAATATGAATTTGACAAACCAGAAATTATTAGGGTTAGGGAGAGATATGGGTAAAAAATAGGAAGGCACAGGGAGAGTTAACTTAACTAAGTCCTAATCTCAAAGCAGGAAATAGGTGGGATAGGTTGAAAGTAGAGATAAAAGAAGAAGAAGAAAGAGCAAGGGGAAAAATAAGAGACCAGAAAAAATAGAAAAGTAAAAATTAAAAATATTATGCAGATTCAAAACGAAATATTCAGAGAAGCACATGCATATAATGCAGAAGGGGAGGGATATAAAGGAGATGTGAAAAACTTAAAAATAAAAATACTGAAAATATTATATAGGTATAAAGAGGTAATACTGCCATTAAGGAATTTAAGTCTAAGAGGTTTTGAACTGAATAATCAATTCTTGGATTAAGTGTGTACACAATAAAGGATAAGGTCTAATAATCAACTGTGGGCATGTCTGAGGATGTGCAGAAAAACAATTAACTCACATAAAAGAGAATGAAAGAAAAGAAAAGGGGAAAAGAATAAGAAAGAAAGAAAAAAGATCAGAAATTCAATAGAGCAAAACAAAAAACAAAAAAAAATTTAAAAGAAAAAGAAAGAAAGAAAAACGCATACACACATATACCTCTAAAAAAATAATAAGAGGGAAAAATGTTACTAGGAAACATTTTATTTTAAAAAAGGTAAAAATTAAAAATTAAAAAAAAAGTTTTAGAAAAAAAATTTTATAAAATGTACAAAAAAAGGAAAAAAAATAGTTCTTTATTTTGGGAGTGGTGGGAAAAATCCTGTATCTCCCTTGTGTCTATAAACAGCCTTTTGTTTGAGTCTCTGGTCCGCTTGTGGTGTTTGATTTTCCTGTGGCTTGGTTGGTTTCTTAAGTCAGTTTGGTTGAACAGGCAGAAAAATGCTCTGCTTTACCCAGGATTTTGTGATCCTCCTCTCAGTTTAGTTCAATGGGAGGGATATGCTTTGATTATCACAAAAGAGGGAGATGGCTTTTTCCTCAAGTTTGGAGATGCTGTGATGAGGCTAGGTTCTGGGTAGAGTTGAGGCCTTTCAGCAAACAGTAGCTTTTCCTGGGAGCTAGTTTGTAAGAAACTCACAGAGCCCAGCCTGGATCCACTCTCTGGATTTATGTTTACTGAATTTCAATTGATTGTCAAGGCTGCTAAAGGGAGGGGCAGCCTCTGGCTCTGCTTATCCAGTGAAGAAAGCCACTCCTGGGGCTTGCGCCTGAGTTGGATTACTTTTCCCTGGGTCGAGCTGATTCTGGCAGGTCACATAAGCAAAAAGAAAAAATCCAGAAGTTGTGCTGTGGCTCAAGTGGTAGAGTGCTAGCCTTGAGCTGAAGAGCTGAGGGACAGGGCCCAGGCCCAGAGTTCAGGCCCCACGACTGGACCCAAAAAAACCACAACAACAAAAAAATGTAATTGTTCATTATACCTATAATTTCAAAAGTAGCTAAAGCCAAGAAGATGAAAACGTTGTTCATATGCATGTTTACTTAATGTCCTGGCCTGTCTACCATACAACCAGGCAGGAACTTACACTAATGACTTTCTATCACCAAATATTTCCATAGCTCCTGGAGAAGTCTATATATTTCTCCTCGATATTAGGCCTTAAATGGGTAATGTTTTAATCAAAGTGTTTCCTCTTGCCTCCAGGCTTTAAATTTACAAATGGTAAAGCTTTAGGTCTAACTCTACCAAAAACTGAGGTAGAAATAATGGGATAATACTTTAAAACAGAGTTGCCTTTGATACACTAACCACACAGAACAATGCATAACAATTTCTTATATTATATCTACTTATATATTTTATATTTATATGTGCTGATCTTAAATTTCACACAGTGAATCTAACTAGAATTAATTTATAAATTGACAAATAAATTGAAATTTATTCCCATAAATAGATTGGAACATAAATAATTAGGTTTAGAATATATATTCGAATGTAAAAATTATCAATTCATTGTCTTTGGTATAAGCTTGTGATACCTTCTAAGTGTTCTTGATCTTCTGAATTCACATAGTAAAAAAAAAAACAGTATTGTTTTCCTCTAATCTAGAAGAGATTTTACACTGCTGCTGTGTTTATTGTAATAACTCGCTGGTCCCAAAGTGTTTTTCTCCATATGATGCCTAAAAGCTATTATTCTTCTGCAGTACCCACGGGTCTGAGGATACCAGATCCCAGTTATCTGCATCATCAGATAACAATGGCAAGTCTTCTCACCTTGGCCCATGCAACATGCTAACAGAAAGTAATTGAAGTCCCATCTCAATTTCTCATTTCCTATAATATTTCAGGGCTCCAATTCCTTGCAGTAATTAGCAGTAAGCAATTGTGAAATGTAAGGCAACTTAAAATGAAAGAGGAAACCACAAGATATGAGAGAAAGTATTGTAGTTCAAACTTTCAATTTACAGATGACAAGCCCATATGAGTAAACAAAATCACAAATGTCACAAGATTTTTTTTTAATACCTCTCTCCTATTGATGAATGAAAGATTTCAGCCCAGCATAAATAGGCCAAAAAAATTCCTGGAATGATAGATCCATAATTGTTCTACCAAGGCTAGGAAACTTGACTTCGATGTCAAGTATAATTTAGAAAAACATTGAGAAGACCCTAGTGCTTCAAAACACTGGCACTTCAGTAAAACTTGGTTCTGTAGTATAAAAATGTTGTCATTCTCAAACCAATGTAACTTACATTTAATCTCCTGAAAGTATGTTCCTTTTCAAATAAACTTTTTAGAATCATATTCACCAAAATAACACTTGACAAGTAGATGATAGTGATATTAAAAGTTTCTCAAGTGTAGGAATCAAGTTACAATAGAGTTGATTTATTTACCGAGCACTAATGCCAAATAAGTTCAACCATTCATTAAAGTGTGGAAATAGTATCTCCCACCATTTGCGTTGTTCAGTAGGTGCCTTCCAGAAATGTGTTAAATAGATCAGCCTCCCATATTTCAAACCCAAATATTAGCTAATAAAGTAAATTTCATCACATAAGAAGGTACATTTTAAAAAGTCACTAATAGTTGCCTTATCATGTGTTGCCTTATCATATATTTTCCCTATCTGTCTAACATAGTAATAAATATGACTGTAAGTCTTGAATATGGGTACTGATCAGAGATGTGACAAACATAAAATCTATCTTCTATTTCTATCATATTCCTCTAAGTAGTAAATTTTAGTTTTCTTCTTTTTCCAAAACTTATAGGTAGTAGAAAATATTATCCCATGTAAAATCAAATAATCACAGACCATTGCACAAAGCCATTTATAAAAACTGGTAGTTAGCTATAAATTCTAAGCAATTTTTAAACTTTCTTGTTGACTAAAGATTAATCTTCCAAAAATATGAGAATAAAATCATGTTTAGGTCCTTCACGTCTCCAGTCTTGCAAATTGTTATTACAGATGAATGAATTATGGAAGTATATGCTGACATCAGTTCAAGTATATGCAGGATTGAAACACCATGGAATATATATAAACGTTTCAAAGTATTAACAGACAATTTAACAGAATAACTATCAGGAAGTTGAAACCAGAAAAAAATAATAGTAAAGACATAGAATGAATGAAAAATGGAACAAGGGGCAAGTACAGCTACAATACTCAATGTACACATATAATAAAAGAAGTGGTAAATCTGAAATAAATCTTGAAGAAAGTGTTGGTTGAGAATGATAGAAGGAGTGACTCTGATCCAGGAGCATTGGACAATTAGATGGACATATTTAATTGTAACACAATTGCACAACCTATTGAACTTCAGTTAAAAACACAACTACAAACAAAAACACACAAAAAGCACAACCAAACAGCAATCTCTAGAAAGTATGTATATGACCTCACAAAATTTTAAGCAGTAAATGAAGGGCAATCTTGGGAAAAGCAAACAAAGCTGTTCAAAGAGGGCAGTTTAAGGTAGGGGAGAATTTTGAACAGTTTTAAATAGATTGTCTAATGTTATAAATCACCTACATCTACTGCACATATTTTCTTCTGTGAGTATTTCTTTTTTTTTGGTCTGGTCATGGTGCCTGAACTCTGGGTCTGGGCGTTGTCCCTTAGCTCTTCAGCTCAAGGCTAGCGCTCTACCACTTGAGCCACAGCTACACTTCCGGCTTTTTTCTTTTTGCTTATGTGGATCTGAGGTATCTAACCCCCATTCTGTGAGTATTCTTTGTCTGAACTGTTTACTCCAGTCCTGAGCTGTGGCTTTATAGCTTATGAAGATAGAATGGAAGAATCAAGATCAAGAACCCATTACACCACTGGAGAGAAAACAGTACCCTATGGTTTCTCTCATCTGTCTTCACTAATCTTTTCTCATACTTTTAATAAAGTCAAGTGATTTTGAATTATATTTCCTTCTTTTTCAGAGAATTATTGTTTGGTAATTAAATGTCAATTCACAAATTTTGATGACTTTTTTTTTAAAGAACTTTGAATTTAAATTCCACTACAACTTTGTTTCACACAGTGAGAGTATATTTCCTGGGTAAGGACAATTCTCAAGGGAACCTACAGGATTTACAGCAAGGTTTGTGAGGTTTGTTTGTTTAGTGTGAAAATGAGCCATATTCACCCACATTGTTCCCTCTCAGCTAAGTCTCCATGGATTTCTTTGCATTAAAGCCTATTTTCTCAGACAATTTTAAATTTTCTTAATAGGCTAAGTTGTTAAAATGTTTGAACAATTAAAATTTACCTGTCAAAAATTTTTAACTCTTTTTAAATTCCTTTATCAGAATCATGAATTCACCAATCTTAATCCCACCTTTACCATCAAAAACAGTTAACATGTTGTTTTAATGATATAGTGTCCATGAAACTACTATTTTCCAGTGGGTTTGTATTGCGTATATTTGACCACATAAGCTGATGCTGAACAAAATGAATTCCAAGATATGGAAACAGATATTTATTTGCAGTTGTTTTTTTATGTACTATGTGATTTCTAGTTTCTTTGAGATTTTCCCCTATGGTTTATCCCCTGCTGTGTTTGATTTTGGTACCCTGTATATTGTGTATACATTTACCTTAATAAGGAAGGGAACAGGAACAAAAACAATGGCGAGTCAAAGGACAAACAGCAAACCAATGCAATAGCAATTCCCACAAGACAATAAGTTGCAAATGTACATTACAACTTGGGAGGGTTATTAGGGTGAAAGAAAAACTTAGAAAATTGAGTGAAGGGATAACAAATTTGAAAAGTTATGTACTCACTACCTTACAATGGCTGTAACCACAGTGCACATCATTTTCACATTAAAATAAAAAAAAATAAGCTGATGAAATAAAATTTCACTGTTTTGGTATAGTAAATATTATTCTTTATGTAGTAACTTTTAAAAAATTAGTCTTATTGGCATCTAATTTGAATTAATTACCTCTTCTTTATCAAAGGGTCATCAACTTGAACGATATCCAACTACAAAATTTTTTCACGGAGTTCCGGGAAGATGGCGGAGGAGAAGCTGGAATCTCAACAAGCTCTCGCATAGAAAGGAGTTTTAGAGTTCCAGTGAACAATCCTAAGCCAGAGAATCACACCAAGTGTGTCATCACAGGACAGAGAGTTAGACAAGAGAGGGGAAGCCAAGGAAACGCAGCAGCTGCTGCTCCGGTGGCGGGGCCGCGGCGGCGGCGACCACCGCCGCGGAGACATACCTGAGACACAGAGAGTCGGGGATGAAGGAGCCAGACGCAGCGGACGAGCGGATTCTACTCAACACCAACAAGAACCGACAAGGAGCGAACATCTTCATCCTGCTGTTTGCAGACCAGAGACGACCCAGGATCCAAGACTCGGCCTGAGTACAAGCCCGACATCCTCACTCCTTTTCAGGGAGCAGAGGAGGGAAGGCCACCCCTCCCCCCCCAGCACCGGTGATCTCCATCTTGGATACCGACAAAGTTCGGAGGAGCTGCTAGCTCCAGCTCAGGCCTTGGAATAAAATGAGTCATTTAGCAAGTCACAAGAACTTAACGGCGAAGTGACCTGCCAGACTCAGCTCCATCCAGGGAAAAGCCACCCAGCTCAGGCGCCAGCCATCGGAGTGCCTTACTTCACTGGGTAAGCAGAGCCAGAGGCTGCCCCTCCCTCTAGCAGCCTCGACAATCAATTGAAAAACAGAAAGCCTGAGAATGGCTCCAGGCTGGGCACTGTGAGCTTTATCACAAAATAGCCCGAGGGAAAAGCTACTGTTTATTGAAAGGCCTCAACTCTACCCAGAACCTAGCCTCATCACCACATCCCCCTCTTTTGTGACTCTCAAAGCAGACCACCCTCCCAGAAAACTAACCTGGGAGGGGGATCTCAAAATCTTGGGTAAAGCAGAGCATTTTTCTGCCTCTTCCAACCAACTGACTTAAGAAACCAATCAAGCCACAGGACATCAAGCTGACCAGAGACTCCAACAAGAGACTGGTTGCAGACAAAAGGGAGATACAGGATTCTTCCTACTCCTCCCCCCCCCAAAAAAAAAAATCAAAAGACTTTTTTTTCTTTTTTTCTTTTTTTTTCTTTTTCTTTTTTTTCTTTTTTTCTTCTTCTTCTTCTTTTCTTTTTTTTTTGCTTGTTTTTTGTTTTTTGTTACCTTATATATATATATATATAAATTTTTTCCCTTCTAAAACTTTTATTAATCTTTAATTTTTGCCTCTTCTGAAAAAATAATTGTTTTCCAGTAACCTTTTTTTTTTCTCATCTTATAATTTTTATTTTAGGAATATGTGAATAAGAGTTTTCCTTTCTTTTCTTGTCTTCTTTCTCTTTTTCTTTCTTTCTTAATTATCTTTTTGTTTTTTATCTAGCTCTACTGAACTTCTGATCATTTCTTCTCCCGTTCCCATCCTTAAAGCTTTTCACATCTCCTCTATGTCCCTCCCCTTCTCTGAACATATTCACATTCCACTCTAAATAGACGGTCTTTTAATCTCTATAATAACATTAATTTTTACGTTTCTATTCTTTTTCTGGTCTCTCTTTATTCCCCTTTCCGTCTCTTCTTTCTCTCTCTCTCTCTACTTGCATCCTACCCAACTCATTTCCTGCACTGTGATTAGGACATAGTTAACTCTCCCTGTGCCTCCCCACACCAATCTACTCCTATTTTTTACCCACATCTCTCCCTAGTCCTAATAATTTCTGGTTTTCCAAATTCTTTTCTGCGGTTCGAAGTCCTTTAACATATAGTCGTTTGATGTTGAATAGATGTATCTGTTGAACTAGATTGTATCTGTAGACTATTGACTGTACAAATGCAAACTTTGGTTGATGGTTGCCTTAAGATAGTGTTCTAGCACAAAACTGGTGCAATCTTTATCTCAAATGGGCCGAGTAAGCCGGAAAAACACAAGAAAAATGGCAAATTCGGGTATCTCAATTCCCAACCTTGATAATCAGGGATTAGAACAGATAAAGAATAATCCAAAGGAGAGTTCCCAAATAGCTCTACAAACACTAATAGCAAACATGATAAATGAGAAGTTTGACAATGTACAAAGGACTCTGTATGAGCGTGATAGGGAGAGAGAGGAGGCATCCCAGAAGTTTATACAGGAATATCATAAGCGTGAGGAAGCTTCTCAAAAACTGATACAGGATTTGCGTGAACAACTTGAGAATACTCAAAGAGAAAGGGAGGAATGGCGTGAGCAGGCAGAGAACACTCAAAGAGAACTGCAGGAATCCCACAGAAGGGAGGAAACTAATCAAAGAGTAATTCACGAATTAAGAGACCAGGTAGAGAATACACAAAGATCACTAAAGACATTCATGGAATCCATTAACAAAGAGCTGAAGGAAGTCAGGGAGACCACAAAGGGAATGCTGAATGGAACCCAACAGAAGGAATGGGAGTCCAAAGAAACCATAACCAATCACCTAAGTGATTTGAGAACAAACACTGAACACCAAATTAAGGAAGTAAAGAAAATCATACAAGACCTAAAACAGAGCTTCAACAAAGAACTTGAAACCATCAAAGCTGACCAATTAGAAGGAAAAGAGATAAAAAACAAAGTAGAGAGTCTCGACAGCAGGTTAGACCATGCAGAAGATCGAATCTCAGGGATTGAAGACAGCATAGATATTACAGAGAAAGAACATACAACCATCCAAGACAAGTCCAAGAAATATGATAAGTCTATCCAACACCTGGAAGACACCATCAGAAGGCCCAATCTAAGGATAATGGGTGTAGAGGAGCACCTAGAAACAGAAGTTAATGGTCTAGGAAATTTGTTTAACAGGATCCTACCAGAGAACTTCCCAAACATACAAAAAGATAGGCCTATTCAGATACAAGAAGCTTTTAGAACCCCAAATAGACCAGACCAGAATAGGACATCCCACCGTCACATTATAATCCAGACAGGATCAACCCACACCAAGGAAAAGATCCTTAAAGCTGTCAAGGAGAAAAGGGTAATCACCTATAAAGGGAAACCAATTAGAATCACCTCAGATTTCTCAGCAGAGACAATCAAAGCACGAAGAGCCTGGAATGACGTATGCCATGCCCTAAAAACAAACAACTATCAAACAAAAATACTGTACCCAGCTAAACTCTCCTTCATAACTGAAGGCCAAATAAAAACCTTCCATAGCAAAGAAAAATTGAAACAATACATCTCCACCAAACCAGCCCTGCAAAAGATTCTTAAAGATGTCCTACACATAGAAAACCAACAAAGGCCAAGAAACTGCACCCAAACTGAGAATCCAAGAACCTTAGGAAGAACCCAGTTTTCACAGCCCCCAAGAAGGTGGATAACATGGCAGGAACCCCCAAATACCTCTCAGTCCTATGTCTTAACGTTAACGGATTGAACTCTCCAATTAAGCGACATAGACTGTCTAATTGGATTAAAAAACAAGACCCTTCTATCTGCTGCCTGCAGGAGTCACATCTTGTGTGTAAAAACAAACATATTTTCAAAGTTAAAGGCTGGAACAAAATCTACCAAGCAAACGGCCCTCATAAACAGGCGGGAGTTGCAATCCTAATATCAGATAAAATAGACTTCAAACTAAAATTCGTGAGAAGAGATAAAGAAGGTCGCTACATACTAATTAAAGGATCTCTCCTTCAGCAGGATATTACAATTCTAAATATCTATTCGCCAAACAATGGAGCACCCAAATTTATCAAAGAAACACTACTTTCCCTCAAATCCCATATAGATCCAAAGACATTAATTGTTGGGGATTTTAACACACCACTCTCCCCACTAGATAGATCAACTCGGCAAAACTCAACAGAGAAACTGCAGATCTAAACAGCTGCATAGATCAACTAGACTTAACAGATATTTACCGAACATTTCACCCAGCAGCAACAGAATACACGTTCTTCTCAGCAGCACATGGAACGTTTTCTAAAATAGACCACATTTTAGGCCACAAAGCAAACTTGTCTAAATTCAGAAACATTGAAGTTATACCTTGCATTCTCTCTGACCACAAGGGAATAAAATTAGTTCTCAACACCAAAAGCCACCAAAGAAAGTCCGGTATCACATGGAGGCTGAACAACACACTGCTGAATCATGAGTGGGTCATGGAAGAGATTAGAAAGGAAATTCAAATGTTCATGCTATTCAACAAAAATGAACACACAAATTACCAGCTCCTCTGGGACACAGCAAAGGCAGTACTCAGAGTCAAGTTTATAGCTCTGAGCTCCTACATCAACAAATTGGAGAGATCTGAAACTAACAATTTAATGACACATCTAAACCTCCTTGAAAAAGAGCAGCAAGATAAACCACAATCCAGTCGACGGAAAGAAATAATCAAAATTAAATCAGAATTAAATGAATTAGAATCCAAAAAAACTATAGAAAGAATCAACAAAACAAAGAGTTGGTTCTTCGAAAAACTTAACAAAATTGACAGACCCTTAGCAAACCTTATCAGAAAAAGGAGAGAACACACCCAAATTAATAAACTCAGAGATGAGAATGGAAACATTACCACAGAAACAACCAAGATTCAGAACATTATTAGGGGATACTTCTCAAAACTTTATGCTAATAAGTTTGAGAACTTGACAGAAATGGACCTTTTCCTAGCAAATATTGACATGCCAAAACTAAACCAAGATGAGTTAAACCAGCTTAACAGGCCCATATCAAGCATTGAAATAGAAACAGCAATAAGAGACCTCCCAGCTAAGAAAAGTCCAGGACCAGATGGTTTTACAGCGGAATTTTACAAGGCCTTCAAAGCAGAGCTCACACCAATACTCCTCCAACTCTTCAATGCAATTGAAAGAGAAAGCTCACTACCGAACACATTCTATGAAGCCATCATAACCCTCATCCCAAAACCAGGCAGGGACTCATCAAAGAAAGAGAACTATAGACCCATTTCTTTGATGAACATTGATGCAAAACTTCTCAACAAAATTTTGGCCAATCGACTTCAACAATTCATCCAAAAAATCATACACCATGATCAAACAGGATTCATTTCAGGGATGCAAAGCTGGTTCAATATATGCAAATCAATTAATATTATTCATCACATCAACAGGAGCAAGAATAAGAACCACATGGTTATCTCAATAGATGCAGAAAAAGCATTTGACAAGATCCAACACCCCTTTATGATGAAGGTTCTGGAAAAATTAGGAATCCATGGAACATTCCTCAATAAAATAAAGGCTGTATATGACAAACCTACAGCCAGCATTATACTCAATGGTTAAAAACTAAAGCCATTTCCTCTTAACTCAGGAACAAGACAAGGATGCCCACTCTCTCCACTTCTCTTCAATCTAGTATTAGAATGCCTAGCTACAGCAATAAGACAAGATGCAGACATAAAGGGGATCCAAATAGTGAAAGAAGAAATAAAACTCTCCCTCTTTGCAGATGACATGATCTTGTATTTAAAGAATCCCATAGACTCCACTCCCAAATTACTCAAGCTGATTCAAAACTTTGGCAAAGTAGCAGGTTATAAAATTAACCCCCAAAAATCAATGGCTTTTCTATATGCCAACAATGACAAAAGTGTCGCTGAAATTAGGAAAGCAACTCCATTTGTAATAGCCCCACAAAAAATAAAATACCTAGGAATTAAATTAACCAAAGAAGTGAAGGACCTCTATGATGAAAACTTTAAAATCTTGAAAAAGGAAATCAACACAGAACTTAAAAAATGGCAAAACCTCCCATGCTCCTGGATTGGCAAGATTAACATCGTGAAAATGGCAATACTTCCCAAGGCTATCTACAAATTCAACGCGATACCTATCAAAATTCCACCCTCATTCTTCAAGGAAATAGAGGAGGCAATCCAAAAATTCATATGGAACAATAAAAGACCCCGAATAACAAAAACGCTCCTCAACGGAAAGAACACTGCTGGAGGAATATCAATACCAAATTTCAAACTCTACTATAAAGCCATAGTAATCAAAACAGCTTGGTATTGGCATAAGAACAGACCTCAGGACCAATGGAATAGAATTGAAAACCCAGAAATGAACCTACAGACCTATAGCCATCTAATCTTCGATAAGGAAGCTAACACAATAGAATGGAAGAAAGACAGCCTCTTCAGTAAATGGTGCTGGCAAAATTGGTTAACTACATGTAGAAAACTGTACCAGAATCAACTCCAAATGGATCAAAGACCTTGAACTCAAAGCAGACACTCTGAAAACATTACAGGATGGAATAGGAGAAACCCTAGGTCTCCTTGGTTCAGGTCGAAATTTTCTGAATAGAGACCTGGAAGCACAACAAATCAAAGAAAGGTTGGACAAATGGGATTGCATAAGATTGCAGAGCTTCTGCAGGGCAAATGACATAGCTGGCAAGATCAATAGAAAGCCCACCGATTGGGAGAAGATCTTTACTAGCCATACAACGGACAAGGGTCTCATATCTAAAATTAAACCACCCAACAACAAATCCTCAAAGAATCAACTGCCCAATAAATAAGTGGGCGAAAGACTTAAAGAGAAGCTTCTCTGAAGAAGAAAGAAGGATGGCCAATAGACACATGAAGAAATGTTCAACATCCCCAGCCATAAAAGAAATGCAAATCAAAACAACATTGAGATATCACCTCACTCCAGTTAGAACAGCAAAAATCAAGAACTCTAACAACAACAGATGCTGGAGGGGATGTGGACAGAAAGGAACCTTACTTCATTGTTGGTGGGAATGTAAACTTGTTCAACCACTTTGGAAAGCAGTATGGAGGTTCCTCAGAAGACTTCACATAGATCTCCCCTATGATCCAGCAATCCCACTTTTGGGCATTTACCCAAATGTTTACAAACAAGACCACACTAAAGCTACCAGCACAACTATGTTTATTGCAGCATTATTTACCATAGCTAAGATATGGAACCAACCCAGATGCCCCTCAGTAGATGAATGGATCAAGAAAATGTGGTATATATACACAATGGAATTCTATGCCTCCATCAGAAAGAATGACATTTCCCCATTTGTTAGGAAATGGAAAGGTTTGGAAAAAATTATATTAAATGAAGTAAGCCAAGCCCAAAGAAGCATAGGTCCCATGGTTTCCCTTATTTGCAATATCTAGTATAGGTATGAGTCAAGCGGAAAAGGTCAGATAATGTGATGTTAGGAAAATGAACCCTTAAATATGTATTTTAATGTTTTCGTTTCTTTCATGAATGTGTTTCTAACGCATTTATAAGATTCTTTCTTTGTTGCTTTGTATGTCCCTCCCCCACAGTGTAACCCCCGCTTTCACTATATTTGATGTCAGTATAACATGTGGAGGAGATCGGGACAAAAAGTCGTTTAAGGATTCAGGTGGACCTGTTGCAACAATGAGAAGTACAAAATGTCATGTCAAAACCAGCTTTACAATGTCGGTGTGGGGGGGGAGGGGGGTATAATTGGGTGGGGGGAGGGGGGTAAAATTGGGTGGGGGGAGGGGGGAGGAGGGGAAGGGAAGTGAAGGGTAAACAAAGGAGGAGGCTGCAATGCTTGGTAAGAAATGTATGCATTATCCTGCCCATGTAATTGTAGCCCCCCTGTACAGTATGTTCTCAAATAAAATAAAATACAATTAAAAAAAATTTTTTTTTCACAATATTTTGAAAATAAAATAAATATAGTACTTTGTAATACTAAAACAGAAAACAGTTTAATTCTATGAAATCCCATAACTTTTAAAAGTAAATAAGTTGTTAAGAAGACAGAATGTATGTGTTCTTCAAAATTCTTATGACTAATAAATACTCATTTTCAAATTCTGAACCTGTTTGCATGTTATTTAATTCTGCAGTAGATGCAGTTTCCAATGGGGTGTTACAGACTGAAATGTGAACAGGAAAAGAGCCACATTCTGATATGGGATAAAACTATGAAGCATCTTATAATTAATTCTTCAAGATTAAGCAGTTGTTTATCAGATTAAGCTATTATTTCTATGACCATCAATCACAAAATTTATGCCATAAAGTGATCCTAGCGCACCAGTTTCCAACTTGTAGGGTGCACCTCAAAATTCCCTTAATTTACTTCAAAAATAGCTTATGTCCATTGTGAAAATACACTGTACCTCTGCTAATGTGATGCCCAATATATTCTGAAAAGAACACCACTATAAATAGGGTTGTATCATTTTTCCTTCACTGGTATTCTTACAAATATTATTTATATTTATACTTTTTTACCTATCATAGATAATCAGGATGCAAAGATTGGAAGATTGCAGTTCAAAGACTGTGAAGACTCAGCGTCTATGTTGAAGGGGCAGAATGATGCAGGCTCTGGCCTCAGGATTATCTGAGAACTGTGTTTGAGTATTAGGAAAGCTCTTGGCATTGCGGGCTAGAGAGGGAAAATGTTCTCTCTCCCTACCTCAAAACACATGTCACAGACTCCTGGGAGCTGAGGAAGTGGCTCTTCTGCTTGCTTAAGGATAGATGAACACCTGGTTAAGCATTTTCCTGAGATTGGAGAAGTGGTTTGATCTTGCTCTAAAATAGTTTAGATAATAATATTCCAAGACATTATCTCAAAAGTCAAGTAAAAATGTATCTGTTGAAATATTTGTTTGAATGTCTTCTGACCACATCTTGGCAAAGATCATGCTTGCTTGTTACAATTGGCGCCCAAACAGGGACCCTGCATTGTTGAATTCAGGAAAGGATATTCAGGAAAGTACTTTTAATTACAGGGTGATGGGACAAGTTAAATCTACTCTGTACTTACATATGCTTAATCATTTACTTGCTGCTTATGCTGTAAATATGTCTTCTTATGATATAGAAATGTGTATTAATGTAGTTAGGGAATGGAATCCTTGGTTCTCCGAGTAAAGAATAATGTAGAAAGAGCTGTTCGAGAATGGGAAAAGATTGCTATTATATTTTTGTCCATTTGGGCTATTTTACATACCCTTTTTAAAGCTTTGAATGAGGAAAGATTAATAGCAGATGTAAAGAAAGAGTTCCCCCCTTCTTTTGTAGATTTACAATTGGACTCTGAGGTTAAAGATGCAATAGATAAGGATGCATTGCAATTAACAGAGAAAAAACAAGAGCTAAAGGCTGAAAAAGAATAAACTGAAAGTATAAATAAAATGTCTGAGCAAATGGAATTGATTTTATCAAGATTACAACATATGGAGTTGGAAATTAGCAGAGTGAATGGAGAACCTGAGAAAGTGAAAGTAAAGCAGCCTTCGGCTCCTCAACTGGCTGATGCAATATTTAAAGCATCACTCCCTCCCAAAACAGAGGGCTCAGACAGTGAGTTTGATGATGAAATGCCTATTTTTTCTTATCCTGTAATTCAACCACCCCCTATGAATGGTATAGCTCAACCAGCCAGATATGAAAGTGTTGCTGTTTATGATATTGGTAAACTTAAGAAGGCAGTTGTATGGTCCTCAGTCTCATTATGTTAAGGAATTGCTTAATGGGCTTGCCCGACATTACAATAATTTTGCTCCCATGGATTGGAAGATGCTTTGTAGAGCCTTGCTTAAGAAACCTAAACACCTACAATGGCAAATGTGGTTTACTGAGTTATGTACAAAAAGGGCTAGACAAAATGCACAGAGCAGTAATCCACACCTTTCCCATGTTAGGTCGAACAGAACAATATGCGGATGCTCATATAAAAGTAAACTCTCCTGAAGAAATCCATGAGCAGTTAAGAGACATAGGTATTGAGGCATGGGAAAGGATTCCACCGGTAGGAGAGCATTATGTCTCTTGGACTAAAGTAATTCAAAAACCTAGTAAACCCTATGTTGAATTTTTATCACGATTGAAATTGACCTTGGAACGTACTGTTGTGGGAGAGGCTGCATGGCAACAACTGCTGCGCGTGTTGGCTTATGAGAATACTAATGAGGACTGTAGATGAGCCCTATTGCCTATTAAAGAATCTGGGGATGTGAATACATATTTAAGGGCCTGCAAAGACTTTACATCTGAATCCAGGCCTATGCAGGTGTTTGCTGAAACTATGGCCACTACCTGGCATGCTATGCAAACAAGCCCTCTAATCTAAAGTGTTTTGGATGTGGTCAAATGGGACATATAAAGAAAAATTTAAAAAAGGCTACTGATGTTAACAAGAGAAGACGTGGAATTTGCCCTAAGTGTGAAAAGGGGAAGCACTGAGAAAGGGAGTGTAGAGCAAAAAGAGACAATAAAGGAATTCCTATAAAATATGCTTACCCTATGCAGGGAAACTCTCCATCGGGCTAGCCCGGGAGTCCAGGATTAATAACCGAGGGCAGCCAACCAACTTTTCCCTCGTCCCTGCCACAGCCCACAGCACCGCAGTGGACATACCAGCCTTAAAAGATTTTATTTTGAAAGGTGGTGATAAGCCACAAAAAATTCCTACCAGAATTTATGGGCCTTTACCTGAAGCAACATTTGGCCTATTGACCGGTAGATCCAGTCTTAATACAAAAGGAGTTTTAGTACATTTAGGAATTATTGATGCTGACTATATTGGGGAAATAAAAATTTTAATGTCAGCTTCTGCAGATAATTCCTTTAAAAAGGGAGAACGAATTGCTCAAATTTTGTTATTACCATAGATATCTATTGGAAAGTCATTTAAAGCCCACATTGGGGGATTTGGAAGTATTAACCAACAAAAATGTGTTTGGACTACTCATATTACTAAAATGCACCTAAGATTAAGATTAATATTCAGGAAAAGATATTGACAGGACTAATAGATACTGGCTCAGATATTACAATTATTAACACTCATGAATGGCCTAATCATTTATTATATAAAATAATCTCCTGTAATATTAAAGGAGTTAACAATACTCTTGTAAATTTTATAGGACAAGCAGTGTTGTATGTTACTATAACCTCAGAAGATAGACAGACAGCTGTCCTTAAACCTTATATTATGGAAGTTCCAGTTAACATAATTGGTAGAGATGTACTGGAACAATGGGGAGCTCATATTCAATTTTAACATTTTTAGATGGAGCCCATAATGATATTATGGAAATCTGAGGAACCTCTTTGGATTGAGTAATGGCCTTTATCGAAAGAAAAATTAGAAGCAGCTTATCAATTAGTTGAAGAACAGTTAACCAACGGACATATTGAGCCCTCTATGTCACCATGGAATTCTCCAATATTTGTTATTAAAAAGAAGTCAGGGAAATGGAGATTGCGGACTGATTTACGAGGAGTAAAGGCATCCATGTACCCTATGGGGGCTTTACAACCTGGTTTACCATCGCCTGCAATGCTTCCTAAAAATTGGCCAATAATAGTAATAGATTTACAAGATTGCTTTTTTACCATTCCTGTACATGTAAAAAATTGTAACAGGCCGGGCGCTGGTGGCTCATGCCTGTAATCCTAGCTACTCAGGAGGCTGAGATCTGAGGATCGCGGTTCAAAGCCAGCCCGGGCAGGAGAGACCGTGAGACTCCTATCTCCAATAAACCACCAGAAATACAGAAGTGGCGCTGTAGCTCAAGTGGTAGAGTGCTCGCCTTGAGCTGAAGAGCTGAGGGACAGCGCCCAGGCCCAGAGTTCAAGCCCCACGACCGACAAAAAAAAAAAAATTGTAACAGACTTGCCTTTTCTTTACCACAAATAAATCATCAAGGCCCTTATCAGTGCTTCCAATGGAAGGTGTTGCCCCAAGGAATGGTGAATTTTCCAACTATGTGTTATATGTTGATAAGATATATGTTGATAAGGCCTTAAAATCTGTTAGACAAAAATGGCCTCACATTTATATTTTTCATTATATGAATGATATTTTAGTTGCAGGACCAAATATGACAGAATTAGAAATGGTGTTACAGTGCTTACCATCTATATTTAAAGAATTTGGATTAATAATAGCACCTGAAAAAATACAAAAAGACATGTTGGTAAAATATTTAGGATATGTTGTCTGTAGACAAACAGTCGCACCTCAAAAAATATCTTTATGACGTGATCAATTACATATGTTAAATGATTTTCAAAAGTTCCTATGAGATATTAATTGGATGGAACTGGCCTTAAGAATTCCTACTTATCTATCCTGCCCATGTAATTGTAGCCCCTCTGTACAGTATGTTCTCAAATAAAATAAAATAATATTAAAAAAAAAAGAATTCCTACTTATCAATTACATAATTTGTTTTCATTGTTACAAGGGGAGCCTGATTTACATAGCAAAAGAACTTTAACTAAGGAAGCTGAAAGAGAAGTACAATTTGTAGAACAGAGAATAAAATAAATGGTTTTACATCCAGTAACGCTAAATCAACTCATAAATTTATATATTTTAGATACATGGAAACACCCAAAAGGAATTATAGGACAAAATGAGATACCATTAGAATGGATTTATACACTGCATAGATTTACAAAAAATATGCCTTATGAACAACAGTTGGCAATTATTATTCAACAGGCCAGGCAATGGGTATTCACCCTATCAGGGTATGATTTATTTGAAATTATCCTTCCTTTGCCAAAAGACCAAGTAAAATATTTGTTAAACATGTCTGAAATGCTATAAATTACATTAGTAAAATTTACTGGGCAATTTTCCTATCATTTTCCCAAAGGTAGATTGTGGAATTGCTTGCTTAAACAACAATTTGTATTTAATAATATAATTACCAAGGTCCCTATTTCCACTGCTCTTACTGTTTTTACAGATGGCTCCAAAACAAAAAGTGTTTATTGGACAACAAATACATATTGGGTTCAAACAACTACTTTAGCATCAGTTCAACAAAATGAACTTTTTGCTATTATTAAGGTGTTACAAGATTTTGTGGGAGATGTTAATATTGTTACTGATTCTGCCTATGCTGTAGGGGTTGTGACTAATATAGTCACTGCTGTTCCTTATTCATCTAAACCCCAGCTAAACCAATTATTTAAACAATTACAAGCATTACTGCAACAACATAAGGCCAAAGTGCTAACTCACATTAGGGCTCACTCTTCGTTACCTGGGTACCTTGTATATGGCGATAATCAGGTTGATAAATTAGTTTTGCTTCTGCTAAACAAGATCATGCTCATTTACATACAAATGATTGCCATTTACATATGCATTATAAAATACCTTATTCTCAAGGTAAACAAATTATAAAAAGGTGCCCCATCTGCAGACCAATGCATTTGAGAGTTGTACCTGCTGGAGTAAATCCTCAGGATTACAACCTAAGGAGCTCTGGCAAATGGACATAATCCATGTACAAGCCTTTGGCCATTTTTCCTTTATACATGTTACAATAGATACTTATTCCAAATTTGGGGTTTTGCCCTTACGGGAGAAACTGTTAACCATGTAATAGAACACTTATTGGAAGTTTTTGCCATTATGGGAGTGCCTGCCAAATAAAGACTGATATTGGATCAGCCTATAAAAGTATCAAATTTAAAAGATTTTGTGAACTTTATGATGTGGTACATATTACCGGAATAGAATATAACTCCCAAGACAATCCATTATTGAACGAGTTCATTGCACACTAAAACAACAAATCAAAAAATTAAAAAGGAGGAAAAGGTTGGATTAAGGTATGGATATTTTGTGGGTTTCCATGCAAAATCCTAAAATAATTTTACATCAAGCTCTTTTTGTTCTTAACGTTTTTAACTTACCACAAGGAGATATTTTACCTAGAGCTGAGCGCCATTTTGAACAAATATCACAAAAACCTTATTTAAATGCTCCCACATAGATTAAGATTACATTGAAAGCAGAATGGCAACTAGGAACATTACATAAGGGATGAGGATAGAGTTTTGTGTCTACACAGGATGGCAAACAATACTGTCTTCCTGCACAATGGATACAGACGCGGCCCAGTGAGGACAGCCCCATATCCTGCAAGGAATCCCCCACCAGTTGAGGAAGAAGAAATCCCCACTGCCCACCTGGGGACAGGTAAAAAAGTTGACTGGAGAAGGACAAAAGATGTTACAATGCACTGGTAAACCTGTCGTGGCTGAGAACTTGTTCTGGCCATGTGTGCCCTGCTTGCTGTAAACCCTGTCCATGCTAATGCTAATGTAAGTTATTCGGGCTTTTGTTCCTAACCCTCCTTTATTGGAACCTGTTGTTTGGGGAGACATGGATATAACCATCTATAATGTTCCTGCTGTTTAATCTCTCCTTGGAATAATTTGACATTTTGCAATAAGGATGATGGTAGCTTTTTAAATTTTACTTACTATACTCATCCCTTGCCTGTTTGTCTGGGGCCTCCTCCATGTTTAGTTATGAATTGGCAACATTGGGTTTTACCTGGGAAATGCACTTCCAATTCTAGAACACAGCTGAAGCGATTAACTACTTGGTCCATAAATAGTAGCTGGGAAAGTGTCACCTTTGATGGCAAGTTATCCTTACCTATGTGTCCTGATTTTACTTATATTGATTTATAATATCAGCCTTTTGTGTGGCAAGAGTGTAGAGGGACATTTGGAAAAGTGTTCAATAATTTTATTAATTAGGGACCTTTTGGACAGTTTATTAACACATGTTCAGAATGGAATAGTACCAGATGTGATTTATCAAATGTTACTAGGATGCTGGAAGCCATTAATGGATCACTTACTGGAGATTGACTGATGGCCTAGGGAGATGGAGGCATTGCAGATGCATGCTGGGTTTCATGGCTGTACTCACTGTTTTCAGACTCAATTTGGAAGGTCAGAGCAGTGCTGAAACCCGTGATGCTATCAAATGGATAGTTTTCAGGGACGTCGAACTCTGCATCCACTTATAATTTTACTTTGTACAAATCTTATGATGTTACTGCTTGTGTACCTCTGCCTTATGTATTTTTAGTGGTAAATTTTACATTTTCTCCTACTATTTTTTGTTTTAATTGTCGCCTGTGTTCTTTTTTTTATAATTTTATTTTATTTTATTTGTGAACATACTGTACAGAGGGGTTACAATTGCATGAGCAGGATAATGCATATATTTCTTACCAAGCATTGCAGCCTCCTCCTTTGTTTACCCTTCACATCACTTCCCAGCCTCCCCTCCCCCCCATCCTAATCCTTCTCTTTCCCCTCTCCCCCCCCCCCCCTGCACCGATGTTGTAAAGCTCATTTTGGACATGACAACTTGTACTTCTCACTGTTGCAACAGGTCCACCTGTATCCTTAAAAAACTGGGTTTTCCCCATCTCCTCCACAAGTTATACTGACATCAAATATAGTGAAAGCAGGGGTTATACTGTGGGGGAGGGACATACAAAGCAACAAAGAGATAATCTTCTAAATGCATTAGAAACACATGCATGAAAGAAAAAAAACATTAAAATACATATATAAGGGTTCATTTTCCTGACATCACATTATCTGCTTGACTCATAAATATACTAGATATTGCAAATAAGGGAAACCATCGGACCTATGTTTCTTTGGGCCTGGCTTACTTCACTTAATATAATTTTTTCCAAGTTTATCCATTTCATAACAAATGGGGCAATGTCATTCTTTCTGATGGAGGCATAGAATTCCATTGTGTATATATACCACATTTTCTTGATCCATTCATCTACTGAGGGGAATCTGGGTTGGTTCCATATCTTAGCTATGGTAAATAATGCTGCAACAAACATAGTTGTGCTGGTAGCTTTAGTGTGGTCTTGTTTGTAAACATTTGGGGAAATGCCCAAAAGTGGGATTGCTGGGTCATAGGGGAGCTTTATGTGAAGTAGTTTGAGGAACCTCCATACTGATTTCCAAAGTGGTTGAACAAGTTTACATTCCCACCAACAATGAAGTAAGGTTCCTTTCTGTCCACATCCCCTCCAGCATCTGTTGTTGTTAGAGTTCTTGATTTTTTGCCGTTCTAACTGGAGTGAGGTGATATCTCAATGTTGTTTTGATTTGCATTTCTTTTATGGCTAAGGATGTTGAACATTTCTTCATGTGTCTATTGGCCATCCTTCTTTCTTCTTCAGAGAAGTTTCTCTTTAAGTCTTTCGCCCACTTATTTATTGGGCAGTTGTTTCTTTGAGGATTTGTTGTTGGGTGGTTTAATTTTTTGAGTTCCAAGTATATTTTAGATATGAGACCCTTGTCCGTTCTATGGCTAGTAAAGATCTTCTCCCAATCCGTGGGCTTTCTATTGACCTTGCTAGCTATGTCATTTGCTCTGCAGAAGCTCCTCAACTTTATGCAATTCCATTTGTCCAAACTTTCTTTGATTTGTTGTGTTTCCAGGTCTTTATTAAGAAAATTTCAGCCTGAGCCAGGGAGACCTAGGGTTTCTCCTATTCCGTCCTGTAATGTTTTCAGAGTGTCTGCTTTGACTTCAAGTTCTTTGATCCATTTGGAGTTGATTCTGGTGCAGGGTGATATATAAGGATCTAGCTTTAGTTTTCTACATGTAGTTAACCAATTTTGCCAGCACCATTTACTGAAGGGCTGTCTTTCTTCCATTCTATTGTTTTAGCTCCCTTATCTAAGATTAGATGGCTATAGGTCTGTAGGTTCATTTCTGGGATTCCAATTCTATTCCATTGGTCCTGAGGTCTGTTCTTATGCCAATACCAAGCTGTTTTGATTACTATGGCTTTATAGTAGAGTTTGAAATTTGGTATTGATATTCCTCCAGAAGTGTTCTTTCCGTTGAGGAGCGTTTTTGCTATTCGGGGTCTTTTTTGTTCCATATGAATTTTTGGATTGCCTCTTCTATTTCCTTGAAGAATGAGGGTGGAATTTTGATAGTTAGTGCATTGAATTTGTAGATAGCCTTGGGAAGTATTGCCATTATCACGATGTTAATCTTTCCAATCCAGGAGCATGGGAGGTTTTGCCATTTTTTAAGTTCTGTGTTGATTTCCTTTTTCAAGATTTTAAAGTTTTCATCATAGAGGTCCTTCACTTCTTTGGTTAAGTTAATTCCTAGGTATTTTATTTTTTATGGGGCTATTACAAATGGAGTTGCTTTCCTAATTTCAGCCACACTTTTCTCATTGTTGGCATACAGAAAAGCCATTGATTTTGGGGGGTTAACTTTATAACCTGCTACTTTGCCAAAGTTTTGAATCAGCTTGTGTCATTTGGGACTGGAGTCTATGGGATTCTTTAAATACAAGATCATGTCATCTGCAAAGAGGGAGAGTTTTTTTACTTCTTTCCCTATTTGGATCCCCTTTCTTTCTGCATCTTGTCTTATTGCTGTAGCTTGTCGCCTGTATTCTTGCATTAATTCCTCTCTTAATTTTAATGACAGTAATAGTACTATGATATTACAACAAAGAACTCATATTTGGCTACCTGTTAAATTAGGAAGAGAATGGTCCCAAAATCCTTTGGATAGTGTTGTTATTGAATTTTTTTACCAAACTACTAAAACGTACAAAGCGTATGATTGGAGCCATTATATGTGATCTTAAACTTAATTGCTATTACCACTGTTGCTGCAGTGTCTGGAATTGCCCTATACACTTCCTTACAAACTAAGCACTTTGTGGAAGAATGGCACTGGGATTCACATGAATTGTGGGTCTCACAGGTAGAAATTGATGCTCTAATATAAACACAGATTAATATTCTTTTTTTTTTTTTTTGGGTCCGGTCGTGCGGCCTGAACTCTGGGCCTGGGCACTGTCCCTCAGCTCTTCAGCTCAAGGCTAGCGCTCTACCACTTGAGCCACAGTGCCACTTCCAGCTTTTTTCATTTTGCTTATGTGGTGCTGAGGAATCGAACCCAGGGCCTCGAGCATGCAAGGCAAGCGCTCTACCACTGAGCCACCTTCCCAGCCCCAGATTAATATTCTTAAACAGACAGTGGGATGGTTAGGAAAAATGTTATTGGTTGTGGAAAAACAGTTATTATTAAAATGTGATTGGAATTTTACTACCTTTTGCATTACTAATATAAAATATAATAAATCTATACATGATTAGAATGTAATACAGTAGTATTTATCTGGAAATTCTACAGCTGCTCAATTGATTGCTCAGTTATAATTTAATGTACATGATATTTTTGGTAAACAATTTACAAATGATGATGCTTCTAATATTGCTGATGCATTTATTAAACAATCGGAAGGGTTGGATCCGAAAGAAATACAACATAGCATTTTAAATACTACTAGTAGTATGGGAATCATGATTGTTTTTATTTTGTTTGCACTTGTACTGTTATATTTGATTTTTATGAAACCAATGCAAGCTTCTATGATAACGCTGTGGAAAGCTATTCTTTAAAAAAAAAAAAGAAAAAAGAATAAAGTTGTGAAGACTCAGGGTCTATGTTAAAGGGGCAGAATGATGCAGGCTCTGGCCTCAGGATTATCCGAGGGCTGTGTTTGAGTACTAAGAAACCTCTTGGATGCCGGGCTAGAGAGGGAAAATTTTCTCTCTCCCTGTCTCAAAACACATGTCACAGACTCCTGGGAGCTGAGGAAGTAGCTCTTCTGCTTGCTTAAGCATAGATAATCAGCTGGTCAAGCATTTTCCTGATATTGAAGAAGTGGTTTGAGCTTGCTCTAAAATAGGTTAGATAATAAAATACCAAGACATTGTCTCATAGGTCAAGTAAAAATGTATCTGTTGAAATTTTTGTGTGAATGTCTTCTGACCAAATCTTGGCAAAGATCATGCTTGCTTGTCTTTAAATACCACTGACAATAAAGCACAGCATTCAGTGGCAATTGCTGTTTGCACTCTGCATCCCTTATGTCTTGGTGATTTCGTTACCCTTACCCAGGGACCCCAACGCAATAGATGTTGACAAAAGCCCACTCGGGCAGGAAGGTTCCCTAGATTCTTATCTCCAATAAACTTCTCAGCAAAAGACAGACACAAGTGAGCTGAGGTTGAAATAGTAGGGCACACGCCTTGAGAATAAACAGGCTCAGAGAGAGTGTCCAGTCCCAGAGTTCAAGCCCTAGGACAAACCAATAAAACAAAAACAAAAATAAAAACAAATCCCAAACCTAGCATTTTTCTCACTGTATACAGAGGAAGTAATTAAGGGAAATTTCTTCCTGTGTTACATACAGTTAGAAGAAAGAAGATGTCACACAATTATTCTCTTCATACCATGTTATACCAAAGCCTCAAAAAATTGCCCTTTTTCGGGCTGGGAAGGTGGCTCAGTGGCAGAGCGCTTGCCTTGCATGCCTGAGGCCCTGGGTTCAATTCCTCAGCACCACATAAGGGAAATGAAAAATACCGGAAGTGGTGCTGTGGCTCAAGTGGTAGAGGGCTAGCCTTGAGCTGAAGAGCTGAGGGATAGCACCCAGGCCCAGAGATCAGGCCCCACTACCGGACCAAAAAAAACATTGCCCTTTTTCTAAATTTATAAATTAATATCATCCATTTGTTGGCAACTCTCTCTACATTATTCACATTATCATTTTATACATGAAGTGTTGTAATTATCTATTAGCTGAGTTCTAATTATAACTCTTATGAAAGAATATTCTAGGCAAATAGAATGCAAGAAACATTTGTAAATTTGTCAATTAAACACTGTACTTAAAAAGAATTTTGTAAGTATCTTATAGAATATGAAATTACAAACAAAACCGAAGTATTTATTTTAAATCTAAACTCCAATTTAGCAAGATCTACATAGTCCTTCATTAGATTAACTTTGCTATTTCCCCAGGCTTAAGTTTTTGTAATCCTTCATCCTTTCCTTGGAATCAAACAGAGTGATGATTACTTACTTTTTCAAATTTTGGATGGGAATCATGATCCATTTTGCATCTAAGGTTCTGTAATGAAGAGTGCATTTAAAACACAACTGAGGATTATATATGAGTTGCACTTCAATAGGAAACTTGACTTCTCAAAACATAATGACAAAATTAGCCCAAACGTCCAACTTTGTATTCCTTTCTTGTTTGGTTTATTTTATTAAGACAAAAGTATACTACCTGGTCCAGGGAAGGTATCACTGTGTAATTCCACTATCTAATCTCCTATCTTAATCTCAGTGCTAGAATTCTAGCCTTGTATCACATTGCCCCTCCATAGATTCTTGGTTTATTTAATCTAGATACAGACTAGCAATTCTGAACTTCTCCAGTAATATTATCCACTGCACTGCTGAGAGTGTTCATGTACTCTTCAAAGATGTTCTAACATTTGACACAGGATATGAATATTTTCAGATGAACCTGCAGGAGTCTCTGATTCATTCCTCCATGGATCTGATCCCTTTAATAATGAATACTTGACTCTCTTACTATCTCTGGTCCCTATCTATGTAGTATTCTTAAACTTTTTTGAAGAAAGTTCACTTGAGGATTTTCTAACATTAAAAATTATCAATTGATTCTAGTCTTACTCAGGACATATTTTCTATTGTTTTCTAACTTTTCCACATATTCTGAGAGTTGCTTCATATGTGTATTTGTGCACATATAAGTGCCTCTGTATATATGTGTATGATTGCATGTATGTATGTAAAGCCTCAACATCTTATTCAGCAACCTTGCTCATGACTGGTATTCCAATAGTTGAGCCATTCTTCCAATCCAACTTTTGGCTGCTTAATTATATATAGTTTCTCAAAGACTGTTCTGCCCAGGCTGGATGCAAACTGAACTTCCCAGACTACTTTACATTCTTAGGTTGTATTGCTCCAGTAGTATCAAATTTTAAATTACAAATATTTTGTGAGTGTAAAGGCTAAGGTGTAACATAGATTTTTAACAAATGGAAAGGTTTGGAAAAAATTATATTAAGTGAAGTAAGCCAGGCCCAAAGAAGCATAGGTCCCATGGTTTCCCTTATTTGCAATATATAGTATGGGTATGAGTCAAGCGGAAAAGGTCAGATAATGTGATGTTAGGAAAATGAACCCTTAAATATGTATTTTAATGTTTTCGTTTCTTTCATGCATGTGTTTCTAACGCATTTATAAGATTCTTTCTTTGTTGCTTTGTATGTCCCTCCCCCACAGTGTAACCCCCGCTTTCACTGTATTTGATGTCAGTATAACATGTGGAGGAGATGGGGACAAACAAGTCGTTTAAGGATTCAGGTGGACCTGTTGCAACAATGAGAAGTACAAAATGTCATGTCAAAACCAGCTTTACAATGTCGGTGTGGGGGGGGAGGGAGGTATAATTGGGTGGGGGGAGGGGGGAGGCGGGGAAGGGAGGTGAAGGGTAAAAAAAGGAGGAGGCTGCAATGCTTGGTAAGAAATGTATGCATTATCCTGCCCATGTAATTGTAGCCCCTCTGTACAGTATGTTCTCAAATAAAATAAAATTAAATTAAAAAAAAGAATTTATATAAAGATAGATGAACATGCACATTACATATGCTGAGTGTACACTGTTAGAAATGTGATCCTAAGCTTGGTGGTGGTGAGATCTTCGGATAGGGTTAAAAGCCAGCCTGGACAGGAAAGTCCCAGAGACTCTTTTTCCAATTAACTACAAGAAAATTAAAAGTGGCACTGTGGCTCAAGTATAGAGCATTAGGCTTGAGCTGAATAGCAGAGGGACAGATCCCAGCCCTGTGTTCAAGTGCCAAGACCACCACCAACAAAAAATATATAAGTAAAGGAAAGAAAATAAATGTGATCTTATCCACCAGTTGATGGCTAGTATAATACCTGCTCTCTCAGGATGGACTTTTTTTCCAATTAAGTCCATGCTCTTATATCTGATTTGCATTGGAAACAGAATTATGCTTCCATTCTACTGTCTACAAAGTTGCGTGATTAGCAAGCATGATTTAGAAAGGGAGTGGCCTCATACTTCGTGTTCCACGTAGGAGTAATGCTAAGTGACATCAACTGTATAGACGTCTCTTCAAAGAAGAAATATTAGATGTTTATTGGAAAGCTAGTATTTGACTTTTTTTTATTGTGAGAATACCGTACACAGGAGTTACAATTACACAGGCAAGATAACGAGCACATTTCTTATCAAGCATTGTTGCCTCTTCTTTGTTTCCCCTTCCCTTCCATTCCCATACCCCCTCTCCCCTCACCCTATCCTCCCCCCCCACCAAAGTTGTAAAGTTCGTTTTTCAACATAATGACTTATACATCTCATTGTTGCAATGGGTCCACCTGTATCCCTAAACGATTTGTTTTTAGAGAATATGTCCAGCAAAGATTCTATAACATAACTCAGCAAAAGTAGGTGCACTGAATCATTTTGGAATTAATTTTTTTGCTTGGGAAGATTATTGATCTTGTCGTTCCTTTTGGGAAAACTTAAAGTCATATTTCACTTTTTGTTGGTTGTGTGGCTTGAATTCTGATCCTGGGCAATGTCCCTCAGCTCTTCAGTTCAAGTTGAGCACACTACCACTTTAGCTACAGCACCACTTCCGGGTTTCTGGTGGTTAATTGAAGATAAGGGTCTCGTGGACTTTCCTGACAAGGCTTGCTTTGAACCACAATCCTCTGGTCTTAACCTCCTGAGTAGCTAGGATTACAGGTGTAAACCACCAACACCCAGCTCATATTTGCATATATGTGCACTGAATGACACTGTGTAGACAAAGAATGGAATTTTTAACCAAATGATAACATAGTAGATTTTCAGAAAAATTGAGGTAGCAGTAAATATGTCCTCCTTTTCCATTTTGTTACATTAATGACTCATGAGCTATGGGACCCTTACATTAGCATCCTGTGACATCTGTATAGGTGTATTTAGTATCAGGAAATGTTCATAGAGAAATGTAGAAAGAATGAGATTTTTAGAAAACAAAGGAGATAAGGTATGAAAGAACAGCATAGAAGGAGATACATTTATCATGCAGAGATTAAGAACTAGCCTAAGAGATTTAGAATGCTAAAGGCAATGAGGAAAAGCCTACTTGACAACTAGATCTTCAGTAACCAAAAATGGTTCTCTAGACCAGTTTCTGGTAAACTTAGTTACTATCATTTTTTCCTTCCAACTGGAGTTATTCCTTATTTTCTGTCACAACTATTAATTAACTTCTGCCTTTTTGGTGCCAAAACTGACCAGAAAGTTTTCAAAATCACACTTAGACTATTTTCACTTTGTGATTAGCAGTGATGACACAAAATCCTGGAATCGTTGAATTTCCAGAATTAATCTTCACCTAACATCTAAGCACATTCCTGGCATTAATTGCTGTGACTTAATGAACAAACCTTTTTTCAACACAGTATCCTAACATAAGTAAAATACATGAATTAGGGGCTATTGTCAGGTGTCAGTATGAAAGGAGCAATTATATATTTCAAGTATGGTTTCTTTATTTTCCAATTACTATTTTTTGCCAGTTCAGGGGCTTAAACTCTGTGGTAGGGAATTATTCCTGAGCTTTTTTTTTTCTCAAGGCTAGCACTCTACCACTTGAGGCACAGCATTCCTTTCAGTGTTTTTCTTTTTTATGTGTTACAGAGGAATTGAACCCAGGGTTTCATTCATGCTAGGCAATCACCATACCATGAAGCCACATTCCCAAGCCCTAAGAGAATTTCTTAAGAAGGCATTACATTTTCATTCCGTAAGTATGTATCATAAGTTTGTCCAGGTGCTAGAAAATGATGCAGAAAGCAATACAATATAATAAGTCCAGTAAGGCTGGATGGACAATGAATTTCACAGTCTAGCCAGGGCCCAGTGGGTCTTACCTCAGGGAGCTGTTTCAACAGGCTAAGCGAGACAGCTCGTGACCCAGAGCCCACCTCCAGAATGAGAGGGTCACTTTGGATTCCAGCCATATGGGAATGCTGGGCCCCTCCTCCAGAACCCATTCAACCAGTTTTTGTGAAAAGAGAGAGAAAAGTCAGAATTACAATTAAGTCGGGTGGCGGTGGCTCAGAACTCTAATCCTAACTACACAGAAGGCTGATATATGAGGATCATGGTTCATAGCCAGCCCCGGCCGGAACCTCTCTGAGACTCTTATTTCCAAAGAACCACCAGAAAACCAGAAGTGGTGCTGTGGGCTTAAGTGGTAGAGCACTAGCCTTTTGCTGAGGAGCTCAGGAACAGCGCCCATGCCTAGGGTTCAAGCCCCACAACTGACAAGAAGTGGACTTCCTACCACAAGAAGTGGATTGAATAGCACCCATTGTCCTTGGGAGGATGGTAATGAAGTCAGGACGAGTTTCCTGTGAAGTTAAAATGATAAGGAGATCACCTGACTTCTCTGTGCCTCGGTTTCCCCAGATGCAAAACTCAACACAGTGAAGCATCCCCTTACTCATGGGGATAGGGTAATGATGAAAGAGAGCCATGTTTTGTTTCAAAATCCCCACCTGTTGCATGATTAATAACTGACCCCACCTGAGCCCTTTTCAGGTATCTTCCTGTCATTTGCTAACAGAATAGCCGAGAACCTTCTCAAAAGGCCACTCCCTCCATGCCAAGTCATGCTCCAGAGATTCTCTCTGTATAAATCCCTTGTTTCCTCAAAACTGTCCTGTGAAGAGAATGAGGTCTGATGGTTGTGGCCCTACCCAGAGCTTCACCTGTGGTCAAGAATCGGCTGCTGTGGACTAAATGTTTGGGATAATCCATCTAAATCGATGACTGAGCATGGTGCTACATGTCTACCATCCCAACTACAGAGGACCAGGTCTGGTGGAGCGGTAGAGCATACCTGTCCCAGATAGGAGGACCTCAATCCAGTCCAACCAGAATCATATATTGAGTCTCTGTTTCAGAAATGCACAAGACAGAAAGGTGGCTCCTCAGAGCCAGCATGAGGAAACAAGCAGGGGGTCATGGTGCCCCCAGAGGGGTGTCTGACCTCGGGTAGTGGTGATTTGGGGGCAGCCACTCACCTGTGCTGCTGGGAAAAGCTGCTGGAGGCTGCTCCAGGTGGGGCAAGCATCAATGGCAGTGGCATAGCAAACAGATGGGCCATGAGCAAAGAACCAGGGCCAGGGACCAGGTCAGTGCTTTAGGAGGGCTGGTAGGCACCTTTACCTGAGGTTTGAAATCCTGCACCTGGGGAAGGGGGGAGGGAGCCAGGGTGTGGGCAGGCTTCTCAATTTCCTACTATAATCCAAAGTCGCTTGAGTCTCTTCCTCACCACTCAGCCACCTCTACCTTCCTCAACTGCTGGTAATGTTGTAAACTAACAGAGGGAATCCAGGTGCTACTGGGCATCACAGAATGTGGGCGTGGTCACCATTCTTGTATCCCATTGGTCAGAAAGAACCATGAAATAATGGGGGTGTGGCTGGATTTCTGTGATGCAAGCAGCATGGGTGGAGTCAAAAAGACAGCAGCTCCCGCAGCCCTTTTCCCAGGGACCAATTCAGTTGGAGACAAGAGGGTGACCTGCTTTAGCTGGATGGCTGCACAGATTGTTGTGTATGTCTGTTTGTTACCAGACCCGGACCTTGAACTCAGGATCTGGGAACAGTCTGTGAGCTGCTTTTGCTCAAGGCTCGCCTTCCACACTGGAGCCCTGGGCTTCTGGCTTTGTTGGAACTGAAGTTGGACAGAGGTCTCAAGGACTTTCCTTCCTAGGATGACTTTGACCATGATCCTCCCATTATAGCCTTGTAAGTATCAAGGAGGACTGTTGAGAGCCACTGGTGCCTGCCTAATCATTGGTCTTGCTGATATTCTTGGACAGACCGGTGCGTACCCTATCCCCAGGTTGAAGTGTTGGGAGCTGGAGCCCACAGTTGGAATCCTGGTCCTGCCACCTCCAAATGGCAGGAGATTCTAAGGAACTCATTCCTTTCCATATGAATACCAATGGAATGTGATGTATGTCCTGATTGAATGGGCAGTTCTTGAATGATTCTAGGATAAAATTATATACAATATATTATAGGACACTGATCGATTTTAGTTAATTCTTTATTAAGCATTTAAACAATCACATTCATAAAATTTAGATATAATAAAATACATAAGAATTGGGCCTCACATACTACAAAGGTGCCATTTTTCTGCCAGGTCTGGGTTTGAAATTCATGGTCTTAGTAACTCTGTTGCACTGTGTGGGAATGGGAAGCTGGCCTCCTTGAAATCAAGAAATTCCGGTCTGTTCCTTATGCCTAAAATAGATCCTCACCACTAGAAAATATCCTATTCATGTAGAATTTACATATATGATTTATATTTATATACATTGGTTGACTCCATATTGCATTCAGTATAGTTATTTTATTTTTTGTTTTATTCATGTATTGACCATTTATTTTATTGACTATTATGGAACATAAAACATTGATTACATTGATTACACAGGATATAGGTCTGCATATGTATTCCACTTCATACCTTACACCCAGAACTTTCAGAGAAAAGGAAAACATGTGTCACCATCATCTTCTTCCTCCACGATTCATTTTTGGTAGTGCTGGCAGCTTAACTCAAGGCCTACAAGCCTACAAGGCCCAATTCATGAATGGGTGAGTGTTAGCATGCCATCCTGGGGCAAATTGAGCTGATAGGGTGTTCCCAGGACCTCAGATCAAGCCCCAGGGGTTACCAAAATAAGAAAAGATTGACATGCAGATGGCAGTACGCTAATAAATATATATCTTTATAGAGTGTCAAAGATGTTATATAAACTACATTCTTACCAATTCCTGGGTATTAATTGTGCCTCAATGTAGTTAATGTAATTAATGTAATGTAATTAATAAATTGTTTCCATTCTTAAACTATTAATGAAATCAATGTCCTGAATTTATTGCATTCCTTTAAGTAATAATATTCTTTCAATGCTTCATAAATATTAAATCAAATCAATCAGCCTCCTGAAATGATGCTGTCTAATTTTATAAAGCATCATCCATGATCAATTCATTCAACCCTGACATTGACAACATTCCATTGTTAATCCTGATAGTCTGGCAGCCTTCAGCAATGCAAGGTGAAGTACCCTTTGCAACAGTGTCATTCAGACCCATGATGGTCACCATGCAAAGGAAGAAAACGTAAAATGGCCATTTTTGTGCATTGATTTCCCTGCAAGGCCTGGGGGTCTAGGATCCCAGGAGGAGCTATAGATCTAGTGGCTGTACCCCAGCCTAGGGTTATCAAAGCTGAGGCAGAGTTGCCATAACCTGAGTTCAAGCGCCGTATTGAGAAAAGTAAAATAAAAAAATTAGCTCCCTGGCTTGCAATTCATGCTGTTTATTCTTCCAGGCTTTGGATTCGAACTCAGGATCTGGGTAAACCTGCAGCAATGGGGATGAAGATAAAAAAGTCAGGCCTGTTCACTAGTACTGAATTCAAGCCCCAGCCCTGGAAACATACTATTTATATACATTGTAAAGATAGGATATTTACTTACCTATAGATGTTCAACCATACATGTTTGGTGTGGTTGTTCTTGTATCTTTTGTTATATTCATTTATTTACCATTGATTGTACTATGATGAAACCCCTTCCATGTATTACATTGATGACATCCTTTCACAGAGCATATAGATTTATAGAAATGTTCTCCATCATACCAGGATTCTCAGGATCACCAAGGATATTCAGAGAAAAGGAAAACAAGTTTTACACTTCGCTTCTTACTCCACGATTCACTTGTTGGTAGTGCTGGGATCTTAACTCAGGGCCTAGTAGAACCAATTGGCCAATAGGTCAAGGTGAACACACTAACCTGTGAGCTACTAATGAGCTAGGCCATTCCCAGGATCTGACAGTGATCACCAGGGTGGTCCACTACAGTCATGAATTCATAATTTAAACATACGATCTATATTGACATAGTGTGTGTACAACATCTTGTGTTCGGTGAATTTCTCCTTATTTTGTTTCTACTTTATGGAGGTATTGTGTATTTTACTAAGTAAGGTGACAGGTTTAACTGTGCTGACATGGAGGACAACCTGTTCCCATGGTTATAGGGTTGCCTATGAATTCCCCTTCCTAGTTGAGACTCAGGACTTACACAGGAGATGAAAACATTTAAAACAACTGGCTTCTGACATCAGGATGAATATTTTTGTGAGTGACGGGATTTGAACTCAGGTTTCGATAGCTCTGTTGCACTGAGGGGGAAGGGGAAGCTCACCATCCTTGAAGACTATAATGTCAGGCCTGGTACAGGGCCTGATTTAAAGCCCCAGGACTGAACAAAATAGCAAACGCACCTTTTTATTTTTTTATTTTTATTTAAATTTTATTTATTTTATTTGTGAACATATTGTATGGAGGGGTTACAATTACATGGGCAGGATAATGCGTACATTTCATACCAAATATTGCAGCCTCCTCCTTTGTTTACCCTAGACATCCTTTCCCAGCCTCCCCCCTCCCTCCCCAATCCCAATCCTTCTTCTCCCCCAAAACCGACATTGTAAAGCTCGTTTTGGACATGATAACTTGTACTTCTCATTGTTACAACAGGTCCACCTGTATCCTTAAACGACTTGTTTTTCCCCATCTCCTCCACAAATTATACGGACATAAAATATAGTGAAAGCAGGGGTTATACTGTGGGGAAGGGCATACAAACCAACAAAGAAATAATCTTATAAATGCGTTAGAAACACATGCATGAGAGAAAAAAAAACATTAAAATACATATCTAAGGGTTCATTTTCCTAACATTACATTATCTGACCTTTTCCGCTTGACTCATACAAATACTAAATATTGCAAATAAGGGAAACCATGGAGCCTGTGTTTCTTTGGGCCTGGCTTACTTCACTTGATATAATTTTTTCCAAGTTTATCCATTTCCTAACAAATGGGGCAATGTCATTCTTTCTGATGGAGGCATAGAATTCCATTGTGTATATATACCACATTTTCAAGATCCATTCATTAATTGAGGGGCATCTGGGTTGGTTCCATATCTTAGCTATGGTAAATAATGCTGCAATAAGCATAGTTGAGCTGGAAGCTTTAGTGTGGTCTTCTTTGTAAGCATTTGGGTAAATGCTGAAAAGTGGGATTGCTGGGTCATAGGGGAGCTTTATGTGAAGTATTTTGAGGAACCTCCATAATGCTTTCCAAAGTGGTTGAACAAGTTTACATTCCCACCAACAATGAAGTAAGGTTCCCTTCTGTCCACATCCCCTCCAGCATCTGTTGTTGATAGAGTTCTTGATTTTTGCCATCCTAACTGGAATGAGGTGGTATCTCAATGTTGTTTTGATTTGCATTTCTTTTATGGCTAAGGATGTTGAGCATTTCTTCATGGGTATATTGGCCATCCTTCTTTCTTCTTCAGAGAAGTTTCTCATTAAGTCTTTCTCCGAGTTATTTATTGGGCAGTTGTTTCTTTGAGGATTTGTTGTTGGGGGTTTAATTTTTTGAGTTCCAAGTATATTTTAGATATGAGACTCTTGTCCTTTGTATGGCTATTAAAGATTTTCTCCCAATCCGTGGCTTTCTATTAATCTTGCTAGCTATGTCCTATGCCATGCAGAAGCTCTGCAACTTTATGCAATCCCATTTTTCAAACCTTTCTTTGCTTTGTTGTGTTTCCGGGTCTCTATTCAGAAAATTTTGGCGTGAGACAAGGAGACCTAGGGTTTCTGCTATTCCATCCCATAATGTTTTCAGAGTGTCTGCTTTGACTTCGAGGTTTTTGATCCATTTGGAGTTGTTTCTGGTGCAGGGCTATATATAAGGATCTAGCTTTAGTTTTCTACAAGTAGATAACCAATTTTGCCATCACCATTTACTGAAGAGGTTGTCTTTGTTCCTTTCTATTTTTTTAGCACCCTTATCTAAGATTAGATGGCTATAGGTCTGTAGGTTCATTTCTGGGTTTTCAATTCTATTCCATTGGTCCTGAGGTCTGTTCTTGTGCCAATACCAAGCTGTTTTGATTACTAGGGCTTTATAGTAGAGTTTGAAATTTGGTATTGATATTCCTCCAGTAGTGTTCTTAGCGTTGAGGAGCGTTTTTGCTATTTGGGGTCTTTTATTGTTCCTTATGAATTTTTGGATTGCCTCTTCTATTTCCTTGAAGAATGAGGGTGGGATTTTGATAGCTGTCACGTTGAATTTGTAGATAGCTTTGGGAAATATGGCCATTTTCACGATGTTAATCTTCCAATCTAGAAGCATGGGAGGTTTTGCCATTTTTTAAGTTCTGTGTTGATTTTCTTTTTCAGGATTTTAAATTTTTCATCATAGAGGTCCTTCACTTCTTTGGTTAAGTTAATATCGAGGTATTTTATTTTTTGTGGGGCTATTACAAATGGAATTGCTTTCCTAATTTCAGCCACACGTTTCTCATTGTTGGCATACAGAAAAGCCATTGATATTGGAGGTTAATTTTATAACCTGCTACTTTGCCAAAGTTTTGAATCAGCTTGAGTCATTTGGGACTGGAGTCTATGGGATTCTTTAGATACAAGATCATGTCATCTGCAAAGAGGGATAGTTTTATTTCTTCTTTCCCTATTTGGATCCCCTTTATGTCTGGATCTTGTCATTGCTTTAGCTAGCCATTCTAATACTAGATTGAAGAGAAGTGGAGAGAGTGGACATCCTTGTCTTGTTCCTGAGTTGAGAGGAAATGGCTTTAATTTTTCACCATTAAGTATAATGCTGGCTGTAGGTTTGTCATATACAGCCTTCATTCTATTGAGGAATGTTCTATGGATTCTTAATTTTTCCAAAACCTTCATCCTAATGGGTGTTGGATCTTGTCGAATGCTTTTTCTGCATCTATTGAGATAACCATGTGGTTCTTATTCTTGCTCCTGGTGATGTGATGAATAATATTAATTGATTTGGGTATATTGAACCAGCTTTGCATTCCCGAAATGAATCCTGTTTGATCATGGTGTTTGACTTTTTGGATGAATTGTTGGAGTCGGTTGGCCAAAATTTTGTTGAGAAGTTTTGCATCAATGTTCATCAAAGAAATGGGTCTATAGTTCCCTTTCTTTGATGAGTGCCTGCCTGGTTTTGGGATCAGGGTGATGATGGCTTCATAGAATGTGTTCCGTTGTGAACTTTCTATTTCAATTTCATTGAAGAGTTGGAGGAGTATTGGTGTGAGCTCTGCTTCGAAGTCCTTGAAGATTTCCGCTGTAAAACCATCTGGTCCTTGACTTTACATAGTTGGAAGGTCTCTTATTGCTGTTTCTATTTCAATGCTTGATATGGGCCTGTTAAGCCTGTTTAACTCACCTTGGTTTAGTTTTGCCATGTCAATATTTGCTAGGAAAAGGTCCATTTCTGTCAAGTTCTCAAACTTATTAGCATAAAGTTTTGAGAAGTATTCCCTTATAATATTTTGAATCTTGGTTGTTTCCGTGGTGAGGTTTCCATTCTCAAATCTGAGTTTATTTATTTGGGTGTGTTCTCATCTTTTTCTGATAAGATTTGCTAAGGGTCTGTCAATTCTGTTAATTTTTTCGAAGAATCAACTCTTTGTTTTGTTGATTCTTTCTATAGTTTTTTGGAATCTAAATCATTTAATTCTGATTTAATTTTAATTATTTCTTTCTGTCTACGGTATTGGGGTTTAACTTGCTGCTCTTTTTCATGGAGGTTGAGATGTCTCATTAAATTGTTGGTTCCAAATCTCTCCAATTTGTTGATGTCGGAGCTCAGAGGTATAAACTTGCCTCTGAATACTAGTTTTCTGTGTCCCAAGGAGCTGGTAATTTGTGTATTCATTTTTGTTGAATAGCATGAACATTTGAAATTCCTTTCTAATCTCGTCCATGACCCACTCGTGATTCAGCAGTGTGTTGTTCAGTCTCCATGTGATACCGGACTTTCTTTGGTGGCTTTTGGTGTTGAGTTCTAATTTTATTCCCTTGTGGTCAGAGTAAATGCAAGGTATAACTTCAATGTTTCTGAATTTAGGCAAGTTTGCTTTGTGGCCTAAAATGTGATCTATTTTAGAAAATGTTCCATGTGCTGCTGAGAAAAACGTGTATTCTTATGCTGCTGGGTGAAATGTTCAGTAGATATCTGTTAAATCTAGTTGATCTATGCAGCTGTTTTGATCTGCGGTTTCTCTGTTGAGTTTTTGCCAAGTTGATCTATCTAGTGGGGAGAGTGGTATGTTAAAATCCCCAACAATTAATGTCTTTGGATTTATATGGGATTTGAGGCAAAATAGTGTTCCTTGGATAAATTTGGGTGCTCCATTGTTTGGCGAATAGATATTTAGAATTGTATTCTCCTTCTGAAAGAGAGATCCCTTAATTAGTATGTAGCGACCTTCTTTATCTCTTCTCACGAATTTTAATTTGAATTCCATTTTATTTGATGTTAGGATTGCAACTCCCGCCTGTTTATGGGGGCCGTTTGCTTGGTAGATTTTGTTCCAACCTTTAACATTGAAAATGTGTTTGTTTTTACGGGCAAGATGTGACTCCTGAAGGCAGCAGATAGAAGGGTCTTGGTTTTCAATCCAAAAAGACAGTCTATGTCGCTTAATTGGAGAGTTCAGTCCGTTAACGTTAAGAGAAAGTACTGAGAGGTATTTGGGAATTCCTGCCATGTTATCCACCTTCTTGGGGTTTGCGAAAACTGGGTTCTTCCTATGGTTCTTGGATTCTCAGTTTGGGTGCAGTTTCTTGGCCATTATTGTGTTTTTGTTGGTTTTCTATGTGTAGGACATCTTTAAGAATCTTTTGTAGGGCTGGTTTGGTGGAGATGTATTGTTTCAATTTTTCTTTGCTATGGAATGTTTTTATTTGGCCTTCAATTGTGAAGGAGAGTTTAGCTGGGTACAGTATTCTTGGTTGATAGTTGCTTGTTTTTAGGACATGGCATGCATCCTTCCAGGCTCTTCTTTCTTTGATTGCCTCTGCTGGGAAATCTGAGGTGATTCTAATTGGTTTGCCTTTATAGGTGATTAATTTTTTCTCCTTGCAGTTTTAAGGATCTTTTCCTTGGTCTGAGTTGATCCTGTGTGGATTATAATGTGATGGTGGAATGTGCTATTCTTCTCTGTTTTATTTGGAGTTCTAAAAGCTTCTTGTATCTGAATAGGCCTATCATTTTGCATGTGTCGGAAGTTCTCTGCTAGAATCCGGTTAAACAAATTTCCTAGGCCATTAACTTCTGTTTCTAGGTGCTCCTCTACACCCATTATCCTTAGATTAGGCCTTCTGATGGTATCTTCCAAGTGTTGGATACATTTATCATGTTTCTTGGACTTGTCTTGGATGGTTGTATATTCTTTTCTATAATATCTAGGCTGTCTTCAGTCCCTTTGATTCGATCTTCTGCATGGTCTAACCTGCTTTCAAGTCATTCTACTTTGTTGTTTATCTCTTTTCCTTCTAATTAGTCAGCTTTGATGGCTTCAAATTCTTTGTTGAAGCTTTGTTTTAGATCTTGTATGACCTTCTTTACTTCCTTAATTTGATATTCCGTGTTTATTCTCAGATCACTTAGTTGAATGCTTATGGTTTCCTTGGACTCCGATTCCTTCTGTTGGGTTCCATTCAGCATTCCATTTGTGGTCTCCCTGACTTTCTTCAGCTCTTTGTTAATGGATTCCATGAATGCCTTTAGTGATCTTTGTGTATTCTCTTCCTGTTCTCTCAATTCCTGTATTACTCTTTGATTAGCTTCCTCCCATTCGTGGAATTCCTGTAGTTCTCTTTGAGTGTTCTCAGCCTGTTCACGCCATTCCTGCTTTTCTCTTTGAGTATTCTCAAGCTGTTCATGCAAATCCTTTGTCAGTTTTTGAGTAGCTAACTCAGGCTTATGATATTCTTGTATAAACTTTTGGATTGCCTCTTCTCTCTCCCCATCACGCTCATACAGAGACCTTTGTATGCTTTCAATCTATTGATTTATCATGTTTGTCAGCAGTGTTTGTAGAGCTATTTGGGAATTCTCCTCTGGATTATTCATTATCTGTTCTGTTCCCTGATTATCAAGATTGGGAATTGAGATACCCAGATTTGCCATTTTTTCTTGTGTTTTTCCTGCTTGCTCTGCCCTTTTCAAATGAAAATAGCACCAGTTTTGTGCTAGAACACTATCTTAAGGCAAGCATCAGCCCAAGTCTGAATTTGTACTGTCAATAGTCTACAGATACAATCTAGTTCAACAGATACATCTATTCAACATCAAACAACTATACGTTAATGGGCTATGAACCGCAAGAAAGAATTTGGAAGACCAGAAATTATTAGAGTTAGGGGGCGATGTGCATAAAAAATAGGAATAGATTGTTGTGGGGAGGCTCAGGGCAAGGTAACTAAGTCCTAATCTCAAAGCAGGAAATAGGTTAGGTAGGATGACAGTAGAGAGAGAGAAAAAAAAAAAAAGAAGAAAGGGAATGGGAAAAGAAAAGAGACCAGAAAAAATAGAAAGGTAGAAATTAATCAAAATATGTAGATTCGATAACAATCTATTTAAATAAGAACGTGTATTTATTGAGAGAAGGGGAGGGATTTAATGAAGATGTGAAAAACTTAAAAATAAAAATATTTAAAATATTATATAGGTATAAAGAGGTAGTACTGCTATTAAGGAGTTTAAGTCTTAGAGGTTGTGACTTGAGTAATAAATTTGTGGATTAAGTGTGTTCACAATGGGGGATAGGGTATAATAGTCAACTACGGGTTTATCTGAGGATGTGCAGTACAACAATTAAGTCACATAGGGAGTTCCGGGAAGATGGCGGAGGAGAAGCTGGAATCTGAACAAGCTCTTGCATAGAAAGCAGTTGTAGAGTTCCAGTGAACAGACCTAAGCCAGAGAATCACACCAAGTGTGCCATCACAGTACAGAGAGTTAGACAAGAGAGGGGAAGCCAAGGAAACACATCAGCTGCCGCTGCGGCGGCAGGGTCGCAGCGGCGACCACCGCCGCGGAGTCATACCTGAGACACAGAGAGTGCGGGACGAAGGAGCCAGACGCAGCGGACGAGCGGATTCTACTCAACACCAACAAGAACCGAAGAGGAGCAGACATCTTCATCCTGCTCTTTGCAGATCAGAGACGACCCAGGATCCAAGACTCGGTGTGAGTACAAGCCCGACGTCCTCACTCCTTCTCAGGGAGCAGAGGAGGGAAGGCCACCCCTCCCCACCAGCACCGGTGATCTCCATCTTGGATACCAACAATGCTCGGAGGAGCTGCTAGTTCCAGCTCAGGCCTTGGAATAAAACGAGTCATTTAGCAGGTCACAAGAACTTAACGGCGAAGTGACCTGCCAGACTCAGCTCCATCCAGGGAAAAGTCACCCAGCTCAGGCGCCAGCCATTGGAGTGCCTTGCCTCACTGGGAAACCAGAGCCAGAGGCTGCCCCTCCCTCTAGTAGCCACCACAATCAATTGAAAAACAGAAACCCTGAGAATGGCTCCAGGCTGGGCGCTGTGAGCTTTATCACAAAATAGCCCCAGGGCAAAGCTACTGTTTGCTGAAAGGCCTCAACTCTACCCAGAACCTAGCCTCATCAACACATCCCCCTCTTTTGTGATTCTCAAAGCAGATCACGCTGCCAGAAAAATAAACTGGGAGGGGGATCTCAAAATCTTGGGTAAAGCAGAGCATTTTTCTGCCTCTTCCAACCAACCGACTTAAGAAACCAATCAAGCCACAGGACCTCAAGCTGACCAGAGACTCCAACAAGAGACTGGTTACAGACAAAAGGGAGATACAGGATTCTTCCCACTCCTCCCCACCCCCCCAAAAAAAATCAAAAGACTTTTTTTTCTTTTTTTCTTCTTCTTCTTTTCTTTTTTTTGCTTGTTTTTTGTTTTTTGTTACGATATATATTTTTTTTCCCTTCTAAAAGTTTTATTAATCTTTAATTTTTGCCTCTTCTGAAAAAATAATTGTTTTCCAGTAACTTTTTTTTTCTTATCTTGTAATTTTTATTTTAGGAATATGTGAATGAGCGTTTTCCTTTCTTTTCTTGTCTTCTTTCTCTTTTTCTTTCTTTCTTAATTATCTTTTTGTTTTTTGTCTAGCTCTACTGAACTTCTGAACTTTTCTTCTCCCTTTCCTATCCTTAAAGCTTTTCACATCTCCTCTATGTCCCTCCCCTTCTCTGAACATATTCACATTCCTCTCTAAATAGACGGTCTTTTAACCTCTATAATAACATTAATTTTTACGTTTCTATTTTTTTTCTGGTCTCTCTTCATTCCCCTTTCCGTCTCTTCTTTTTTTCTCTCTCTCTACTTGCATCCTACCCAACCCATTTCCTGCATTGTGATTAGGACATAGTTAACTCTCCCTGTGCCTCCCCACACCAATCTATTCCTATTTTTTACCCACATCTCTCCCTAATCCTAATAATTTCTGGTTTTCCAAATTCTTTTCTGCGCTTCGAAGTCCTTTAACATATAGTTGTTTGATGTTGAATAGATGTATCTGTTGAACTAGATTGTATCTGTAGACTATTCACTGTACAAACGCAAATTTAGGTTGATGGTTGCCTTTAGATAGTGTTCTAGCACAAAACTGGTGCAATCTTCATCTCAAATGGGCCGAGTAAGCCGGAAAAACACAAGGAAAATGGCAAATTCGGGTATCTCAATTCCCAATCTTGATAATCAGGGATTAGAACAGATAAAGAATAATCCAGAGGAGAGTTCCCAAATAGCTCTACAAACACTAATAGCAAACATGATAAATGAGAAGTTTGACAATGTACAAAGGACTCTGTATGAGCGCGATAGGGAGAGAGGAGGCATCCCAGAAGGTTATACAGGAATATCATAAGCGTGAGGAAGCTACTCAAAAACTGATACAGGATTTGCGTGAACAAATTTAGAATACTCAAAGAAAAAGGGAGGAATGGCGTGAGCAGGCAGAGAACACTCAAAGAGAACTGCAGGAATCCCACGAACGGGAAGAAAGAGAACTGCAGGAATCCCACAGACGAGAGGAAGCTAATCAAAGAGTAATTCAGGAATTGAGAGACCAGGTAGAGAATACACAAAGATCACTAAAGGCATTCATGGAATCCATTAACAAAGAGCTGAAGGAAGTCAGGGAGACCACAAAGGGAATGCTGAATGGAACCCAACAGAAGGAATGGGAGTCCAAAGAAACCATAACCAATCAACTAAGTGATTTGAGAACAAACACTGAACACCAATTTAAGGAAGTAAAGAAATTCATACAAGACCTAAAACAGAGCTTCAACAAACAACTTGAAGCCATCAAAGCTGACCAATTAGAAGGAAAAGAGGTAAAAAACAAAGTAGAGAGTCTTGACAGCAGGTTAGACCATGCAGAAGATCGAATCTCAGGGATTGAAGACAGCCTAGATATTATAGAGAAAGAACGTACAACCATCCAAGACAAGTCCAAGAAATATGATAGGTCTATCCAAAACCTGGAAGACACCATCAGAAGGCCCAATCTAAGGATAATGGGTGTAGAGGAGCACCTAGAAACAGAAGTTAATGGTCTAGGAAATTTGTTTAACAGGATCCTAGCAGAGAACTTCCCAAACATACAAAAAGATAGGCCTATTCAGATACAAGAAGCTTTTAGAACCCCAAATAGACCAGACCAGAATAGGACATCCCACCGTCACATTATAATACACACAGGATCAACCCAGACCAAGGAAAAGATCCTTAAAGCTGATAAGGAGAAAAAGGTAATCACCTATAAAGGGAAACCAATTAGAATCACCTCAGATTTCTCAGCAGAGACAATCAAAGCAAGAAGAGCCTGGAATGAGGTATGCCATGACCTAAAAACAAACAACTATCAACCAAGAATAGTGTACTCAGCTAAACTCTCCTTCATAATTGAAGGCCAAATAAAAACCTTCCATAGCAAAGAAAAATTGAAACAATACATCTCCACCAAATCAGCCCTACAAAAGATTCTTAAAGATGTCCTACACATAGAAAACCAACAAGACTGCAACAAAGGCCAAGAAACCGCACCCAAACTGAGAATCCAAGAACCTTAGGAAGAACCCAGTTTTCACAGCCCCCAAGAAGGTGGATAACATGGCAGGAACTCCCAAATACCTCTCAGTCCTACCTCTTAGCGTTAACGGACTGAACTCTCCAATTAAGCGACATAGACTGTCTAGTTGGATTAATAAACAAGACCCTTCTATCTGCTGCCTGCAGGAGTCACATCTTGCCCATAAAAACAAACACATTTTCAATGTTAAAGGCTGGAACAAAATCTACCAAGCAAACGGCCCTCATAAACAGGCGGGAGTTGCAATCCTAATATCAGATAAAATAGACTTCAAATTAAAATTCGTGAGAAGAGATAAAGAAGGTCGCTACATACTAATTAAAGGATCTCTCCTTCAGGCGGATATTACAATTCTAAATATCTATTCGCCAAACAATGGAGCACCCATATTTATCAAAGAAACACTACTTTCCCTCAAATCCCACATAGATCCAAAGACATTAATTGTTGGGGATTTTAACACACCACTCTCCCCACTAGATAGATCAACTCAGCAAAAAATCAACAGAGAAACCGCAGATCTAAACAGCTGCATAGATCAACTAGACTTAACAGACATTTACCGAACATTTCACCCAGCAGCATCAGAATACACGTTCTTCTCAGCAGCACATGGAACGTTTTCTAAAATAGACCACATTTTAGGCCACAAAGCAAACTTGTCTAAATTCAGAAACATTGAAGTTATACCTTACATTCTCTCTGACCACAAGGGAATAAAATTAGAACTCAACAAAAAAAGCCACCAAAGAAAGTCCGGTATCACATGGAGACTGAACAACACACTGCTGAATCATGAGTGGGTCAGGGAAGAGATTAGAAAGGAAATTCAAATGTTCATGCTATTCAACAAAAATGAACACACAAATTACCAGCTCCTCTGGGACACAGCAAAGGCAGTACTCAGAGGCAAGTTTATAGCTCTGAGATCCTTCATCAACAAATTGGAGAGATCTGAAACTAACAATTTAATGACACATCTAAACCTCCTTGAAAAAGAGCAGCAAGATAAACCCCAATCCAGTAGACGGAAAGAAATAATCAAAATTAAATCAGAATTAAATGAATTAGAATCCAAAAAAACTATAGAAAGAATCAACAAAACAAAGAATTGGTTCCTCGAAAAACTTAACAAAATTGTGAGACCCTTAGCAAACCTTATCAGAAAAAGGAGAGAACACACCCAAATTAATAAACTCAGAGATGAGAATTGAAACATCACCACCGAAACAACCAAGATTCAGAACATTATAAGGGAATATTTCACAAAACTTTATGCTAATAAGTTTGAGAACTTGACAGAAATGGACCTTTTCCTAGCAAATATTGACATGCCAAAACTAAACCAAGATGAGTTAAACCAGGTTAACAGGCCCATATCAAGCATTGAAATAGAAACAGCAATAAGAGACCTACCTCCCAGGTAAGAAAAGTCCAGGACCAGATGGTTTTAGAGCGGAATTTTACAAGGCCTTCAAAGCAGAGTTCACACCAATATTCCTCCAACACTTCAGTGCAATTGAAAGAGAAAGCTCACTACCGAACACATTCTATGAAGCCATCATAACCCTCATCCCAAAACCAGGCAAGGACTCATCAAAGAAAGAGAATTATAGGCCCATTTCTTTGATGAACATTGATGCAAAACTTCTCAACAAAATTTTGGCCAATCGACTTAAACAATTCATCCAAAAAATTATACACCATGATCAAACAGGATTCATTTCAGGGATGCAAAGCTGGTTCAATATACGCAAATCAATTAATATTATTCATCACATCAACAGGAGCAAGAATAAGAACCACATGGTTATCTCAATAGATGAAGAAAAAGCATTTGACAAGATCCAACACCCCTTTATGATGAAGGTTCTGGAAAAATTAGGAATCCATGGATCATTCCTCAATACAATAAAGGATGTATATGACAAACCTACAGCCAGCATTATACTCAATGGTGAAAAACTAAAGCCATTTCCTCTTAACTCAGGAAAAAGACAAGGATGCCCACTCTCTCCACTTCTCTTCAATCTAGTATTAGAATGCCTAGCTACAGCAATAAGACAAGATGCAGACATAAAGGGGATGCAAATAGGGAAAGAAGAAATAAAACTCTCCCTCTTTGCAGATGACATGATCTTGTATTTAAAGAATCCCATAGACTCCACTCCCAAATTACTCAAGCTGATTCAAAACTTTGGCAAAGTAGCAGGTTATAAAATTAACCCCCAAAAATCAATGGCTTTTCTATATGCTAACAATGAGAAAAGTGTGGCTGAAATTAGGAAAGCAACTCCATTTGTAATAGCCCCACAAAAAATAAAATACCTAGATATTAACTTAACCAAAGAAGTGAAGGACCTCTATGATGAAAACTTTAAAATCCTGAAAAAAGGAAATCAACACAGAACTTAAAAAATGGCAAAACCTCCCATGCTGCTGGATTGGCAAGATTAACATCGTGAAAATGGCAATACTTCCCAAGGCTATCTACAAATTCAACGCGATACCTATCAAAATTCCACCCTCATTCTTCAAGGATATAGAAGAGGCAATCCAAAAATTCATATAGAACAAAAAAAGACCCCGAATAGCAAAAACGCTCCTCAACGGAAAGAACACTGCTGGAGGAATATCAATACCAAATTTAAAACTCTACTATAAAGCCATATTAATCAAAACAGCTTGGTATTGGCATAAGAACAGACCTCAGGACCAATGGAATAGAATTGAAAACCCAGAAATGAACCTACAGACCTATAGCCATCTAATCTTTGATAAGGAAGCTAAAACAATAGAATGGAAGAAAGACAGCCTCTTCAATAAATGGTGCTGGCAAAATTGGTTAACTACATGTAGAAAACTAAAGCTAGATCCTTATATATCACCCTGCACCAGAATCATCTCCAAATGAATCAAAGACCTTGAACTCAATGCAGACACTCTGAAAACATTACAGGATGGAATAGGAGAAACCCTAGGTCTCCTCGGCTCAGGCCGAAATTTTCTGAATAGAGACCCGGAAGCACAACAAATCAAAGAATGGTTGGACAAATGGGATTGCATAAGGTTGCAGAGCTTCTGCAGGGCAAATGACATAGCTAGCAAGATCAATAGAAAGCCCACGGATTGGGAGATGATCTTCCATAGCCATACAATGGACAAGGGTCTCATATCTAAAATATACTTGGAACTCAAAAAATTAAACCACCCAACAACAAATCCTCAAAGAAACAACAGCACAATAAATAAGTGGGCGAAAGACTTAAAGAGAAGCTTCTCTGAAGAAGAAAGAAGGATGGCCAATAGACACATGAAGAAATGTTCAACATCCCCAGCCATAAAAGAAATGCAAATCAAAACAACATTGAGATATCACCTCACTCCAGTTAGAACAGCAAAAATCAAGAACTCTAACAACAACAGATGCTGGAGGGGATGTGGACAGAAAGGAACCTTACTTCATTGTTGGTGGGAATGTAAACTTGTTCAACCACTTTGGAAAGCAGTATGGAGGTTCCTCAAAAGACTTCACATAGATCTCCCCTATGATCCAGCAATCCCACTTTTGGGCATTTACCCAAATGTTTACAAACAAGACCACACTAAAGCTACCAGCACAACTATGTTTATCCCAGCATTATTTACCATAGCTAAGATATGGAACCAACCCAAATGCCCCTCAGTAGATGAATGGATCTTGAAAATGTGGTATATATACACAATGGAATTCTATGCCTCCATCAGAAAGAATGACATTGCCCCATTTGTTAGGAACTGGAAAAGTTTGGAAAAAATTGTATTAAGTGAAGTAAGCCAGGCCCAAAGAAGCATAGGTCCCATGGTTTCCCTTATTTGCAATATCTAGTATAGGTATGAGTCAAGCGGAAAAGGTCAGATAATGTGATGTTAGGAAAATGAACCCTTATATATGTATTTTAATGTTTTCGTTTCTTTCATGCATGTGTTTCTAACGCATTTATAAGATTCTTTCTTTGTTGCTTTGTATGTCCCTCCCCCACAGTGTAACCCCCGCTTTCACTATATTTGATGTCAGTATAACATGTGGAGGAGATGGGGACAAACAAGTCGTTTAAGGATTCAGGTGGACCTGTTGCAACAATGAGAAGTACAAAATGTTATGTCAAAACCAACTTTACAATGTCGGTGTGGGGGGGAGGGGAGTATAATTGGGTGGGGAGAGGGGGGAGGCTGGGAAGGGAGGTGAAGGGTAAACAAAGGAGGAAGCTGCAATGCTTGGTAAGAAATGTATGCATTTTCCTGCCCATGTAATTGTAGCCCCTCTGTAAAGTATGTTCTCAAATAAAAAAAAATAAAATTAAAAAAAAAAAAAGAATTAAGTCACATAAAGCAGAATGAAAGAGAGGAGAAGGTGAAAAGGATAAGAAAGGAAGAAGAAAAAGATGAGAAGTTAAGTAGAGCTAAACAAAGAACAAAAAGATAATTACAAAAGAAAAAAAAAGAGAAAGAAGACCAAAAAAGAAAGAGAAACGCACACTCACGTATCCCTAAAATAAAAGTATAAGAGGAAAAAAATATTTCTGGAAAACAATTTTCTTTTCAAAAAAGACTAAGATTAAAGATTAAAAAAAGTTTTAGAAAAGAAAAAAAATTAATATAAGATACCAAAAATAAAAAATAAAAAAAAGAAGACGAAGAAGAAGAAGAGAAAAAAAAAAGTCTTTGATTTTTTTTGGGAGAAGTGGGAAAAATCCTGTATATCCCTTGTGTCCTTAACCAGCTTCTTGTTGGAGTCTCTGGTCTGATTGTGGTCCTGTGGCTTGGTTGGTTACTTTTATTTTTTTTTTAAATTTTATTTTATATTTGAACATTCTGCACAGAGGTGTTACAATGACGTGGGAAGGATAATGCGTACATTTCTTACCAAGCATTGCAGCCTCCTCCTTTGTTTACCCTTCACATCCCTTCCCAGCCTCCCCCCTCCCCCCAATCCCAATCCTTCTCCTTCCCCCCCCCCCCCCCACCGACGTTGTAAAGCTAGTTTTGGACATGACAACTTGTACTTCTCATTGTTGCAACAGGTCCACCTGTATCCTTAAACAACTGGTTTTTCCCCATCTCCTCCACACTAAAGCTACCAGCACAACTATGTTTAGTGCAGCCTTATTTACCATAGCTAAGGTATGGAACCAACCCAGATGCCCCTCAGTAGATGAATGGATCAAGAAAATGTGGTATATATACACAATGGAATTCTATGCCTCCATCAGAAAGAATGACATTGCCCCATTTGTTAGGAAATGGAAAAACTTGGAAAAAATTATATTAAGTGAAGTAAGCCAGGCCCAAAGAAACATAGGTCCCATGGTTTCCCTTATTTGTAATATCTAGTATATGTATGAGTCAAGCGGAAAAGGTCAGATAATGTGATGTCAGGAAAATGAACCCTTAGATGTGTACTTTAATGTTTTTTTCTTTCATGCATGTTTTTCTAACACATTTATAAGATTATCGGTTGGTTGGTTTCTTAAGTCAGTTTGTTCCAACAGGCAGAAAAATGCTCTGCTTTACCCAGGACTTGGCGATCCTCCTCCCAGGCTAGTTCATTGGGAGGCAGATCTGCTTTGAGTATCACAAAAGAGGGGGATGCAGTGATGAGGCTAGGTTCTGGGTAGAGTTGAGGCCTTTCAACAGACAGTAGCTTTTCTGGGGCTACTTTGTGAAAACCTCACGGAGCCCAGCCTGGAGCCATTCTCAGGGTTTCTGTTTACTGATTTTCAATTGAGTGTCGAGGCTGCTAGAGGGAGGAGCAGCCTCTGGCTCTGATTACCCAGTGAAGAAACCCACTCCTAGGGCTGGTGCCGAGCTGGGTGACTTTTCCCTGGGTGGAGCTGAGTCTGGCAGGTCACGCCGCCGTTAAGTTCTTGTGACCTGCTAAATGACTCATTTTATTCCAAGGCCTGAGTTGGAGCTAGCAGCTCCTTCGAGCTTTTTCGCTATCCAAGATGGAGAACACCTGTGCTGGGGGGGGGAGGGGTGGCCTTCCCTCCTCTACTCCCTGAGAAGGAGTGAGGATGTCAGGCTTCTACTCATTCCAAGTCTTAGTTCCTGGGTCGTCTCTGGTCTGCGAACTGCAGGATGAAGATGTCTGGTCCTTGTCGGTTCTTGCTGATGTTGAGTATAATACGCTCCTCTGTGCGTCTGGCTCCTACGTCCCAGACTCTCTGTTGCTCAGGTATGGCTCCTGGGCTCGCCCACTGCCACAGCTGCCGCCGCCATGGCTGCTGCTGGCAAGAGCTCAGAAGTGTCTTCTTGCCCGGGTTTCTTTCTCTGGCCTAATTCTCTGTGCTGTGATGGCACACTTGGTGTAATTCTCTGGCTTAAGACTGTTCAGTGGAACTCTAAAACTGCTTTCTATGAGAGAACTTACTTAGACTCCAGCATCTCCTCCGCCATCTTCCCGGACTCCCCAAGCCCACCTTTTTAAATCATAGGATCTCTCTTTACCTACAGGTGTGGTATGCATCTTGCATTCAGTGTAGTTATACTTTTTATTAATTTTTATTTATCTTATTCATGGATGTATTGTGCATTTTATTGAATATGTTGACAGATACAACTGTGCTTACATGGATGACAACCTATTCCCATGGCTATTGAGTTGCTTATATAGTATTTTCGATCCTCAAAGAGACCCAGGACATTCACCGAACAGGAAAACATGTGCAACCCTAGGCTTTTCACATCAGAATGAATCTTTGGCAATGCTGGAATTTGAACTCAAGGCCTAGCAGGCCCAATTGGTGAATGGGTCATGGTGAGCACACCAGCCTATGAGCCACTAAGGAGGTAGGCCATTTCTGGGACCAGAGATGGAGTCCTGGTGGGGGCCAATATAGTCATAAATTCATAATAAAAACAAAAGATCTATATTTCCAAATATGGCATGTTGCATTTGTTGTAGTCATTCTCTTTATTTTGTGTCTTATTCATTGATATATTGTGTATTTTCATTTTTTGCTTCTTTTTTTAATTTTAATTTTAATTTTCTGTGAACATACTGTACAGAGGGGTTACAATTACATGGGCAAGATAATGAGTACATTTCTTATCAAGCATTGCAGCCTCCTCCTTTGTTTACCCTTCATATCCCTTCCCAGCCTCCTCCCCCATCCTCCCCCCCCACCAAAGTTGTAAAGTTCGTTTTCGACATGACAACTTGTACTTCTCATTCTTGTAACGGGTCCACAGTTATCCTTAAACGACTTGTTTTTCCCCTTCTCCTACACAAATTGTACCAACATCAAATATAGTGAAAGCAGGGGTTATACTGTGGGGGAGGGACATACAAAGCAAATAAGAAATAATCTAATAAATGTATTAGAAACAAATGCATGAAAGAAAAAACATTTACTTACATATCTAAGGGTTCATTTTCCTAGCATCACATTATCTGACCTTTTCTGCTTGACTCATACATATACTAGATATTACAAATAAGGGAAACCATGGGACCTATGCTTCTTTGATCTTGGCTTACTTCACTTAATATAATTTTTCCAAGCCTTTCCATTTCCTAACAAATGGGGCAATGTCATTCTTTCTGATGGAGGCATAGAATTCCATTGTGTATATATACCACATTTTCAAGATCCATTCATCTACTGAGGGGCATCTGGGTTGGTTCCAGATCTTAGCTATGGTAAATAATGCTGGAATAAACATAGTCATGCTGGTAGCTTTAGTGTGGTCTTGTTTGTAAGCATTTGGGTAAATGCCCAAAAGTGGGATTGCTGGGTCATAGGGGAGCTTTATGTGAAGTCTTTTGAGGAACCTCCATACTGCTTTCCAAAGTGGTTGAACAAGTTTACACTCCCACCAACAATGAAGTAAGGTTCCCTTCTGTCCACATCCCCTCCAGCATCGGTTGTTATTAGAATTCTTGATTATGGCTAGAATCAAGATATATAATTCTAACTGGGCTGAGGTGGTATCTCAATGTTGGGTTGATTTGCATTTCTTTTATAGCTAGAGAGGTTGAGCATTTCTTCATATGTCTATCGGCCATCCTACTTTCTTCTTCAAAGAAGTTTCCCTTTAAGCATTTAGCCCACTTATTTATTGGGCAGTTGTTTCTCTGAGGATTTGTTGTTGGGGGATTTTTTTTTTTTGAGTTCCAGGTATATTTTAGATATGAGACCCTGGTCCATTTTATGGCTATGGAAGATCATCTCCCAATCCGTGGGCTTTCTATTGATCTTGCTTGCTATGTCCTTTACCTTGCAGAAGCTCTGCAATTTCATGCAATCCCATTTGTCCAACTTTTGTTTGATTTGTTGTGTTTCTCTTGTGCCAAGGAGACCTAGGGTTTTTCCTGTTGCATCCTGTAATGTTTTCAGAGTGTCTGCTTTTACTCTGAAGTCTTTGATCCATTTGGAGTTGATTCTTGTTCAGGGTGATATATAAGGATCTAGCTTCAATTTTCTACAAGTGATTAACCAATTTTGCCAGCACCATTTACTGAAGAGGCTGTCTTTCTTCCATTCTAATTATTTAGCTTCCTTATCGAAGATTAGATGGCTATATATCTTTAGGTTCAATTCTATTCCATTGGTCCTGAGATCTGTTCTTGTGCCATTACCAAGTTTTTTGATTACTATTGTGTTGTATTAGAGTTTGAAATTTAGTCTTGATATTCCTCCAGCCCTTTTCTCTCTGTTAATGATCTTTGATGCTATCCAGGGTTTTTTATTGTTCTATATGAATTTTTGGATTGTCTCTTGTATTCCTTGAAGAATGAATCTGGGATATTGATAGATATTGCATTGAATTCGTAGATAGCCTTGGGAAATATTGCCATTTTCATGATGTTGATCCTTCCAATCCAGGAGCATGGGAGTTTTTGCCACTTTCTATGTTCTGTTTTGATTACTTTTTTCAGGCTTTTAAAATTTTCATCATAGACGTCCTTCACTTCTTTGGTTAAGTTAATTCCTAGGTATTTTCTTTTTTTGTGGCTCTATTATGAATGGAGTTGCTTTCCTGATTTGAGCCACACTTTTCTCATTCTTGGCATACAGAAAAGCCATTGATTTTTGAGGGTTAAATTTATACCCTGTTACTTTGCCCAAGTTTTGAATAAGTTTGAATAATTTGGGAGTGGAGTCAGTGGAATTCTTTAAATACAAGATCATGACATCTGAAAAGAGGGAGTGTTTTACATCATCTTTCCCTATTTAGATCCATTTTATGTTTGCATCTTGTCTTATTGCTGTAGCTACGCATTCTAATACTAGATTGAAGAGGAGTGGCAAGAATGGACATCCTTGCCTCGTTCCTGATTTAAGAGGAAATGGCTTTAGTTTTTCACTATTAAGTATAATGCTGGCTGTAGGTTTGTCATATACAGCCTTCATTGTATTGAGGAATGTTCACCGGATTCCTAGTTTTTCTAGTCTTCATTATCAATGGGTATGAATCTTTTCAAATGCCTTTTCTGCATCTATTGAGATCACTATGTGGTTTTTATCCTTGCTCTTGCCGATGTGAGGAATTATATTAATTGATGTGCGTATATTGGCCCAGCTTTGCATTCCTGAAATGAATCCTGTTTGATCATGGTTTATGATTTTTTGGATGAATTGCTGAAGTCGATTGGCCAAAATTTTGTTCAGAATTTTGCATCAATGTTCATCAAAGAAATGTGTCTATAAGTTCTCTTTTTTTATGAGTCCCTGACTGGTTTTGGGATGAGGGTTATGATGTCTTCACAGAGTGAGTTCGGTAGTGCACTTTCTCTTTCAATTTCATTGAGGGGCTATTGGTGTGAGCTCTTCTTTGAAAGCCTTATAAAATTCTGCTGCACATCTTTTTGGTCCTGGGCTCTTTTTAAATGGGACTGCTCTTATTGAAGTTTCTATCTCAATGTTTCATATGGGCATGTTAAAATGTTTTAACTCATCTTGGTTTAGTTTCGGCATGTCAATATTTGCAATGAAAAGGTCCATTTCTGCCAAGTTCTCAAACTTATTAGCATAGTTTTCAGAAGTATTCCCTTATAATGTTCTGAATCTTGGTTGTTTCTGTGGTGATGTTTCCATTCTGATCTCTGAGTTTATATATTTGGGTGAGTTTTCTTCTTTTTCTGATAAGATTTGCTAAGGGCCTGTCAATTTTGTTAATTTTTTCGAAGAACCAACTCATTCTTTTGTTAATACTTTCTATGGCCTTCTTGGATCCTAATTCATTTAATTCTGATTTAATTTTAATTATTTCTTTCCATCTCCTGGATTAGGGTTTATCTTGCTGCTCTTTTTCATGGAGGTTCAGATGTCTCATTAAATTATTGGTTTTAGATCTCTCCAATTAGTTGATATAGGAACTCAAAGCTATAAACTCGCCTCTCTGTACTGCCTTTGCTCTGTCCCAGAAGAGCTGTTCATTTGTGTGCTCATTTTTGTTGAATAGCATGAACATTTGAATTTCCTTTTTAATCTCTTCCCTGACCCACTGGTGATTCAACAGTGTGTTGTTCAGCATCCATGTGTTAGAGGACTTTCTTTGGTTGTTTTTGGTGTTGAGTTCTAATTTTATTTCCTTGTTGTGTGAGCGAATGCAAGGTATAACTTCAATGTTTCTGAATTTGGACAAGATTGCTTTGTGACCTAAAATGTGGTCTATTTTGGAAAATGTTGTATGTGCTGCAGAGAAAAACGTGTGTTCTGTTGCTGCTGGGTGAATTATTCGGTAGATGTCAGTTAAATCTACTTGATCTATGCAGTTGTTTAGATCAGCGGTTTTAGACTTGAGCTGAAGAGCTGAGGGACAATGCCCAGTCCCAGAGTTCAGGCCCCACAACCGACCAAAAAAATCCCTCTGCCACATCTGGCTTGCTTGCTTTGACTCCCCTTATGTTGGCATACTAGGAGGTCAGCATAAGATGAAGCTCCAGAAACCTTTTTGGATAGACAATGAAACCACTGAATGGGGAGTGAAGGGTGTTTTAGAAGAGATTGCGAGCTTAACACAATCAGGAGGGCTCATGGCTTCAGCCTCAGCTGTCTTCTGAATCATTGCCCAGTTACCAGCTGTAATTTTTTGCTCCAAAATCAATGTGGCAAAGTCTGCAATTCTTATTGACTCATCCACATACACAGACCTAGTTAGTCATCCAGAATGACTTAAAATGTAGATTTCCTAAATCAAAGAAATCTGTACCAGAGTAAATGGGCAGAAAGAACTTCATTTAATCAGTTTCAATTCATTTTTACTTGCTTATAATTCAACTGAGAGAACAATATCAAACTAACCAAGCTTTCACAAAATCAAAATATCCAAGCAACTACATTTTACAGGAAGTAAATATTCACAGTACAAATCAGAATTTCTGAAGAGGTGGTGCTCTCAGAAAATAAGGAATTAGGATTCAGGACACATTTCACAACAGCATCAAAATTAAATTCATTACCACAGGTGGCAAAAGTTGCTTACTCTCAGCATGTAAGCACATATCATTTTTTTCTAGTCCTTAGTAAAAAAGATGGGATAGTTTGATTTCCCTTCACAATTTCAATCTCCAAATTCACATTTTCTTCTAAAGAAGTCATTTATCTCATACACCTGACAATACAGAATATGTCTTCAAACCAGGGTCTTCTGGGCGTCTGGGAGCAAAATAGGAAGAGTGAAATAGGCTACAGAAAGCTTGGTTGTTCAGGAATAAATCATGTTTGTACTTCTGCTTTTTCTTTTTAATTGTGAAAGTACCATACAGAGAGGTTACAATTACCTGAGCAAAGTAATGAGTACATTTCTTATCAAGCATTGTTGCCCTGGAAAGACTCGATGGCACAGCTAAGCTAGTTTGGGAGTGCTTGTCCTTTCCAGCACCCAGGTGGGAAGATGGTTAGTTGGGAGGGGAAAAATATCTTAGAGTTTCAGAAAAAGGCAAAAGAATTGTGCATGGTTTTTCTTGTCAGAAAAGAACCTTTAAATAAGGTACGTTTTTCTCTTCACAAAACAATTATACAGTAGTCACCTTCACTGTAATTCCCCCTTCTGTAGTTAGTTACTGCAGAGCACAAAGATGGTGCTGAGAGGGAGGTGAGTGGGTAGAGCCCAATTTACCTTACATTCAGTGTGTAATCAGCCCGTGAAAGCTTAGGTGCATGATAGGGTGTGACTTTGACAGTGATTGTTTCCTCTTCCTCCCCTGCCATACCACCAGCATTTTTGGCTTTAAAAAGGGCTGCTCTCTGTTAATAAACGAGTTCTCTTCCTTCTTGACTTGGCTCCCCGCTGTGTCTGGTTGTCCCCCAGGCTGAGGGAGTGTGGAGAATGGGCAAGCAACGCACTTACCTTTCCTCAGACCCAGTCTGTCTTTCGTGGGACGGACAAAGACCCAACAAGTTACCTGTTCTCAACTGTGCTCTGAAAAGATTAATGGAAAAACATCTCATAATTTAAAAGAGACCACATTCACTTAATACCTTCATTTTGTTTTTTGGGTTCTTTTGGAGCTAAAGTTTCACTGTATATTTCTTTGATTATTTTCCTGCCTAGTCTTGTTTCCTGGAATTACAGGTATGCATTTACATATTACATTACTTTTTTTTTTTTACAGTATACTGTTACAATTTTTCTATTTTTATTAGCTACTGTTATAATTGTCTTACTGTACCTAATTTATACCTGAAGCTTCATTGTAGCTATATTTGTTTGGGTAAAATCATAAAATGGTCATCTAGGTATTTACAGTGTTGCTTCCAGAACTGATTGAGTATACTAAAATCAGCATAGGCTCCAGTCCCATATAGAAAATAGCATAGTATGTCATACAAAGTAAGTTACACTTTAAATCACGTCAAGGTTATATCTATTACCAACATACATGTAACAGTATATAAATAGTTGCTATATTGAATGTTTGGGGAACATTTTTTCCTGAATATTTTAAATTTCTGGTTGATTGATCACCTAGATCTGGAAATTCTGGATAATGAGGGTTAACTCTCTAAAGTACTTCATTGATTTCAGGTATCCACTTGAAATGTATATCCAGAGGCTAAACAGGAACTACTGTAAAGATCAAAATGAAACTTGAACCTCTTATTTTGCCATAAATATTCATCAAATAAAATGTGGATAAATTTGATTCTGTACTTCTTCCTCCTCCTCCTCCTTTTCTTTTTCTTCCATCTCCTTGCTCCTCTTTTTCCTCTCTTCCTTCTCCTCTTCATCTTCTCCCTCTTCTTCTTCTTCTTCTTCTTCTTCTTCTTCTTCTTCTTCTTCTTCTTCTTCTTCTTCTTCTTCTTCTTCTTCTTCTTCTTCTCCTCCTCCTCCTCCTCCTCCTCCTCCTCCTCCTCCTCCTCCTCCTCGTCCTCCTCTTCTTCTTCCTCCTCATCCTCCTCTTTTTCCTCCTCCTCCTCCCGCTCCTCCTCCTCCTCTTCCTCCTCCTTCTTCTTCTTGGCCAACACAGTTCTACATCCCAACCCTCTAGAGCTTCTAAAAAGCTAGTTTGAGAAATTCACAATCTTTAATAATCAACACAAATTTTCCTTTTCCTTTCTAGGCTCCAGAACAGGGAAAGGTGGGGTGGGGGAATAAATGGGACAGTCACCTAGAGAAAATTTTGCTGATTATCATATTTTTTGTTCATATGGCATTTAAAATATATTACCATATAATTTAAATCCTATTTTTAAAATTTCTTCATAGAAACAAAGACCAATTTTTTTTTCATTTTTATGTATAAAGTTCACAATTCTGTCTCTATAAGAATCTTTTAAACCATTATTTTGACATGACTTCTACAATCTCCATAGAGGCAAAACTGAAGTCTATATATTAAATATTCTAATCATCAAATGAAATAATTAGGAAGGGCAAATCAATAGAAACAATGAAAACTATGTCAAATACAATGAACAGGACAATCACCCATCAAACAGATACTTATCTTCTTTGAGAACAACAGTCTGAGAATGTGCAGAATTACTGACAGGACAATGTTTGAATTCAAAGGAAAGAGGAAAATCCTTAAAAATTGAAACACAAACATGCACCAATATGTCATGCCTGTAATCCTCGATGCTCAGGATGCTCATTAGTGGCTAAAAAAAGCAAGAATAAAACAGATAACATCAAATGATCACCTTTCATAATTCAAAGACATTGTAACAGAAGTGAAAATATATCCAACAGATACAGGGTACATATTTTTTTAATGCTACAATGTTAATGCTACAATGATCCTGAATCTTAAGTATGTTTATATCTTATAATTCTCTCTCTATATATTTCTTTGGGGTACGGTCATGGGGCTTGAACCCTGGGCCTGGGCGCTGTCCCTCAGCTCTTCAGCTCAAAGCTAGTGCTCTACCTCTTGAGCCACAGCGCCACTTGCTGATTTTTTATTTTGGCTTATGTGGTGCTGAGAAATGAAACCCAGGGCCTCAAGCATGCAAGGCAAGCGCTCTACAACTGAAACACCTTCCCAGCCCCTAATTCTATATATGATTTTCTGAATAGTATATTTCTTTTTCTTATTTGTGAAAATACTGTACAGTGGGGTTACAATTACATGAACAAAGTAATGAGTACATTTCTTATTAAGCATTGTTGCCTCCTCCTCTGTTTCCCATTCACATCCATTCTCATCCCCCCACCACGTGTCCCCCTACCTCCCCCCAGGCCAAAGTGGTAAAGTTCATTTTTCAACATAACGACTTTTATACCTCATTGTTGCAATGGGTCCATCTGTATCCCTATTTAAACTGTTTGTTTTTTCCCTTCCCCTCCACAAATTATACCAACATCAAATACAGTGAAAACAGGGGTTATACTGTTGGGGAGGGACATACAAAGCAACAAAGAAATCATCTTATGAATGTTAGACACAATCACAAGAAAGAAAAAAAAACATTTGAATACTTATATTGGGGTTCATTTCACCTAACATCAACTTATCTGACCGTTTCTGCTTGTCTCAAAAATATACGTTATTGCAAATACGGGAAACCATGGGACCTATGTTTCATTGGGCCTGGCTTACTTCACTTAATTTTTTCCAAGTCTTTCCATTTCCTATGAAATATGGCATTCTTTCTTTCTGATAGAGTAATAGAATTCCATTGTGTATATATACCATATTTTCTTAATCCATTCATCTACTAAGGGGCATCTGGGTTGGTTCCATATCTTACCTATGGTAAATAATGCTGCAATAAACACACTCGTGCTGGTAGCTTTAAAATAATCATGTTTGTATCATTTGGGTAAATGCTCAAAAGTGGGATTGCAGGGAAATAGGGGAGCTCTATGTGGAGTCTTTTGAGGAATATCCATACTACTTTCCAAAGAGGTTGAACAAGTTTACACGCCTACCAACAATGCAGTAGGGCTCCTTTCTGTCCACAGACCAACCTGCTGTTAGAATTCTTAATTAGAGCCATACTAACTGGGGTGAGGTGGAATCTGAATGTTTTGATTTGCCTTTATTTTATAGCTAGGGAGGTTGAGCATTCCTTCATGTGTCTACTGGCCATCCTTCTTTCCTCTTCAGAGAAGTTTCTCTTTAAGTCTTTAGCCCAATTATTTATTGTGAGGATTTGTTGTTGGGACATTTATTTTTTGAGTTCCAGGTATATTTTAGATATGAGACCCTGGTCCATTGTATGGCTACTGAAGATCTTCTCCCAATCTTTGGGCTTTCTATTGATCTTGCTAGCTTCATCCTTTGCCATGCAGAAACTCTGAAATTTCATGCAATCCCATTTGTCCGACCTTTCTTTGATTTGCTGTGTTTCTGGGTGTCTTTTAAGAAAATTTCGGCCTGTACCAAGGAGACTTAGAGTTTCTCCAATTCCATCCTGTAATGTTTTCAGTGTCTGCTTTGACTCCAGGTCTTTGATCCATTTGGAGTTTATTCTTTTGCAGGGTGATATATAAGGATCTAGCTTTAGTTTTCTACAAGTAGTTAACCAATTTTGCCAGCACCATTTACTGAAGAGGCTGTCTTTCTTCCATTCTAATTTTTAGCTCACTTATCGAAGATTAGATGGCTATAGGTCTCTAGGTTCATTTCTGGATTTTCAATTATATTCCATTGTTCCTGAAGTCTGTTCTTGTGTCAGTATCATGCTGTTTTGATTAAAATGATGTTGTAGTAGTGTTTGTAATTTGGTATTGATATTTTTCCAGCACTTTTCTTTCTGTTTTTGATCATTTTTGCTATTTGGGGTCTTTTATTGCTCCCTATGATTTTTTGGATTGCTTCTTCTACTTCCTTGAAGAATGAGGTTGGAATATTGATAGGTATCGCTTTGAATTTGTAGATAGCCTTGGCAACTACTGCCATTTTCACGATGTGGATCCTTCCAATTCAGGAGCATGGGAGGTTTTTCCACTTCTTAAGAACTGTTTTGATTTTGTTTTTCAGGTTTTGAAAGTTTTCATCAGCTTGGCACTGGTGGCTCATGCCTGTAATCCTAGCTATTCAGGAGGCTGAGATCTGAGGATCATGGTTCAAAGCTAACCAGGGAAGTATACTCAAATGGGTGGTTAAAAGTCCCAGGTATAGGGGCTGGGAAGGTGGCTCAGTGGTGGAGCGCTTGCCTTGCATGCGTGAGGCCCTGGGTTCGATTCCCCAGCACCACATAAGCAAAAAGAAAGTAGCCGGAGGGGGCGCTATGACTCAAGTGGTAGAGCACTAGCCTTGAGCTGAAGAGCTGAGGGACAGCGCCCAGGCCCAGAGTTCAGGCCCCACGACTGGACCCCAAAAAAAAAGAAAAAAAGAAAAAAAGAAAAAGTCCCAGGTATAGTTCAAAAGGGACATGATTAGGTAAGAACTACCAGAAAGATGTAAAGATGCTACATTAGAATATAAATGAAAAAATAACAACCCAGATTCTGAATTTCTGGGAAGCAGAACAGGAGATAAATGCCTTTTCCACTAGAATCATTTGAAAAATATTTTAGCTCGGTGGGTGTCTCTATTTTAATCTAATGAGACTTCTTTTAGATTTCTGTCCTTTAGAACTGTAAAATGGTAAATACGGATTATTTAAGCCAAATAACTTGTAGAAATACTTTACAGCAGATTTGGTTTAGTAAATTAATTCAACTACAGCCTTTTCGTAATGTAACTACAGGGACACCACATTTCCTAATTTCTGAGAATAAGAAAAAATTGCCACCAGCTTTGTACACCTGTATGATGTACATACTACTAAGGGCCTTGCATTAATGAAGTCTTGAAATACTAAATAATATCTAAATAAGAAGCTCCCTATCTTAATTTTCACATTTGGGGATCACTAAGTACCAAAGTTATGTAGAAGGCTAGGGTAAGATTATGGAAATTAAATCTGTTTGCTAATATTATAAAGATAATTTATGTCAGGTTGAGTTAGAGTTTCTAAAGTAATTAAAAAAGGTAAAACAGAAACAGAGAAATTAGAGAATCCAGTAAAGTCATAGTCATCCCAGGATGGTATAGAATATTATTGCAACACTAGATGGTGAAAAAGAAGATAACAAAAATGAGTCCCCTGGAACAATGCGAAACAAATTTACACCACATATTGTCATATAGCTAGAAAATAGTTCCCACGATGCTGTCTTTGATATTTTAGGTTTGTTTTCACAGCAACTTTCACCTCTTAGGAAATGACCCTTTATTAACAGTCAAGGCTTTGCAGCTTATAACCCAGAAACAAATAATGCTTCTAAATTTAAACAAGCATGATACTAAGTGTAACCCAGGCTATAGCTGATAAATAAGAATGATCTTCAGGAATAATCAAACAATCTTGAAATTTTTCATACCTTTCCTCTTCTCCAACATGAGAGGTCCTAGTCAAGATATGTAAAATATTAATAAAGGATTTTTATATTTTTTATTATTCACTCCAAAGCAAATACATTTTCCTCTTTTCAAGCCAGACTTTGGAAGAGTCAAACCCTCACGATTATTTTATAGACAAAAGATTACTGCTTTGGCTTAGGTGTTTTCCTGCCTTAGGGTATTGCTCTCTATTATTTTGGCAACTCCATAGAAAAACAAGATAAATCCATTACGCTTATATTGAATTGTTCAAAGTCAAGATGTCTTCACAGTTTTCTGTTACCTCCTTCACTGCTAATTAAAGTTTATTGCTCTTTAAATGCAACAAAAACGTGTTACTTTAATGTATATTCTCATTGAAACTGGTGATTACAGGAGTGTCTGTGATGGCTTTTTTAATTGTTTTCAAGTATTTTCCTTATTGCCTTTGTTGCAGTCTTCTAGTCAGGAACTGAGGGTTACCCAAAAAGAACTTCCTAAGATATAAGATGTTAGGCAGAAAAAAGTAGATGTATAATTAAAGATTTTCATCTCTGAAGAGACTGCAAAGCCCAGAAGATATTTTGCTATTACTGGCATGGTTAAGATGACTTGAATGTTTTGGATCTTAAACTAAGTGAAATTCATGTAAAACGTTACAGTTGTTCCAAACAATGATTATAGCTTATACTTCTCTGCTCCAACGAGATGAAAACTCTGATAAGGTTGGAGGGTATATCGATTTTATGGTAGAAGGGTTAATGTTAAAAAGCCAAGGGAAATTCCTAAAACAGCACTGCCTAAAACATATCATTTAATTATTCTTATGGTATATAAGTATATAAACATACAAATATGAATTGAGTGACAAATATGTGATTTACAAAATTCAATGACAACTAAGTCCAGAAAAACCTTCTCTATATTTATATAAACTAGTATATCTAGTGAGGATTTAAAATTTTTACAATACATAGTTTAACATTTATGTCAAAATATTTATTTTAACTGTTTATTTTTAGTCGGTTGTGGTGCTTGAAATCTGGGCCTGGACACTGTCCCTCAGCTCTTTAGCTCAAGACTAGTGCTGTACCCCTTGAACAACTGTCAGTTTTTTTGGTGGCTCATTGGAGATAAGAGAGTCGTCGACTTGACTGCTTAGGCTGGCTTTGAACCATGATTCTAAGCCCTCAGCCTCCTTACTAGGTAGGGTTACAAGCATGAGCTACTGGCTCCTAGATATATAATCATTTTTTACATATTTATAAATAATTGAGTGGTAATCCCATTTATTTATATTGTGTAATGATAAGCTCCATCATATCCATTAATTTCTGCATGTAACATTTCTTTTTAGTGAGAATGCACTAAAACGTATCTTCTGGGTATGATGAAATATCTATTCTTAACTATAATAACTTTGTTTCTTGTGGTATATAATTAATATGTTTACTTTTATTCAAAGAAGTCTGCTAATTTAAGTTAAATAAAACATGATTTGTAAAGTGAAAGTAATTTTTGGCTTCATTGATTGTTTAAGAAAACAATTATGCCTTTTGTTTTCAATTATATTTCTGTGGGAATGTTTGATACTCATTGATTTAACTGTTAAAATTAATAACAGTTATATCAAGTTGATTCAAACTTGTATTTGAAAATTGCACACTTAACACAAATATACTTCCACTTTCCTCTACCACATAATTAAAATAACAGTAAAGCAAAGATTGGTGTTAGCCATTCATGTGTACAATCCTAGAACTCAGAGGGCTGAGACCTGAATATTTTAGTTCAATGTCAGTCCAAATAGACAAAAATGTGAAAACTTATCTCCAATTATCCAGCAAGAAACAGAAGGTGAGCATGTGACTCAAGGATAGAGTATCATCAGCCATGAGCAAAAAGTACAAGGGAGACCATTAAACATCGAGTTCAAGCCCTACAAATGACATATACACACAAGACAACAACAAAATGTACTATGATTATCAATAATGAAGACAAAGTAGTAAAAAAGATCCTGAGAAAGACAGAAGATCATTCTGGAAGACAGAAATCATTTGACAGAATTTTGATTCATGAGAGGGAAAAGTCACAGCCACATTTGTACAATATCATTGTAGTCATTTGCATTGAAACCTGGCTACTGGGTAACATGTGAAATAATAGCTTGGACATACCTGACACAGGAGAAATTGCCTTTGACTATGAACCATCCCACTCTGCAAAAATTTAAAATCGTGTTTGTTAATTTAAATAAAACATTGTTAGAGACTGTTTGGTCCACACAGACTGAGATCCTTATTTTGAGGCTTCAGATCAATGCTTTTGTTTATAACCACTTCGGTTTTACCCCCCTTCCCTTGTGCAGCTATACCTTACTTAGCTGGCACCAAGCCAAGTCTTTGAACTAGACACCCGTGCCTTAATCCCTCCCTTTCTCCAGCTACAACTCATTTCACATACTCTGTCTTAGCACTAGTTGTTTTCTGACTAATCCCCATCAGAAATCACTTATATTCATGTAAACCCACTATAAATAACCTAGTTAGAAAAGGGAGAAAGGGTTTACCATTGGCTGAGGCTCTCATCTGTAGGTTTGTTACCTAATAAATCTGTGCTAGACTATCTCTTTTTTTCAAGGCTTTTGAGTCTGACAAATGATTGATTTGGTTTGATGTAATCCCATTTATCCAGACTTCCTTTGGAAATTTTGACCTATGCTATGGAGCCCTCATGTTTCCCCTAACTCTTCCTGTAAGATTCCTAAGGCATCTGGACTTACACTGAGCGCTTCAATCCATTTGGAATTGATTCTGGTGCAGGAGGATATAAAATGATCTAATTTCACTTTTCTGTGTACAGCCAGTTAAACCAATTTTTTTAAGAGGCTGTTTTTCTTCCATCCTGTGTTTCTGGCTTCCTAATCAAAGACTATGTGCCTATAGGAGTGGATTCATTTCTGGAACTTCAATTCTGTTGTATTGATGGAATTGTGTGCTTCCATGGGAAAGAATGGCATTACCCCATTCTGAAGAAATGGAAAGACTGGGGGGAAAATGCTATTAAGTGAAATAAGCCAGATCCAATTAAATATATGCTATATTGTTTTCCTCTTTTCTAATAACTGGATATGCCCATAAATCTACATGTAAATCCGATAGATAGTAAAACACAAATAATTACACTTGGATATGATTAACAGCACTCTAAGCATTCACATGGCAAGAACAAGGGACACTATTCTTAGGAGAGGATCACAATGGCTCAATAGCTATATGCATATTACCAGACAAAGGTTGCTTATTGCAATGAACTCTAAGAATTAATCATATATATGAAATACATATATCTGTATATAATTTTAAAAGATGTCACAAATAACTGACTTCTCTGTAAACTCAAAAGCAAAATTCTAAGTTCAGAAGATAAAATTGAGGAGTTTTCAACACAAATCAAAATACATAGGAGAAAACGTGGGAGAAAATATAAGATGAAAAGTATAATAGCTAACTATTGAAGAATTCATAAACAATTTTCAAAACTATACAAAAGAGCTTGGGTACAGCTAAGTTGTAGAACTAGACTGATATATACAAAGCCATGATTTCAATCTCCAAACCTAAAGGTCTAATAATAAGTTAATAAATAGTAATAATACAATATTTACTTGAAATAAATGCTTTTATATTAGAGAGGCCTGAATCGTAAAACAGTAAACAAAATACTCTCAATTCTTGTATCCAATGAAATGAAACCAAGAATGAAGAGCAAATAGTTTCTTTTTATCCATTCCTTTCATTTTCTGTTTTCTACTTTTCTTTTTCCTTTGGCACTACTGGTGCTTGAAATTGCTACGGCTCTAACCACTTTAGATTATTTTTCAGGCCAAGCCTCCCTTGAGCAATGATCTCTTACCTATGGCTTCCACATCGTGAGATAACAGGAAAATTACACAATATCTAGCTTTCTTTGTTTTTGTAGTTTTTTTTACGATTTTTTTGTCAAAACTGTCCATGATATCAGTCTTCTAAATCTCTGCCTCCTAATTAGCAAGGTATATTTCATCTTAAGTTTGGGAGCAGACTAGATTTTAATGTAAACATTCAATATTTACTTCTGTTTTCTAGATATCATTAAATTATATTGCGGTTAGTATGGATCTTTATGATGTTGTAAGAACACACATAATTCCCTTGAAACCTTTTTCCAATTTATTTAAATATTTCTATTATACATCACAAATATGACATTAATATTTCACAAGTATCGTATGGAGACTTCAGTTACTTTATTTTGTGACATATTAACCCCAATATAATTTTATCAAGTCTATATGAATATACAATATTTGCAGATACATTATTTAGAGAATTAATTCATATTATTTACTTTTAATATTTTTGGGTAAGTACTTGGGTTCAAATTCAGAGCCTTGCATTTGCCAGGCAGTCACCTTACCACTTGAATCATGCCATATCAAGCAATTTTTGCTTTGTTTTTGATATAGAATCTTGCATTGTTTATTCCTAAGCTACCTATATACTGAACTTCCTAGTTGCATGTCCAGTAATAGGTAGGATGATATCCACACGTTGGCACACCGAGATTTTATTGATTGAGATGGAGGTGTCTTGTATGTTTTCCAGTTTGACCTTGAACTGCGACTATCCACGTTTCTATTTTCAGAGTAGCTAGGATTATAGGTATAAACCACCTCATTTGGCTTTTATTATTTATGTTTACGAAAAGTCTGAAAGTATGAGAAAATCATCTAGAGTTTACTGCTATACCCAGATTCTAGGTTATACATTTGGTTGTTCTTTCACAAACTGTTTTGTGACAAACTGTTTTATATAGCGGTATGGCACATCAATAATGCAAATATATATTGCTAATGCCATTTCAAACAGCTGTGATGATCTAATTTCTACGTGTGGATTTGTTTCCTGGGAAAACATCTTGAGTACATAGGCCAAAAATTTGATAGTCCTAACAAGCAAAAATTTGCTTCCATTATGATCAGCAGTTTGCAAAGAGTGGTTCCATGACTGTAGAGGACACTGATCACAGGGGAATTCCCTGCTGTGACCCTAAAATAAATCTGCTCTTTTCAAACTAGCAGAATGGTAAAAATTTGTCAAAATTATTATATGGGAACTTTCTTGATCTGATAAAGAGTATTGCATTAGAATGAAAGTATTCCCAGTTGCTCCGAAATCAGGCAAAGATGTGATCCATTTCTATTCAAACACATAGCAGGCATTTTTGCTAATATAATGAAGCAAAATACAAAATTCTTGTTAAATAGCTTTTATTCATATTATATAAAGAACTCTTAAATACATGAATCATACAATAAATAACCCAATTAAGCAGATACATAGAAAAGGCAAATAAGCACATCAAAAACCCATACATTACAATACTGTTGTAGAAATTCTTCCAAATGGGTTCAGATAATGCTTTTTGCAATGTAACGAATGTTAGTAATTTCACTATCTTGAGACTTAAAAATAAAATTTAAAGGGAAATACATAAAGAACTTCAGAATTCATGGAATTCTTGTTTCATGTTCTGTACATAATACTTCACAAAAGGTATATTTTTGGGGGGGATCCTTTCTTGGGGCCTGAACTCTGGGATTGGATGTTGTCCCTCAGCTCTTTAGCTCAAGGCTAGCGCTCTACCACTTGAACCACATGCTACTTCCAGCTTTTTTTTTCTTTTTGCTTATGTGGTGCTGAGGAATAGAACCCAGGGCCTCAGGCATGCAAGGCAAGTGCTCTAACACTGAGCCACCTTCCCAAGGTATATTCTTTAATTCTAGAAAACACTAATATTTTTATCTGTTTACAGGAAAAACAACAACACATGACAACTCTAAGAAACATGTCCAATGTCACCCAGCTAGCACAAGAGTTTTAGATATTAGTATAGTCACGGGGTTTCCAAATCATGAATTGAATCTGAGCCATGGATTCTGGTTCTGCTCAGTCTCAATTGTCATTTACACATCACCCTTCAGAAACACACCAATTCTCCTCGTGCCTCCATTTCTGCATTTTTAAAATGAAGATAACATTCTTCCAACCCTAGATGATGAGATAGGTAACACCATCAGATGACACAGAACACATATTTGCATTATTGTGATTTATCTAACAATTGTTGAATAGTTTCGATAAAAATCTATGAAAAAATTATCTTACAGCTTTTATAAAAATCTCAACCACTCACAATAAAAAATATTTAAAAAATCTCAACCATAATTTTATTGGCTTAACACCTTGCTTGAAAGTGTATCCCAAATACCAACAGAATTTACCGTAATTTTTCAAGTTGATAAATCAACTCAATCCTCCTCTTTTCTTGAGAAATAAATTCTCTTTATGAGCTCCTCACATTCTGACACATAGCTATGAAGTGCAATTTCTTGAGCCCATTATCTCTCATTTTCACCTCATTGAAATCTGCTTGACAAAATTGTCCTGTTACAAAGCTGGTTGCAAAGACTTTCCTGTGATTTCCCCAAATGATGGTAGTCATTTCTGTAAGTGACTTTGTAAACATTTTAAGGCAATTGAGGAAGGAAATTATAGCAGAAAGTTCCACAGGAAATATCTTGAAATTTGTATTATAATCTTTCTTCCTTTTTCTTGTCTCTTTTTCTCAGGAGAAGGGATTGAACTCAAGGCCTCAAACTTGCTGGATAATTGCTATTGAATCATATACCTAGCACTTTGTTTAGCTTTAGATTGATTTTCAGATAGTTTCTTATTAACTGCCGAGGCTAGCCTCAAATCATGACCCTCCTACTACTGCCTCTCTTATAACCATGTGGCACCATGGTGTTTTAAGTATTGAAGTCCCAGTATTATACTTTTACCATACCAACTGCAAACCTCCTATACATTCCAGATTCTAGCTTATAAGTAGTTAGAATTATTGACATGTACCTCTATACCAAGCTGAATTTTCTTAAAAAGTAATCTTCAGTAGCTCTGCTAACAAAGAACTATTCATTCACTTCTCTTTAGTCTCCACTTCTCTGCCTCTGTAACTTCTTTCTCATTTTTCTCCTCACTGAATCAGGCAAGTTTGTGATAACTTCAGTTTTGTTAATGCTTTCAAAATATTCCTTGTTAGTCTAAATTCTTCATTCCTCATGTTCTATATCATAGTGATTTTCCATACCAAAAATATTTGTCTCAGCTAGGAGAGGTGACTGATGCCTGCAATCCTAGTTACTCTGGAGGCTGAGATGTAAAGATTTTGGTTGGAAGCCAGATAATATTTTCTATCTAAAAGGAACCTGGGTGCCTCCTAGAAACATAAAAAAAAAATTTCATATTTGTTATAATAACAGCTTACAAATTTAAAGTTATTCACTTGAGAAGCTTAATAGAAACAAGGAAGCAAACATGAATTTCTCTCAGGAAATCCAAGTCATTCATTACAACCCTTACTTGATTTGTGAAAGAGATGAAATCTCATTCAGAAAACATAACTAGGTTCCATTGTTACATTCTCATTTCTGTCTTTATCAAGATGATTCAGAGGAAACAGTCCTAAACAGATATGAGCCTGGAACATATTGTAAATGCCAGCATTGAATGATCTCTCCATGGTTAGAAAGAAAATCTTCACAAATTTTCATGCACCTGAACAACTCATACTATTGCTTCACTCTGAGCCTGGATGAGTTTTCCCATTTGTCCTTCTGTGGCACTGCTTCTATGTCAGGTGTGTGTCTTTCATTTTATTCGGCCGAAGTGGACTCTTATTTCTGCTTGCAAACATTCTGAGAAGCTTTTGCCAGGCCACAAGTACTACAGATAAAATTTTAATCCCATATTCTCCTCTCACAGTTCTCCTGTCATGAAAAGCTGTTTACTGAACAAAATGGAGCAATGATTGCACAGTGATATAAACCTGAGCAAGCATTATCACACTAGTCATAACACCAGAAAAGAACAAGTAGAGGAATCATTATCTGAGTATCACCAGTATCAAATTACCTATTGCTCCACATGTTTAATTGGGACAACTAATAGATGTTTTGCTAGCTGCCAGTGGCTCACACCAGCAATCATAGTTACTCAGGAGACTGAGGTCTAAAGACTGTGGTTTAAAATGAGCCCAAGATAGAAAGTCCATGAGATTCTTACCTCCAATTAACTACCATAAAGCTGGAAGTGATACTGTGGCTCAAGTGGAAGAGTGCTAACCTTTAGCAAAGCAGCTCAGGGACAGCACTCAGGTCCCAAAACCAGCACACACACAAAGATAGATGCTTCTAGTTCCTGGCCATGTTCTTGTTTATAATGCTTGTTTTGGTGAAGATTTTGTAACTCAAATAATCTTGATGCAAAGTAATAGCTATGCTGTCTTGGGCTTGTAGTCCTCAGCTTCATCTTCCTTGCCTGTACAATGAACAAATTTCTTTGCCAAACTTGTGCAGTGGGAGAATCCAGTCATAATATTCAATGTACATGCGTGAAAATGTGAACACGTAAACGGAGGGGTTGGGGTTGGGTGAGATAGAGAATAATGATCAAATTGATGACATCGATCAAGATGTACTCACAAACCGACATATTAAATTAAAACTCCTTTGTACACTACTTATGTATGATTTTGTAAGTAGAAAAAAATAAAACCAGTGCTTTTGTGCAATCCACACATCTTAGGTATAGATTGCTCAAAGCTGTTTCTTTTAAAGTATACAAGACAGAGAAGAGTGGAACAAATCATTTCCAGAATACAACTGATCAATTCTACCCCAACGTTGACATCAATAGTGATGTTGTTCATACACCCTTGATTTCATGCACTGAGAATACATATCCTTCCATCCCCCAATCCTGGGTTTAAATTCAGGGCCAAGATTCTGTCCCCCCGCCCCCCACTCATAGCTAATGCTCTAACATTTGACCCACAGATCCAATTCAGGCCTTTTGTTTAATTGGAGATGAGACTCATGGATTTTCCTGCCCAGACTGACTTCAAATCATAATCCTCAGATCTCAGGCTCGGTATATAGGTGTCAGCCGTCAGTACCCAGCTTGAGAACTCACTTTTCCACTGTAATTCTCCTTCCCAAAACTTCATAGCCCCAATCTTGGGAGAAAAGATTCAGACAGCCCCCAATTGAAGAATATTCTATAGAATCTCCTGTCCCATACACCTAAAATGGGAGAAACGCTATCTCTCTCCCTTTGATGAAAAAATAGATGTTAGATTATTATATGATAATAATAGTAGGTTTTATTATAATGCTCTCAATATCTATTCCCTTCCCCATTGATACCAGGCTTGGTTGTAGAACTTACTTTGACAAATGACATGTGAGAAGTGATGGCATGTGTCTTTTCTGAGCTTTAACCCTGTGGTTTTCACTCTTTGCATCCCCTGGGAACCTCCAGCAGTCAGTCTGGATCACAGAATGGACACCATGCTGAGTGGAAGTGGATATTGAATAGGCTTTGTAGCATGAGAGAGAGTAATCAAAATTGTAAGGTAATGCGTCCTTGGGGTTGGTTTCCCCAGTAAAATTAAGCTCACATTGAGGTCCCAGCTCTAGGTAGTCTAGGTCTCTTTCTCTCTATTCCCTCCCACTTCCTTCTCATTCTTCCTGAATATTTCCTCTTTCTCCTCAGGTGACACCAATTCTTGAGTCTCCTTATCCTAGAAACTGGTTTTAGGGTAAAACATTGTGGCTTTCTGTTTTACATTTTCTCTTAAGTGTTTCTTCACTTTTGTATTTCTGGAGTTTTCAGCCAGAAGCTCCCAAGTGTGATGGATCTTCAGATAAAAACCCTCTGCCAGGCCTGAGAAGGTGGCAGAGTGGTAGAGTGTTTGCTTTGCATGCATGAGGCCCTAGGTTCGATTCCTCAGCCCCACATAAGCAGTAAAAGCTGTAAGTGACACTGTGGCTCAAGTGGGATAGTGCTAGCCTTGAGCTGAAGAGTTCAGGGACAGTGCCCAGGCCCAGAGTTCAAGCCCCAAAACCGACCAAAAAAATTTTTACACGAAGTAAGCCTGGCCCAAAGAAGCATAGGTCCCATGGTTTCTCTTATTATCAATAATTAGTACATGTCTGAGACAAGCAGAAACTGTCAGATAACTTGATGTTAGGTGAAATGAGCCCCAAGATAAGAATTCAATTTTTTTCTTTCTTTTCATATTTATAAATGATTTCTTTGTTGCTTTGCATGTCCCTCCCCCACGGTATGCCCCCTGTGTTCACTGCACTTGATGTTGGCATACTTTGTGCAGGGGAAGTGAAAAAAACAAATTATTTAAATTGGGATACAGGTGGATCCATTGGAACAATGAGATGTGCAAGACGTTATGTTGAAAAACGAACTTTACAACTTTGGTAGGAGGGGGGTCTGAGGAGGAACCATGGGGTGGGGTCGGGGAGTTGGGAAGGGATAGGAAGGGGAATCAAAGGAGGCCGCCACAATACTTGATAAGGTATGTACTCATTACCTTGCCCATGTACTTGTAACTCTTCTGTATGGTATTTACACAATTTTAAAAAATAAATTCCTCTGCCACATCTGCCTTGTTTGCTTTCACTCTCCTCATGTTGGCATACTAGGAGGCAAGAATAACATGAAGCTCCAGAAACATTTTGGATAGAAAAAGAAACCACCGCATGGGAAGTGAGGGGTGTATTACAAGAGATTGGAGCTGAACACAGGTAGAAGGTATCACAGCTTCATCTTCAGCTGTCTTCTGAATCATTGCCCTGTTACCAGCTGTAAGCCTTTGCTCCAAAATCTATGTGGCGAATTCTGCAATTCTTACTGAATCATCCACACACAGAGACTTAGTTAGGCATTCAGTATGACATAAAATATACATTTCTTAAATCAGAGAAATCTGTACCAGAGAAAATGTGAAGAAAAAACTTCATTTAATCAGGTTCACTTCATTTTTACATGCTTATAATTTGACTGAGAGAACAATATCAAATTCTCTTAGCCTTCACAAAATCAAAATATCCAAGCAATGCACCACTGTAATGAAAAAAAAAACGTTTTACTAAAGTGAGTATTTGGAATGGGAAAATTCAAATATTATAAAACTTAAAAATTGATCAAATACCAAAAGAAAAAAATACATTGATCAATAATGAAATACAAATTTGTTTAGTAAATAAATAAAATGTTTGAGATTCTTATGCACATAGGAAATACATAGGAAAGTAAATAGGAAAGTCACTGGGATCCCATCTTACACACCAGAATAGCTATCACCAGGCAAATAAACAAACTCCTGGAGAGATTGAAATAAATCAGGAACTGTGTTTGGTGGTGTGGCATTATAAACTAGTGCAACCCATATGAGGATCATGATGGAAATTTACAAAAAAGACACATATCTTGAAGACCATTATTGCAAATTAGATCCATACTGAAAGAATATAAATCAATATGAACATACATGTTCATGGCAGCAATATTCATAGCCACTAAGCTGTGTAATCAACGTGGATGTTCCATAAGGAAAGAATAAAGAAAATGCACCTTTCATAGCTATAAACATGTTTTGGTATATAAGAGAAGTGGATGTTCCTATTATACCATTGATAAATATTTTTCGATAGATACCTAATCCTAATTTCACTGGGTTTTGTGGTATTGTGTTTTTTCTTTAATGAAGGACTTCCGTATTGATTTCAGAGTAGTTACAATAGGATGAAAATATTATATAAAATGTGCATATTAGATAAAAATTTAAATACATCAGTGACCACATACAGATCATCATATAGAGTTTATAATTTTAAGCAATTTTAAGAAGGCAACAGTAGGGGGAAAAGACAATGTTAGAAGCTTAATAACAAATATACAGATATGGAAAAATACAAAAAAAAATGGTGGAACTAATTAGTGTTAACAGTAACACAACATTTTCCTCAAGTTTTAAAAATGAAACTATTAAAATAATACTTAATAACATCAAATAACTATGGCATGGAAGCAAATATAGCATAGACATATTTTCCCCAATATTTGTTTTATTTTTTAACAAATGGATTAAAACAAAATGTAATTACATGTCTGAAGTTGATAACACTTTCAAGTGTCATTGATTGAATCCAGCAAAGGAAAGTAACCGACAAGTACAGGGTAAGAACAACCTCGGTTATGGAAGAAGATACTTAGTAGAACTTGGTGAGGAAAGAATGTTCTCCTTTTTCCTCATCAAAATAGGACAGCTACTTTTTGAGAGAACACTTGTAATGTAGTCAGAGCAGTGGAGTTACTAATTTAGGTAGTAATTTACTACTTTTATTCCCTAATCTTGTGATATGATTCCCAAATTATGTGAGTGATCCTAGATTTTCTGAGCCCTTTTTCACCCAGAGTTTCTAATTGCTCCCCATGCCAATGATTCTTCTGCTACTCTCATTTCTTTTTGTTTCTCAACTCAAATCCTGAGACCTTTAGTTTCATGAGAAAGAGCTGAAGAATTATGAGGATGGCCTGGTGTCTGAGGTAACATCCACTCCTGTTCGGAGGATCTGGGAAAGGACCAACACGTGGGCCTCATAATCAGATATTAATTGACCTCTTTGGAAATGGAGAAACTCACTCCCTCAGGCAGAATCTGTCATTCCTTGACTTTCTCTGAAGGGATTTGGTAATAGGGAACAATTCAGAAAATGAGCTTTCCCATCACCCACCACAGCCTTGTTAGAATGAACAGGATCAAAAAGTGCCCTCAGTTCCCATAGGGCTAATCAAAAGCCAAGAGATCATACATTCCTCCTCATCAGGGATCTTCTGGTAGGAATAGAATCTGGGCAAAGTTTAAGATGGAGATAAAATGAGACTGGGCCTAAGAAGGACACAAAAGAATGACCCTCTGTTTGACCACAAGTGAGTTGTGTAGTGAGACATGACAACTTCCTTCATATATGAAATTCACTAGGTGAGTTATCTCACTGCCACTTTGCAGGAGATCAGTGTCCCCAAAGGAGAAGTTGTTAAATGTTGTGACTGCCAGCTTGCTCTCTAGGCTGTTGTCTCTCCCACCCCTTCCCATGCCAGGAATGCATTGCTTCTTTTAGGCACTCAACTACTTGTCCTGACTCTTAAGCAGGAATACTGTAGGCCATTCTTTTGCCAACCTCTTGCATTTGAGGTAGAATAGGCCCATGCACTGCTCATGCCAAAGAGTAAATTCAAGAAGGTGAGTATAAGCTCATATTTGCATCAAAAAATAATCATATAGAAAGAATTAAATGAAAATAATAATTGAGACATTTAGGGTTTATAGCAGCTAAATTTAAGTAATTATTACTAACACATCTAGAATCATGGATTAGGAAGGGAACAGTGAAGTAGTTTCAATATAATTTGCAAAAAGATACACCATAGCCATAACAGGAGATGAGAGTGTGAAGGAACTATTGGCATAGTTCCAGTAACTATCTTAGGAGTGACATTGCACAGGATGCTTTTAGAATAATATCTAAAACAGAGGAACTTGCTTGGCACTGGTGCCTCACCCCTGTGATCCTAGCTACCCTGGAGGCTGAGATCTGAGTATTATGATTCAAAGCATGTCCAGACAGAAAAAGCCAGAAGTGGTATATGGCTCAAGTTGTAGAGCACTAGCATTGAGCTCAGGGACACTGCCTAGGCCATGAGTTCAAGCTTCTGGATCAGAAATACAACAACAACAATACAATAATGATAAAAAGCAATAAAAGAATGACTTAAAGATATGTGATGGAATAAGGCTGATGTGTAACTGTTTATGAAACCTACAAGAAGACAAAATTTGGAGGCAAATGATATCTATTCATGACTAATCAAGGATGCAAAGCAAATGTCAAATTACTCTTCTCAAAAACTTCAAACTTGGGCTGGGTTGGTGGCTCAGTGGTAGAATGCTTGCCTGGCATGCATGAGGCCTTGGGTTCTATTTCTCAGCGCCACATAAGTTGAAAAACCAGAAGTGGAGCTATGGCGCAAGTGGTAGAGCACGAACCTTGAGCTGAAGAGGTGAGGGACAGCACCCAAGCCCAGAGTTCAGGCCCCATGACTGGCCAAAAAAAACAAAAGAAAACAAAACAATAAAACTAAACTAAATTTCCAAACATAACTTTTCTCATAATTGAGGAGAGGCTTCTTTTAGAGGAATTCTCCTTATCTAACTTAAGGTGATCAGAACTTCAGTAGAATTTTCCTGTTGAGATGTAATGTGCCTAACTGTACTGAAGCTAATCATGGCTAGGAAAGTATGGACTGATATGTTTGTTGTATTTTTCCTCATAAATATATAATATTCTCAGGTATTATATGAAATATATTTTATAATAAACAATATATTATACATGATATATAATATATTACATATATTATAATATAACATATATATTAACAGACTTCCTAATTTTAGTTAGGAACAAGCAACATATTAAAAGAAAAATGCTTGAATCTCTGAGTAATTTCTCTACAAAAGGACAATTCCACGTTTCATTCTTATTTCCCAAAGACCAACATAGGAAAGCGATGCCCATGGAGGTGGTTCCCTGGATTTTGGAAACTGTTATTGCATATATATATATATATATATATATATGAAATATTGTTTTATACTAGTGAATATATCTAAAACTATAATAACAGATAAATAAGTGAACACCTATGTGCACACACACTAAATCACTTTCAAATATAAGAATTTCTTTTCTGTGCTGCCTATTCACCTACAGAGAGAGTACATGAGTTGCCATTGAATTGTCCTGGAAGTTCTTTATCTAGCTACTCTAGCTTCACATCCTTTGTTCTGTAAGTAGTCAGATGTTATGTGTTCAACATACTTGTTACAGGCAAAAGTATCCACCCTGACATACAGAGAAACATGGATTTCAGAAATGCCACAAATAAGTGTGAGGTACACAGTACTTTTCATAATTGAATAGATTACATATTTATTAGAAAGCTCATAAGAAAAAATATTCAGTGTAGGATGAAACACTTCAGAAAACTACAGTTTAAATTACGTATAACTGGGTGGAGGTAGCTCATGCCTGTAATATTTGCTAATCTGGAGGCTGGAATATGAGGATCACAGTTCAATGCCAGGTTGAGAAAAGTCCCCGCGGGACACTTATCACCAATTAATCATTGAAAACTAAAATTGATTCTGTGGCTCGAAGTTGTAGAAAGCTAACCTTGAGCAAAAGACATCAGGATTAGTGCCCAGGCTCTGAGTTCAAATTCTGAAATAGATAAGAAATAAAATAAAAAATAAATTGCATATAATTTTTTTACCAACTCTGTAAAAGGAAAATAGGATATGACACATGGCAACATAAGACTTCAAATTACAAAGTTCCAGGGCATTTCCTCACTCTTGACAACTAGGAGTAATCCATATCAAGAAAAAAGATAAACAATTTATACCAAATTTCAAAATATATTATACAAAGTAAATGCAACAAACATGCATTCCACAGTCTAGTAACATCATATTGTATAAAGAATCTGATTAACTGATTCATGAAAACCAATACTATGCAGTTAAAACATCCAATATCTCAGGTGTCAACTTTGCACAATACTTTCAATCTATGAAGTCTGTTTTGTATATTTTCCAGCCCTATCCATCCCACAATGGCAGAAAGCTCTTCCTGAGAAAGTCCAGAGACCTGTCTACTGTGAGTGCTCAATGTAGACCAGTTTCCATTCTCTATTATTTGGGCATGTTATAGACTGAATATCTGATAACTTGGAAAAGGCACAATTTGGGACTGGCTTCCATCTATGTTTGGGCCAAGGGATAATTAACCTTACCAATTTCTTAAATTTTAGGTCATCACATACTCACTTCATAGCCCTTAAACATTAAAAATACCTATCCATATAAGTCCGCATTACATACTTATTACTGTTTTTCTTCATTTGTCATGTTTTACATATTTGTGTATCCCAGTGTTTGTTCTGTAATATTCATTCTCATGGTTGTTATCACTGAATACGTGTAATTATTTCTGTTTTTTCTCTCCAGCTCTGTTTTTTCTTTAATTCAAGTCCTTAATAGCATCCTGTCTACTGACAACTAGCTACTGATTTTAACAAACTAAAAAGAACCCAAAGTGAGCTTTGATCTTTATATACATACCTATTCCTCATTACTATTTAATTAAGTGATAACTCTTCTAGTTGTCTTGTCAAAATACCTGGCAGTCATTTCAGACTTACATACTTTTCACACGTCATATTTAATCTATGACCAGGTTTCAACAAATTAACTCACAGAATATTTTAGGAACCATACGTACATAAAATATGTGTGCTAGTACTATGAATTAAATTCAGAGCCTAGGTTCTTTTACTTTTCTTTTTTGCTCAGGCTGGCAGGCTTCCATTTGAACCACAGCTCAACTTTTAGCTTTTTGGTTCTTAGTTGAAGATAAGTGTGTCGTGGTCTATTTAACTAGTCTAGCTTGAAACTCTGATCCTCTGTTTTCAGCCTTCTAAATAGCTAGATTTAAAGGCATGCACCACTAAAACCACCCCTATTATATTTGAATGAAAAATAAATTTAAAGAATGAATATTTCATGGGACCTATGTTTCTTTGGGCTTGGCTAACTTCACTTAATACAATTTTTTCCGTCTTTCCATTTCCTAACAAATGAGCCAATGTCATTCTTTCTGATAGAGGCATAGAATTCCATTGTGTATATATACCACATTTTCTTGATCCATTCATCTACTGAGAGGCATCCCATGGTTTCCCTTATTTGCAATATCTAGTATATTTATCAGTCAAGCAGAAAAGGTCAGATAAGGTGATGTTAGGAAAATGAACCCTAACATATGTATTCAAATGTTTTTTTTTTCTTTCATGCATTTGTTTCTAACACATTTATACGATTATTTCTTTGTTGCTTTTTATGTCCCTCCCCCACAGTATAACCTCTGCTTTCACTGTATTTGATATCAGTATAATTTGTGGAGGGGAAAGGGAAAAACAAGTCGTTTAAATAAGGATAAAGGTGGACCCGTTGCAACAATGAGAAGTACAAGTTGTCATGTCGAAAACGAACTTTACATCTTTTAAGGGGGGGAGGATTAGATAGGGGTGGGGAGAGGCTGGGAAGGGATGGGAAGGGGAACAAAGGAGGAGGCTACAATGCTTGATAAAAAATGTACTCATTATCTTGCCCATCTAATTGTAACCCCTCTGTACAGTATTTTCACAATAAAAAAGAATGAATATTTCTAATATTTTCAAATCAGTATGTTTTCATTTACACCAAAACACATTGCCTTAAATGTTTTTTGTTATTCCAGCTCTCTTACCAAGAAAGGAAAGGAATAATTCACAACCAAAGATGCTCTGAATGTATAAATGTTCAAGCCTGCAAGCCAAAATTTCTTTGCTGGGAAATAACAAAGGATGATATCGTCTAAGGCAAAGCAGGAGAAAATGCTCTTCACTGAAATTACTAGAAGTTGATGAAGATGAGGAGGAGCAACTTTATCCAGAAAGTATAACAGTGGTTGTTGTCGTAGGATGACTCTAGTGGATAAGTGTAGCCAATCTTAGAGGTTGTTTATAGCGATAGGGAGAATATTTGAAGGTGCATATGTGATTACAAAGGAGAGCTTTCTTGAAGATATATGTTTGTAGCATAGTTTGTATACTGTTGAGAAAGAGGCAAGATAGGGATGTTGACATAGCAATATTCATATCAATGGAAAAACAATCTAGAGAATATAGATTCTACAAAGAACCAAAGGAATCCAGAGATACATCTATTTTTCATACAATTGTTCCAACGGAATAAAGACCAACATGGTTTATTTAAAGTAAGAATTAGTCTAATGTCTGCACACTCACACTTAACAAATATTTATTGTAAACTTACTGATTGTATTCTTGGTAGACTTTCTTATTGTTAACAGACAAAAATTGCTTGAGTGAGACACAGGAATCTTAAGAAAGACTTATAGATAAAGGACATAGTGTGATAGAAGAGGAAACCATGGTAGGAAAATGAAACTTACTTTTTGTTGGTCACAGGGCATGAAGTCAGGGCCTGAGTACTGTCTCTCAGCTCTTTGGTTCAAGGCTAGCCCTTTACCTCTTTGGGGCAGAATATCACTTCGGGTTTTTCGTTGATTAGCTACAGACAAATCTCATAGGCTTTCTTCCCAAGCATGTTTAGAACCATAATTCTCAGATCTCAGCCTCATGACTAACTAGGATTTTAGACGTGAATCACTAGTATCCACCACCCCACAAACTGAAACTTTTGAGCTTCTAGTGATTTCAATCAATTTTCAGTGAAAACCTCAAAAAGTGTGGTCAGGAAAGACCTCATAGAATGGTTCTTTCAATATGATTGATCTTCAGTTCAAATCATATCTTCTTGTCACCTCTTGGCATCAGCAGAGCCTGGGTGTATTCTATCACAAATGTAAAAGACTAGCAAAAGGATAGCCTATGGTATTTCTGCTTAGGAGTCAGGACAAGTAGTTGAATGCAGGAATGAAGCAATATGTTCCTGGCATAGGAAAGCGTGGGAGAGACAATAGACTAGAGAGAAAACTGGTGGACACAACATTTAACCCCTTCTCCTTCGAGGAAAATGACCTCCTACAAAGTGGCAGTAACACAATTAACCTACTGCATTTTCTGATATGAAGGAAGGTGTCATGTCTCACTAAACAACTCACTTATAGTCGAAGAAAGGGAAATTCTTTAGTGTCCATCTTAGGCCCAGTCTCAGTTAATCTCCATCTTAGACTTTGTCCAGTTTCTATTCCCACCAGAAGGTCCCTGACGAGGTCCTGTGGGAACTGAAACCACTATCAGTTTTGGATCTGTTCCTTCTGTCAAGGCTGTGGTGGGTGGTGGGAAAGCTCATCCTCTGAATTGTGCCCTAGTTCCAAATCTCTTCAGAGAAAGTCAAGGAATAACAGATTCTGCCTGAGGGAGTGAGTTTCTCCATTTCAAAAGAGATCAATTAATATCTGATTCTGAGGCCTAGGTGGAAGTCCTTCACTAGATCCTCTAAGCTGGAGTGAAAGTTAGCACAGACTCCAGGCCACCCTCACATTTCTCCATCTCTTATGAACAAAAATATTTACAGGAGTTGAGTTCATAAACAAGGAAAAATGATAGTAGTAGAAAAATCATGCCCAGTGGGAGGAATTAGAAATTCTGGGTAAAAATGAGGTCACAAAATCTCCTAGGATCACTCACGTAATTCGGGAATCACATCATAAGATTAGAGAATAAACATAATAAATAACTGTCTAAATTAGTCACACTATTGTTCTGACTACAAGTGTTCTTTTAAAAGCTAGGTGTCCTAGATCTAAGTTGATAAGGAAAAGAAAGCACATTCTTTCCTCACAAACTTCTACTGAGTATCTTCATCCATAGCACAGGTTGTTCTTACTCTCTACTTTTTTGTTACTTTTCTTTTTGGATTCTATCAATGATATCTGACAGTGTTAACATCTTCAGATATAACTATATTTTATTTTAATCCATTTGTTATGAAATTAAACAAATTATGAGGAAAATCTTTCTATGGTAAATTTTCTTCCATGACCTACTTTTTTGATATTATTAAGTATTATTTTTATAGTTTCATTTTTTAAAATTTGAGCAAAATGTTTTGTTAAATTAACACAAATCAGTTGCACATTTTTCGTATTTTTCCATGTCTGTATATGTGAAAATATATCTTGATCAGCACCCCATATGTTTTCTTCATCTTCTTTCCTCCCTTCCCACACAAACACAGATATCTTCAATCACATCAACATTTTTGGCCATATTCTCTCTCCTTCACAGTTCTGATCCTTCTGTGAATTCCTGCTATTACATATACAAAATACAGATCCTGTTTTGTCTTTTCATAAACATTTTAAGTGTATTTTATGTTTTGGAATGAGTTTCATCAGTGTACACCAAATATGCATATACTTCATTCAACTTGACCATGCAGATGAATGTTTTTCTAACATTCATCCATCTTCTACCATTCAACAGTTTCTGATGTATCTTATTTTATACTTTCTTCATTTACCTTTTCAAGATAATTTCTTATTAAGCTTCTAGCATTATCTTTTTCCCAATTGTTGCCTTCTTAACATTGCTTCAAATTATAAACTATATATGATCATCCTGTATGTGTTCACTAATATATTTAAATTTTGGTCTAATATTCATCTATTATAGGATATCCTTAACCTGTTGTAACTGCTCTGAAAATCAATAGGGATGTTCCTCAAAAAAGCAAAAGCATAATGCCATAAAAGCCCATGAAATTAGTATTAGGTGTATATCCAAAAATACGTTGCAATGAAACAGTAGAAGAATTCACTTCTCTTATATCTGAGAATATGTTTATAGCTATGAACAGCACATTTTCTTTATTCCCTTTACTGGTACACCTAGGCTGATTGCAGATCTTGGTTGTTATGAATACTGCTGCCATAAACACGGATGTTCATGTTGAATCATATTCCTTCAATATGTATCCAAGTTATTTGTAAAGGTCAATAAAATATGTGGGGTTTTTTTTGGTATTTTGTAAATCTCCATTCTGAGCTCCATATGGCTTGCACTAGTTTACAATTGCCACACAACTAACCACAGTTCCTGATTTATTTCAACCTCTCCAGGATTTGTGTTTATTTGTTTGAGTGGTTATAAATATTCTGATGTGTAAGATTGGAGCTCAGTAATTTTTTGATATGTGGATAAGAATTTCAAATATTTCATTTATTTATTAAACATTTACATTTGTACTTCATTCCTGATCAGTGTCCTTTTTGGTATTTGACAAATTTTAAGTTTTATAATTTGTGATTTTTTCCCATTCCAACTATTAACATTAGTTAAAAAATTATTACAGTGGTGCACAATTTACTAAAATCAAGTGATTGTACATTTATAACACTGTTTTTTTGTTTGTTTGTTTGTTTACACCCAGGCAATTATTTCAATAAAGATGTTGAACTTCTTTCACTAGAAAAGTAGATTGAAAGGATAGTATCTCATATTTGTGCTAAGATAATCTCAAATAACAGTCACTGCGTAGGCCCTAACAATTGGGCAAAGTACAAGCAGACCATAGGAATCTGATCATCAAGAAGATGAAGGGATAAAAGTATACAGAAGGACAACTTTAGAACGTTGACTAAGAATTTGTGGAGGGGGGAAAACCACTAGATACAAAATTTCAATGCTGAAGGGAAGAAGTGTTTTACCCTAAAACTCAGGTGTGTCTGTTTCACACCACACACACACACACACACACACACACACACACACACACACAAACACACACACACACACACACACACACACACACACACACACACACACACACACACACACACACACACACACACACACACACACACACACACACCTCGTGTACACATAGAAATCCAGGAGCAGCTGTATCTGGGACAACGAAGCTTTTTTCCTCTTGCTATCAGATAATCAAACATGATAGTGCAGTTGGCTCCACAGCCACCATACACTTGATCAGGAGGAGGGAAAGGATGCCTTAGACTGCAGCACAGCCTTGTGTATCCCTGGCTTTCTGTGTAAGAATGAAGTTCGTGGTCCCATAGGCATGGGTGGCCAAGGTGAAATAGGTGTACACTTTGTCTGGAGGATGGCACACCATGAGCCTTGCATGCATGGCGAACCAGTTGTGGGAAGCCCTGTGAGCATCTCCATAATGACCTCTCAATGGCATGGAGTTGACACTGTACTTGGATGTGGCAGGAGGCAGGAGGACAGCTGGAATCCAGAAGGTGGAAGAGGAACAGGAGTGAATGGGCCTTTCTATGGAGAATCCTAAGGCAAGCTAAGGAAGTTCCCAGCTCACACATGACAGCCACCATGCTGGTCCCCAGAGGACACACCTAGTCTTGTCAATGGCAGAAGTCCAGATCTAGAGGTGGAACGTCCCCAGTGGCCCTTGTCCTGGCTGGGCTGGAACAGCACCAGCTAAGAATGTTTCCTCCACACCGCTGTGCATGGCCTCCCAGACACTGCTCTGTGGGGCAGGCCGAGGCTGTGCTGGCCATTCCTGGTGCCAGGTCCGAGACCAGTCATAGACTGAGCCCACAGCATTGGAGCTGCCCCTCACAAACTTCCAGCAGGCGTCAAAAGAGGGACACTGCAGCTTGAATCCTGTGGCGTCCACCCTCCACACCCCCAGAGTTTGCCTCCAAGTTCCTGCCTTTGTTGTTGAAATTTTTCATCCACTGGTAGTCTCCTTTCTCATTGTCTGCTTTGCCAGCACTTGAGACTCCTTCCTCTCCTCACTAGACTGCCAGACTGCAGGGGATCTGCCCCAAACATCCCACCTCAAAGACACTCGCCAGACCTAGCTATCATAGGGGTGGCTGCTGCCTGAGCCACTGACCTGCCCCTCCTTCCTCCCCTCACCAGCCTCTGTGGGGGTCTACCTTCCCCTCCCCACCACCCCCAGCACCAACCCCAGTGCAGCCTCCCCCGTGTCCTACCCTCCTCTCCTCACCCCCACCCCTAGCTCCAACCCCAGCATGGCCACTGCTCTGGGAAAGCCAACTGCGTGCCCCAGGTAGCATCAAGGGTGCCACAGTGTGTGGCTGGCTGAGAGCTGAAGGCAGCATAGGTCTCTCTGATCAGTGTCTTTCACTTTACTTACTCATGTATTCATTATTAATTTAGTATTTAATTTTTGGGTCTTATAAGTATCATTTCATTAATCCTTTGCAGAATAGCTGGAAGAAATATGGTCCCAAAATGCAGATTGTCTGTTTAATTCTTTCCAGATTCAGAGATGTTTTAGGTAGTCATAATAATAATGATTTCTCATTTCCATAGCAGAGTGCTATTCAGAAATTATTGCTTGTGCATCTGTTATTAATTATTTACAATACTTAAAACTTTTAAATTTCAAATATTACAGGAAGATCTTTGATTCATGTTGAGTGGATTTTTGTGAGTAGGTGGAGCTGTTGTATACATTCCTGTGTGTGTATGTATGTGTGTGTGTAGGGGAGTGTACATGTATTATTGAAATCACAGATACAGATGATGAGTGTTGTTCTGAACTTGTGTCCTTTTTCTGAGATATATATTGTGGTGTTTCTTTGTTGATGGTAGGCTCCGACTGCTTGCCTTTGCCTGATGTGCACTTTCCAGCTCAATTTTTCAATAAAAGCTTCTTATTGAGCATATAGGGCTCTAGTATTACTTTGTCTTTAGTCTGCCATCAGTGATCATATTTTCCTCTTTAAAAATTAACAATTAATATAAATTTTATTTCCTACTTGATTTCCCCTTTAATTTGCATTCAGAAATATGTATTATAAGACCTTTGAGCTCTGTATTCATGATGAAAAACCATTTTGAAATTTCTCTTTAATTCTCTTGTTAGCATCAAGATCTTGAATTTTTTGTAGTTTTAGTTTAAAATACCCTCCTTTGTGATTTTGGCAGGAGGAGAAAAACAATTACTGGTAACAATGACAGCAGTTTTATTTGTTAAAATATCAGATAATTCATAATTTTGAATATGTCTAGTGGCAAAGGAATATATTTGCTCAATAGATTTGCTTGATAAATCCATGCACAAAAATACCACTTGTAGGGACTGGGAAGGTGCCTCAGTAATAGACTGCTTACCTTGCATGCATGAGGCCCTGGGTTGGATTCTTAAGCACCATGTAAAGCAGAAAAGGCCAGAAGGGGTGCTGTGGCTCAAGTAGTAGAGCACTAGCCTTTGGCTGAAAAGCTGAGGGACAGCAACTAGGCCCAGAGTTCACCACCAGCAACAAAAAATAAATAAATAAAACTCAAATCAAAAACATTAATTTCAAATGTTGATTATCATGTTACTTAGGGGCAGGGTGTCAAGACATAATATACCTCTGTCCCAAAGCTTTCAGAAGGATTTCAACACCTGACAATTACTGAAAAAAAGTAAAAAAAGAGCTCTGCCAACAACATAGAGAATCTGCACTGAAACATAAACAGTTACTAAGAATGGAGTACTTTTTATAATATTTCTTAAGAGATTCTGGCTCTATATTAATTATCATATAAATTAACCTTTAAAAACTCCACAGATGGGTCTGAGTCTTAAGGGCCTCTAACAAAAACCAGAGGAGAGAATCATCAACCCTAATTTTTAAAATTGTTATTGTTAAGATAGTGTATACATGGGTCACTATTTTGTAAGTCACGTAATGAGTTAATTTCTTATTGGACAGTCTCATCACTTCCTTTGCTCTCTCTCTCTTCTTTTCCCTCCTGTCCCTGTTCACAAATGGTATAGTTCATTGTAAAAATAATATATACAGAGAACCATCGCTGCATTTGTTTCCCTGTTCTCCATGAACTTCTGTGACTTCCTCACTGCCCATAAATGGATAAAAAAGAACAAAAAAATCCCTCTTGTTTCCAATTCCTGGAATTCATTTCAATATAAACATCAGTAGTTTTATGAGAGTGTCAAGGTCTGTCCACACATCCCGAACACTTATACTTCAAGCAACAATTCATAATTCCCACCAGATTCTAAGGTCCAGAAAGTATTTCTTTTCTATTTCCACACAGGAAGAAGCTGAGATTCAGAAAGGGTAAGTAACTGACTGGAAATACTGGGTTGAGCATTGAAGCTCACTCTTATAGCGTACCTAATCCAGAAAGTGAGATCTTAAAACCACAGTTTGAAACCAACCTAGATTGGCATATCCATTACATGTTGATCTCCAGATAACCAGCAGACTTGTGTGTTTCAAGTGATAGAGTTAGAATGCCACTAGTCTTGAATGAGGAACATAAAGGACACTGCCAATACGTTGTTTTTTTAACAACCAATGCTATCCCATACAAAATCTGACACCACACACACACACACACACACACACACACACACACACACACAAACACACACACACTTTAGAAAAGATGTTAGTAATTAAATCCAAATAGTTTATTTTTTTATTTTCATATGTTTTAGAATTAGTTTTAGTGAGATTTGCCTTGGTAGTCTCTGCTGATGAGCCACAATTTGAAAACTGTTGAAATGACTACCCATATCCGGGGTCAGAGAAACATTCTCCTATTTAAGTGTTCCTCCTTTCTAGCAATGATAAATTGTCTTTCCTTGGCCCAGTTTCCACTTTGGGACTCAATATCTTAGACTTTCCTGTCTTAATAAGCAGGATTATAGGTGGCAACTATTGTACTGGACTGTATGTGACTTGGGAAAAGTGTTCAAAGTTCACTATTCAGTTGAGGTTGTTAGCACTCACCCATGATCATTCTGTGCTCAGAATTGGGAATTTTTAGGGCCAGGAATTCAGGGGAAGCACTGTGTGCTACTTCACATTTTTGATTTACTAACAGATTTCCATCCATGGTTTACTTTAAGCATTGTGTGAAGAGAATGATTGCCTCTAGGAGACAGAAGCACTGCACTAACTGTTGCTCTCAGAACACAGGAGGAAGGAAAAGAATTTCTGAATGAGCCATATAGCCTAGACACTGAGTTCTTAGAAACTCAGTCTGCCTGTTACATTCCTTTCAACCTAGAAAGTCAGAGCCTGAAGGGGCTTGTAAGTTCCATTTATATTCCAGATCATGGGACTCCCTTCCCCTCAGTCCTTCTGACCCTTTGCTTTAGGGTTTGACAGTGTGTCTTTCTTTCTTGTTACTTCATTGCATATTAAGAACACCCAACCGCAGGTTTCCATTGTCCTAGTAGATGTTTTGCATTCCAGGACCTTCCTTCCAGGGAACTCTCTTCTTGAGACCTCATGTGCATATATCCACAGAAGTGAGTGAGTCACAGACTGTGGAACATAGTTGCTTTATGGTGATCAACTCAGAGACTCATACAGGTTGAATTTGGAGCCTTTCTGAGAGGCCTCAGCCTAGGCACTGTGGGCAACATTGACAGCAATTCCTCAGAGCAATACCACTGATAACAAGTGAGCCCTGACTAGTCCTTAGTCCTTGACAGTTCTACTTAGGGGTGTGAACAAATGAGTAGGCATGTTTAGCCTATTGCACAGTACACCAAGCACTGAAGTCATTTTAAGCTTAGGAGAAAAATCTCCCTGTGTAAAGCAGTACACATAAGAAGCAGATGATGTGCCACACTCAAACGCTCCAGGAGAAAAGAGTGTATTGATGTCTACACAGATGGGAAATAATATTCTGAGGGGGGAAGGGAAGAATTCAGATATTAATCTATGAATTATTTATATAAGTTTTTGAATTCCTAAACCAACTTCCTTGCTTCCTCTTAAATCTAGTTTCAAGAAGTGGTGGAGTTTTTATGATCACAAAATGGAGGTTTTAAACCCAGGCCCAAACTCTAGGTGAGCTTCTTAGATCTTCCCACCTGCTACTAATACCAAATAAAGAGATGTGGTGAAGATCAGGAAAGGACATTGATTAGACTGCAGCCATAACATGACAACAATTTAGCGCAACTTCAGAACACTAAGCAATACTCACCAATATTTCTATTCACCCATGTCATTAGGTCTGAGTTGTATCTAGGGGTACTCAGTGGCTTCAGAACAGGAAGATCTAGGGCAGAGCCCAAGACTGGTCTGGAATTTTGTAAATAAACTAAATTGTTTGATGGAAACTCTTTGTACTGTCGTAATGGAAATGTAGAGACTGATCACAGCACATTTGCACGTTTGTCAATGAGCAGTGATTGGGAGGGGAGTATTTAAGATGCTACCCATGTTCTTAGTTGCCTAGTACTACCTTGGATTCCAGAGTTAATCTTGATAAATAGATATAGAAGTTACATGTAGCTTGCTATGCCCAATTCACACCTAGAGAGGCAGATGAGAAATTGGAAGGGTTTGGTGTGAAAGCCACAGGTTGATCCAAAGCAGAAATCAAAGGATGTGGAGATGAAGCAACTACCTGGGAGGAAAAGGAGAGACAGTTGAAGTTGATGATCACCTAGAGGAGACAGAGAAAGTTTGAAGCCACATTTGGTCCTGTAGATCAAAGTAACCCATCTGAGGTAGAACAGTCTGGCTTTCCAGAGCCACAGAGATGTTGGAAGAGCAGCTGCAAGTGCTCTTGCCCATTTCAAGGGAGCTCCCAAAATACCAGGGTAAGAACTGGTACCTTCCCAGAGCACTGCTGCTGAGCAGTCCTCAGATCCCTTGCTACCATGATAATTGACGTTGGAGAGAAGCAGTGAGATTTGTAAAAGTTGATTGAAGCTCACTATGTGGAGCCTGTTCTGCAGGATTGTGGAGTGTCCTCTCTCAGGATGCTTAGGGAAAAGACCCCAAAGTCACTGTCAAACATTGCAATCTATTTGGAGTAGACATTTATGGATGGAACATGCCTGAACCCAACATACTGATAATGAGTTGCTAGCAGTAGTTACCTAAAGATCTGACAGCCAAAACTGGAGAGGGAAACACTGAGCTCTGCACCACATCAGTATACCATGCAAATTGCTTCTATCCTAGTACTGGCTAAACAGTTTGCACACCCATGACATTGTTACCCTGATTGTGCCACCTTAATCCCTCACAACTTTTACTCTTTCACTTTCTCTTTTCCTCCTTATCCCTGCTAAACTGTCTGGATACCTGTGTTAACTACTCCAATCCCTGCAATGTTGTTGCTGCTACACAATTTCTTGGCAGTGCAACTTAGCGAATACAGTCACAATTCCCCTTTCCCAGGTATCCTATTCTCTGCTACTCTGTTCTGCTACCTATAATTCATAACACCATTGTTCCAGCCACATGATCCCTGACACCCCTGTGGCTGATACCACTTTCCCTAACATAGAATGGTCGGAGCTAGTTGACTTGGGTACTGCTGTCTTTTTTTTTTAATTTAATTTCATTTTATTTGTGAACATACTGTACAGAGGAGTTACAATTACATGGGCAGGATAATGCGTATATTTCTTACCAAGCATTGCAGCCTCCTCCTTTGTTTACCCTTCACATCCTTTCCCAGCCTCCCCCCTCCCCCCCAATCCCAATCCTTCTCCTTCCCCCCCTGCCCCCCCCCGCACCGACGTTGTAAAGCTCGTTTTGGACATGACAACTTGTACTTCTCATTGTTGCAACAGGTCCACCTGTATCCTTAAAGAACTGTTTTTTCCCCATCTCCTCCACAAGTTATACTGACATCAAATATAGTGAAAGCAGGGGTTATTCCTCAATACAATAAAGGCTGTATATGACAAACCTACAGCCAGCATTATACTCAATGGTTAAAAACTAAAGCCATTTCCTCTTAACTCAGGAACAAGACAAGGATGCCCACTCTCTCCACTTCTCTTCAATCTAGTATTATAATGCCTAGCTACAGCAATAAGACAAGATGCAGACATAAAGGGGATCCAAATAGGGAAAGAAGAAATAAAACTCTCCCTCTTTGCAGATGACATGATCTTGTATTTAAAGAATCCCATAGGCTCCACTCCCAAATTACTCAAGCTGATTCAAAACTTTGGCAAAGTAGCAGGTTATAAAATTAACCCCCAAAAATCAATGGCTTTTCTGTATTCCAACAATGAGAAAAGTGTGGCTGAAATTAGGAAAGCATCTCCATTTGTAATAGCCCCACAAAAAATAAAATACCTAGGAATTAACTTAACTAAAGAAGTGAAGGAGGAAGTGGTGCTGTAGCTCAAGTGGTAGAGCACTCGCCTTAAGCTGAAGAGCTAAGGGACAATGCCCAGGCCCAGAGTTCAAGCCCCATGACCTACCGAAAAAATAATCAATATAATTTTGAAAATTCACATATGTGAATTATCAGATTATCATTATCCTCAAAGCTGTCTTTAGAGGCAAGAATATTGTATTCCTTTTCTAATGAATTAATGGAGTAATCTTACTTTGGAATGGACAGACATCCATGACACTTGTTCCAAAACAAGAAAGATACTGGAGAAAAAAAGAGGAAGTAGACCTAAGGCTGATGAAATGAGCATATTTCCTGTTTGGACTTAAAAAGGATTTTTGTACAAACAATAAGAATTTCATCTTAATATTATAATTACAAAATCTAGGTGCTACAGGACATCTTTTAAATATAATATTTAATGCTGTTGGATTACTTGAAGAAAAAGTTTCACAGAAAACCTTAAATTCCAGAAAAACTGCAATGCTCCAATAAACACTAAGAAGAAATATAATTTAAATATCCAAACGGGTTGTGGGAAAATGGTCAGGTTCTCACAGGCAGCCCACTAAGTATCTCTGACCAAAAGAAGATCTAGTGCCACAGCCACCCATTACCTCAAGAGATCCACTCCAATCAAACTTTAAATACCTAAAGTCTTTTTCTACTACAAAAGGACTATCCTAGCAGGCAAACAAGAAAAGGCAAAAGAGAAAAAGTGAATGGGACTCTTCTGGAGCACCTGTACCACATAGGTCTATGCAATGCTGCACTAGGACTTCCTGCAGAGTTTTAGCAGAGGAGCACCCAAAAGCTGAAGAAAGTGCTCAATACTATACCTGTGAAATGTTAGAAGAGAATCTGGTGAAGATCTCTGAGTTGGTGAATGCCTCCCCCATTCCCCCCCCCTGCCCAGCCTATGGGGAAGGAGCAAACTTAGTATTACCGCCACCATTACAATTGCCAGAAATTGGCACCACCGGGTAAGCCCCCAAAATCAGCCCATACCTGCAGCACTGGCAGGATCCCAGAGGGCTCCTGTCAACCCTGCACAAGATCTCCAGGAAACCAGAGCTGCAGCCAATCGCTCTATGCTCTATGGGCCAATTGCGCAGCCGATTGAGCTTTCTGATGGGACTGCTCCCTCCTGCTGCCCTGCACAGACCCCTGGCCACTCTAACCTCTACCCAGTCCTCCCAGTGCCAGGACTCCTCACACCACCACATAGGAGAGAGACCCTTCAGCATCAGCAAAGCCATCCCCCCACCTAGATCTGCTAGCACAGAGACCCTCTGATTTAGAACCTGCCAACTCCATCTTAGCCACCATAGCACAGGCTCTGTGGTCCAGGGCACCACCAACTACAGACTTGTGAGTAACAAAACTGGGTCCACGCCCTGGGGGTGGTAATTCTCTGAGGGATCCCAAAGCCCCCTGACACAAGCCCCCTTCCAAAAGGGATGGATCACATCAAAACCGAACACAGACATAAGCTCTGTTCCTAAGGCTCCTGTGGCTACCTGGGAAACCCTGGGAACCAAACTCCAGGCCGATGATAGCAGTCTACAAACCTGAAACCCCCAAAACTGCCTGCCACCAGGCGTGAGAATGGAACTCTTGATAGCAGGCACCCTCCCCAATCAAAAAAGCCATCTGCTCCCAACCAAGCCACAAGGAAAGTGGACTACAGCAAGGCACACAAGGTTCCATCAGGAATCTGCTCTGAGGACTACAGGGAGAATAAACTCCCCAAAGAACCCGAAAAAACCATTCTTTAGTATTTTCTTCTTGTTTTTGTTTTGTGTTGTTAGTTGAAATGTCTGATCATTTGTTGTTCATTTGTATTTCTATGTGTTACTTAGGTGTATTGTGATTTAGGATTTGCTATACCACTTAAAACTTCTGTTTTTCATTATTATTTGGTATCTGCTTCTACTTTACAATTTGCGAATATGTAAGTTTTTTCTTCTTTCTTTTCTTCTCACTCCCCCTTCACCTCTCTCTCTCTCTCTCTCTCTACCTTACACTATTACTCCATCAGGGCTCCCCTTTCTAGTTCTATGCACAAATAAGGCCTCCTTCTATGTGAGTAAACAATAATTACAGGAGTTAACTTAGAGTAAGCAACTTTTCAATAATATCTGACTGATATTTTTCTAATCTCAGCAAGTCTCCCCAATACACTTTCTTATTTTCATCTTGATCTCTAAGCTACTCCCTACATAATATTTCTTCAAATTCTTTTCAACCTGTTACATTCAGTAACAAGGTATTTATTCTCTTCCTACTACATATACCTCTCTCCTAAGCTGTCCTTACCCCTCTACTATCATTATACCCAAGTTCACTTCTGAAATTAAATTTATATCTCTCTAATCTTAACCCTTCATTTCTCTATCTAATCCAGCCCACTGATACTTAATGATTTATAAGTGACCCAACTTACAGTTGGTTCTATATTTGACTACAAAATTGGTTCCATTTGACAACTTTGAGTACAGGGGGCCCATCTTGTTAACTCTAAAGAGCAGACTGCTTATTAATCAAACCTAGATTGCCTCAAAAGTTACAACTATATGCAATCTCGACCCCAAAGCCAAAATATCCCTCTGCAAGCAAAGAAAAAGAGAGCTAAACAGGAAAACACCTAACCTTACCACTGAAACCCTAAGATCTACCCATTTACACGACATCGGGTTGGCTCCGGTCCTAAAAGACTGTCCTACTCTTGTAGCAATGTGGTTCTTGTCTCTAAATGGGCAGAACTAACTGCAGAAACACAAGAAAAATAGCAAATAAACAAATCCCACCATCATCTCCACATAAAAAAGCTACATAGCAGTCCCAGTATGACATAGAAGATAATGATCAAGATAGATTAAAAACATGGCTGGTAAACCTGCTGAATGAAAAATTGGAAACCCTACATGGGGTTATCAGAGAGTGCAAAGAGGTCAACCAGAAGTTAGTAGATGACTTCACGGCCTCCACAAATAAAAAGGTAGAGGAACTCCAGCAGAGGGAGAAAGAATCTAATGAAAAGATAGGAACCTAGATTATGGAGTGGAAAGAAAAGTCTGATAACCAACTCCAGGAGGTAAGGCAATCTATTCAAGACTTGAAAGAGAACCTTAATAAAGAGCTGGGCACCATTAAGAAAGACCAGCAAGAAGGAAAGGAGTTAAACACCAAAGTACAAAGTCTTCAACCTACAAGGGAAGAAGCCGAAGAAAGAATATAAGTAGCTGCAGACAGTTTAGACTCCATAGAGAAAGAGCACACCATTTTTCATAACAAAATTAAGCATGACAGATCAATGCAGGAAATACAGGAAACGTTCAGAAAGCTTAATTTGAGAATAATAGGAATACAAGAGGGGCTGGAGAGGGAAGCCAATTGATTAGAAATGCATTCAGCAAAATCCTAGCAGAGAACTTCCCAAATATACAAAAGGACAGTCCCATACACATGCAAAAAGTTTTAGAAACCCAAATAGACCAGAATAGGACATCCCACCTCTACATTACAATCCACACCGCTCAATAGCCACTAAAGAAAGAATTCTTAAAGCTGCCAGGGAGAAGAGATCAATCACATATAAAGGTAACCCAATCAGAATTACCTCAGATTTCACAGAAGACACTATAAAAGCAAGAATGTCCTGGAAAGAGGTATGCCATGTCTTAAAGTCAAATAACTACCAACCAAGAATAATCTACCCAGCTAACCTCTCATTCACAGCAGAAGGACAAATAAAAACCTTCCACAGCACGTTAAATCTGATGCAATATACCGCTACCAAACCAGCTCTTCAAAAATTCCTCAAAGAGCTTCTACATATAGAAAACCAACTAGAAAAGAATATAGTCAATGAAGCGGTCCACAAACACAGAAATATGTAAACACAAGAACAGCCAAGGAACAGCTTCCCCCCCAAAAATTGGATAAAATGGTCGGGACAGACAAACACCTCTGTGTCTTAAACCTCAATATTAATGGACTTAACTCTCCAATTAAGCGACATATATTGTCCAGTTGGATCATAAAGCAAGATTCTTCTATCTGCTGTCTTCAAGAGACACACCTTGCCCACAAAAATAAACATTCTGAAAGTGAAAGGCTGATATAAAATATATCAAGCAAATGGAGCCCATAAACAGGCAGGATTTGCAATCCTAATATCAGATAAATAGACTTCAAATTAAAATCAATGAGAACTGATAAAGAAGGTCACTACATACTAATTAAGGGATCTCTTCTTCAGGAGGATATTATGATCCTAAATATCAACTCACCGAATAATAAAGCACCAAAATTTATCTAATAAACACTACTTTCACTCCAGTCTCACATAGATTCAAAGACATTAATTGTTGGGGACTTTAACACACCATTCCTTTCAATAGAGAGAACAATCTGGCATAAACTCAAGAGAGAAACCTCGGATCTTAAAATATGCATAGATCAACTAGACTTAACAGACATTTAACGAATATGCCACCTAGCAGCATCAGATTACACCTTCTGCTCAGCTGCACATGGGACATTCTCCAAAATAGACATCATTCTAGGCCATTTAGCAAATCTGTCCAAATTTAAAAACATTGAAATTATGCCCTGTAATCTCTCAGACCACAAGGGAATAAAATTAGAATTCAACATCAAAAGCCACCAGAGGAATACTGTAACACATGAAGGCTGAACAACACACTCTTGAATCATCAGTGGAAGGAAGAGATTAGAAAGTAAACACAACTGTTCATGACATTCAACAAAAATGAACACACAAATTACCAGCTTCTCTGGGACACAGAAAGGCAGTACACAGAGACAAGTTTATAGCTCTGAGTTCCTCCATTAACAAATTGGAGAGATCTGAAAATAAAAATTTAATGAGTCACTGAAAGCTCCTTGAAAAAGAACAAGCTAAACCCAAATTCAGTAGATGGGAACAAATAATTAAAATTAAATCCAAATTAAATAAATTACATTTAAAGAAAAACTATAGAAAGAACTGACAAAACAAAGAGTTGATTCTTCGAAAAAATTAATAGAATTGACAGACCCCTACCAAATCTAATCAGAAAAAATAGTACACACCCAAATAAACAAACTCAGAGATTAGAATGGAAACATCACTGTAGAAATAGCCAAGATTCAGGGGCTGAGAAGGTGGCTCAGTGGTAGAGCACCTGCCTTGCATATTTGAGGCCCTGGGTTAGATTCCTCAGCATCACATAAGCAAAAAGAAAAAAGCCGGAAGTGGCACTGTGGCTCAAGTGTTAGAGAACTAGCCTTGAGCTGAAGATCTGAGGGACAGCGCCCAGGCCCAGAGTTCAGGCCCCACGACCAGACCCCCCCCCCAAAAAAAAAAAACAAAAAAAGAAATAACCAAGATTCAAGATATACTAAGCGGATAATTCTCAAAACTTTATGCTAGTAAGTTTGAGAATCTTAAAGGTATGGACAAATTTCTAGCAAATATTGACATGCCCAAACTAAACCAAGATGATTTAAACCAACTTAACAAAGCCATATCAAGCATCAAAATAGAAGCAGCAATAAAAGACCTCCAACTTTTCCCAGGTGCCGGTGGCTCACGCCTGTAATCCTAGCTACTCAGGAGGCTGAGATCTAAGGATCACAGTTCAAAACCAGCCTGGGCAGAAAAGTCCGTGAATCTCCAATAAATCACTAGAAAAAAAACAGAAGTGGTGCTGTGACTCAAGCGGTACAGTGCTCACCTTGATCTGAAGTGTGTAGGGACAGCACCCAGGCCCAGAGTTTAAGTCCCATGACCGCAAAACAAGAAAAAAGACCCCCCACCAAAGAAAAGTCCAGGACTAGATGGATTTACATCTGGATTCTACAAAGCCTTCAAGGCAGAACTCACACCAATACTCCTCCATCTCTTCAATGAAATTAAAAGTAAAACATACTTACCACACTCTTTTTATGAATTCAGCATAATCCTCCTCCCAAAACCAGGAACTCATCAAAGAAAGAGCACTATAGACCCATTCTTTGATGAATTTCGATGCAAAATTTCTCAATAAAATCTTGGCCAATCAACTACAACAACTCATCAAAAAAAATCATACACTGAGATCAAACAGGATTCATTTCAGTGATGCAAAACTGGTTGAACATAAACAAAACGATATAATTCATCTCATCAACAAGAGCAAGAATAAGAACCACATGATTATCTCAATAAATGTGGAAAAAACTTTTACAAGATCCAACACTTATGATGAAGGCTCTGTATAAACTAGGAATCCATGGAACATTCCTCAATATAATAAAGGCTGTATATGACAAACTTACAGCCAGCATTATACTTAATGGTGAAAAGATAAAACCATTTCCTCTAAATTCCTGGAACATGACAAGGATGTCCAATCCCTTCAGTCCTCTTCAAACTAGTATTAGAATGCCTAGCTAGGGCAATAAGAGAAGACGCTGACATAAAGGGGATCCAAATAGGGGAAAATGAAGTAAAACACTTCCTCTTTGCAGAAGATATGATCTTGTATTTACAGAAACCTATAGATTCAACTCCTAATTACTTGAGCTGATCGGAAACGTTGGCAAAAAAGAAAGGTATAAAATTAACCCTCAGAAATCAATAGCTTTCTTGTATTCCAATAATGAGAAGAGGGCAGCTGAAATTAGGAAAGCAACCCCTTTTACAATAGACCCACAAAAGAATAAAATACTTAGGAGTTAACCAAATGGATGAAGGACCTCTATGACAAAAACTTTAAAAACTTTTTTAAAAAAGAAATTAAAGGAGAACTAAGCAAGTGGAAAAACCTCCCATGCTCCTGGATTGGGAAGAGTAACATCGTGAAAATGGCAATATTGCCCAAGGCTACCTACAAATTCATAGCGATACCTATCAATATCCCAACTTCATTCTTCAATGAAATAGAGGAAGCAATCCAAAAATTCATATGGAACAATAAAAACCCCAAATAACAAAAACAATCCTTAGTTAAAACAGCATCACTGGAGGAATATCAATTCAAAATTTCAAAACTCTAATAAAAAGCCATAGTAATCAAAACAGCTTGGTAGTGACACAAGACCAGACCCGAGGATGAATTGTTTAGGACTGAAGACCCAGAAATGAATCCAAAGACCTATAGCTACCCAATCTTTGATAAGGGTGCTAATGAAATTGAATGGGGGCTGGGAAGGTGGCTCAGTGGTAAAGTGCTTGCCTTGCATGCATGAGGCCCTAGGTTGTATTCCTCAGCACCACATAAGCAGTTAAAAACCCAGAAGTGGTGTTGTGGTTCAAGTGGAAGAGCTCTAGCTTTGAGCTGAAGAGCTGAGGGACAGTACCCAGGCCCTTAGTTCAGGCCCACAATCGGACTCCCCCCCCCAAAAAATAAATTGAATGGAAAGAAAAAACAGCTTTTTTAGTAAATGGTGTTGGTAAAATTGGTCAAAAACTTGTAGAAAACTAAAGATAGGACCGTATATAACACCCTGCACCAGAATCAACTCCAAATGGATCAAAGAATTCTAAAGAAAAGCAGAGTCCAAGAAAACATGACAGGAAGGAATAGGAGAAACTCTAGGGTTCTTTTGCACAAGCCAAAAGTTTCTTAATAGATACCCAGAAGCACAACAGATCAAGGAAAGGTTAGGCAAATGGTATTGCATGAAACTGCAGAGCTTCTGCAAGGCAAAAGACATCACTCACAAGATCAACAGAAATCCCACGGACTGGGAGAAAATCTTCACTAGCCAAACAATGGACAAGGGTCTCATGTTTAAAATATACTTAGAACTCAAAAAACGGAATCTCCTAAAAACAAATCCTCAAACAACTGCCCAATTAACAAATGGGCTAAATACTTAAAGAGAGACTACTCTGAAAAGGAAATAAGAATAGCCAATAGACACATGATGAAATGCTTAGCTCCTCTAGCGGTAAAAGAAATACAAATAAACAAAGAGATAATTTGCAACAAGGACAAGTCGAAAATGAGCTTTACAACGTTGGTGCGGGGGGGGGGATTGGGGGGGGTTGGGGGGAGGTAGGGAAGGGATGTGAAGGGTAAACAAAGGAGGAGGCTGCAATGCTTGATAAGAAATGTACACATTATCCTGCCCATGTAATTGTAACCCCTCTGTAGAATATGTTCACAAAAAAATTAAATTAAATTACCCCCCCAAAAAGGAAATACAAATCAAGATAACGCTGAGATTCCACTTCATCCCAATTAGAATGGCTATAATCAGGAAATTTAGTAACAGATGCTGGTGGCCATGTTGCTAGAGGAGAACCCTACTGCATTTTGGTGGGAGTGTAAACTTGTTGAAACACTCTGGAAAGCAGTATGGAGGTTCCTCAAAAGACTTCATATTGCAGGGCACTGGTGGCTTACGCTTGTAATCCTACCTACTGAGGCTGAGATCTGAGGATCGTGGTTCAAAGCCAGCCCGTGCAGGAAAGACCATGAGAATCCTATCTACAATAAACCACTAGAAAACTAGAAGTGGCGCTGTCATTCAAATGGTAGAGCCCTGCCTTGAGCTGAAGAGTTGTGGGACAGAGCCCAGGCCCAGAGTTCAAGCCTCACAAACGACAAAAAAAAAAAAAGACTCCATGTAGAGCTCCAATTTGGCCCAGCAATCCCACTTTTGGGATTTTACCCAAACAATCACAAACAGGGTAATACCAAAGCTACCAGCACAATCATGTTTATCACAGCATTATTTACCATAGCTAAGATAGGGAACCAACCCAAATGCCCCTCAGTATATGAATGGATCAAGAAAATGTGGTATAAATATATACAATGAAATTCTATGCCTCCATCAGAAAGAATGACATTGCCTCATTTGTTAGGAATTGAAAAGACTTGGAAAAAATTATATTAACTTAAGTAAGCCAGGCCCAAAGAAACATAGTTTCCATGGTTTCCCTTGTTTGCAATTACTAGCACAGGTCTAGAAAAAGCAGAGAAGTTCAAAGGCTATGTACACACGAACACATGAGATAATGTGAAGCAAAATGTAACCCAAGACAGGGACAGAGTGGTTTTGTCTTTATTGCTAGTGTTTTATAATGTACTTAAAATGCACTATGTGAATCTTTTGTTTCTTTTGTATGTTCTTCCCCGCCCGTGTAACCCCTGTTTTCACTGGATCTGATACTGGTGTTCTGCACCTTGTACATACATTTTTGTAATTTGGGGAGTGGAAAGGATATTGGGGAACGTTTAAATGAGGATGCAGGCTGACCTATTGTGATGACAAGATGTACAGGACACTAAGTTAAAAAATGAACTTTACAATGTAGGGGGGGTCAGGAGTTGTTGGGGAGGGGGGAGGGAAATGATGGTAGGGGGAAAACAAAGGAAGAGTTAAATGCTTGCTATGGAATGTACTCATTACCGTACTTATGTACCTGTAACCCCTCTCTACAGCATTTTTATTATATATATATATATATATATATATACCTATATATTCGCATATATATGTATCTACATACATATATTTTTAAAGGAAAATGAACTTTACAACTTCAGTAGGGGAGGGGTTTTAGTTGTAGAGGTGGGAGGGAAGGAGTGGTAGGGGGAAAACAAAGAAGGAGGCAACAATGCTCAATAGGAAATGCACTCATTGCCTTGTTCATGTAACTGTAACCCCTATGTACAGCATTTTTACAATAAAAAACTTACAAAAAATAATTCATGATTCAAAGCAAGCCCTAGCAGGAAAGTCTGTCAGATACTGATCTCCAACTAACCACGAGAAAACAGGGAGTGGCACTGTGGCTCAAGTGGTAGAGAGCTTGGCTCGAGCTGAAATTCAACCCAACGACCAACAAAAAGAAAAAAAAAAAGAAAGCACCAAACAACCTGAAGATGTTGTCCAGAATAATGAGTGGGGCATAATGGAATTACATAACTTAGTCACTTGCAACCTAGTTTACCAGGGGAGATGGTGGGTGATTTGTGTGTGTACCAAAATCTGCAAAATTATTTTGCTCTTTCCCAAGGAGGGAGGAAGGGAGGATTGGAGGAGGGGAGAAGGAGTTTGTTTGGCCTTTCCTTTTGGTTCAGTGATTGCCTTCTGGAAATAAATTCAGAGAAATTCCACTTGTAATCCTACTTACATGCTTGGCAAAGAAGTCATTCCATGGAAGTGGTCTGTGTCCTGTCCTTGGCCAGGTCCCAACCACCACTGGGTAATACAAGTCCCAATTCAGGACCAAGATGCCTTGAAGACAACTGATCCACTGGGCAGGTGGACCTAACCACGTCCAGAAAAGACAGAAAGTACCATGCTGAGGGAAGCACCGGAGATCTAGACTGGGCCGAGATTTTTTGTCATTCTCATTTTGTATTACCACTTTGATTCTACAAAATAAACTATGGATTTTAACTTTCTTCCCTCCCTTTGGATAAAACTCACAAAAACCTTGTCTTTAGCTTTTAAGACATTTAACTCTTAGGTCTCGCCAATCATTTCCAGGATAGTGAATTACTTAATTGTATTTTGAACGCATAAATCATGCATATAAAACTAGCATATTTTGATCTTATGAGAAAACACCCTTGTTTTTTTCTGGTGTTATGACTAGTGTGATAATGCTCACTCAGGTTTATATCATTGTGCAATCATTGTTCCATTTTGTTCAGTAAACAGTTTTTCAGGACAGGAGAGCTGTGAGGAATGAATAATTAATCTGTACTTCTTGTGGCCTGGGAAGAGCTTCTCAGAATGTTTGCAAGAGGAAATAGGACTCCATATAGACCGAATGTAGAAAAAGATACACACCTTCAGTGCCACAGAAGGACAAATAAGAAAACTCATCCAGGCTCAGAGCAAAGCAACATGATGGGTTGTTTAGGTGCGTGAAAATTTGTGGATTGTCTTTCTTACCATAGAGAGATCATTCAATGCTGGCATTTATAATATATTCCAGGACTCATATCTGTTTAGGTCTGTTTCCTCTGAATCATCTTTGATAGGGACAGAAAGGAGAATGTAACAATGGCACTTAGTTATGTTCTCTGAACGAGATTTTATCTCTTTCCTGAAACAAGTTAGGGTTGTCATGAATGACTTGGATTTCCTGAGAGAAATTGATGTGTATTTCTTGTTTCTATTAAAGTTATCAAATGAATAACCTTAAATTTGTAAAATGTTATTATAACAAATATGAGATAATGATTTTTATGATACTAGGATGCATACAGTTTCCTTTTAGATAGAAAATACTTGGCTGGCTTCCAACTAAAATCTTTGCATCTCAGCCTCCAGAGTACCTCGGGATGTAGGCATCAGTCACCTCTCCAGGCTGAGACAAATATTTTTGCTAAGGAAAATCACTATGATATGGAACATGAGGCATGAAGAATGTAGAATATGTATTTTAATGTTTTCGTTTCTTTCATGCATGTGTTTCTAACGCATTTATAAGATTATTTCTTTGTTGCTTTGTATGTCTCTCCTCCACAGTGTAACCCCCGCTTTCACTATATTTGATGTCAGTATAACATGTGGAGGAGATGGGGACAAACAAGTCGTTTAAGGATTCATGTGGACCTGTTGCAACAATGAGAAGTACAAAATGTCATGTCAAAACCAGCTTTACAATGTCGGTGTGGGGAGGGAGGGGGTATGATTGGGTAGGGGGGAGGGGGGAGGCTGGGAAGGGAGGTGAAGGGTAAACAAAGGAGGAGGCTGCAATGCTTGGTAAGAAATGTATGCATTATCCTGCCCATGTAATTGTAACCCCTCTGTACAGTATGTTCTCAAATAAAATAAATAAAATATTAAAAAAATAAAATAAAATAAAAAGGAATATTTTGAAAGCATTAACAAAACTGAACTTATCACAAACTTACTGTCTTCAGTGAGGAGAAAAATGAGAAAGAAGTTACAGAGGCAGACAATTGGAGACTAAATAGAAGTTAGTGAATATTTCTTTGTTATCAGAGCTACTAAAGATTTCTTTTTAGAAAAATTCAGCTTGATATAGTGGTACATGCCTACAATTCTAACTACTTAAGAGCTAGACAGTGGAAAGTATAGGAGGTTTGCTGTTTGTATGGTAAAAATGTGATACAGGTAATTCAATATTTAAAACAAACTGGTGCCACATGTTTATAAGAGAGGCAAAAGTAGGAGGATAATGTTTTGAGGCCAGTCTAGGCAGTTAATAAGAAACTATCTGAAAAGAAATCTAAAGCTCAACAAAGTGCTAGGTGTATGGATCAAGAGCAATTATCCAGGAAATTTGAGACCCTGATTTCAATCCCTTCTCCTGAAAAAAAAAAAGAAACAAGAAAAGGAAAAAGATTATGATACAATTTTCAAGATATTTTCTATGCATTTTTTGGCTACAATTTCCTTCTTCAATTGCCTTAAAAGTTTTGTGAAGTCATTTACACAGACGAATACCATTATTTGGGGAATTCACAAGAAATTCTTTACAACTCGTTTTGTTACAGAACAACTCTGTAAATCTGAGTTCAATGAGCTCAAAAGGAGAGGTAATGGTTTCATGAAAATGCACTTCATAGCTATGCGTCAGAATGTGAGGAATGATTGAGTTGATTTTATATCAATTTTAAAAATTAGGGTAAATTCTTTTAGAATTTGGGATACACTTTTAAGCAAGATTTTTAGACAGTAAAATTATGGTTGTTATTTTGATAAAAGCTGTAAGACAATTGTTTCATAGATTTTATAGAAGCTATTCAACAATTGTTGGATAAATTCCAACAATGCAAATGTGTGTTCTGTTTCATCTGATGGTGTTACATATCTCATCATCTAGCGTTAGGAGGATGTTATCTTCATTTTCAAAATACAGAAATGGAGGCATGGGGAGACTTCGTGTGTTGCTGAAGGCTGATGTGTAAATGACAACTGAGACTGAGCAGAAACCAGAATCATGGCTCAAATTCAATTCATGATTTGCAAACCCGGTGACTATACTAACATTTAAATTTTTGTGCTAGCTGGGTGATATTGGACATGTTTCTTATACTTGTCATGTGTTGTTTTATTCCTGTAAACAGGTAAAAATATTGGTGTTTTCTAGAAATAAAGAATATACCTTTTGTAAAGTGCTATGCACAGAACATGAAATAAAAATTCCATGAATTCTGAAGTTCTTTATGCATTTTTGAAAATTATTATTGGAAGAATCAAGATAGTGAAATTATTTACATTCCTTACATTCCAGAGAACATTATCTGAACACATTTGAGAAGAATTTCTATAATATTCTTGTAATGTATGGGTTTTGGGTGTGCTTATTTGCCTTCTCTCTGAATCTTCTTAATTGGGTTATTTATTGTCTTATCCGTGTGTTTAAGAGTCATATATATATATATATATATATATATATATATATATATATGTATATATATATATATAAGCTATTTGTGAAGAACTTTATATTTTTCTTCATTATATTAGCAAAAATGCCTTCTATGTGTTTGAATACAAATGGATGACATCTTTGCCTGACTTCAGAACAACTGGGAATATTTTCATTCTAATGCAGTAATCTTTATCAGGTCAAGATAGTTCCCATATAATAATTTTGATAAAATTCACCATTCTGCTATTTTGAAAAGTGCAGATTTATTATAGGGTCACAGCAGGGAATTGCCCTGTGATCTCTCTCCTCCACAGGCATGGAACCCTTATTTGCAAACTGTTGATCATACTAGAAGTAATTTTTGCTTGTAGGACTATTAAATTTTTGGCCTATGTACTCAGGATGTTTTGCCAGGAAAAAAATCCACACATAGAAATTAGATCATCACAACTCTTTAAATTGGGATTAGCAATACATATTTGTATTCTTGATGTGCAATATTACAAACTGTGTTTGTGACAGAATAAATATAAGTGGATCATCTAGAATCTGGGAATGGTTAGTAAACTTTTTGAGAATTTTCTCATACTGTCAGAACTTTCATAAACATAAATAAGACAAACCAAATGAGGTGGTTTATACCTATAATCCTAGCTACTCTGAAAATGGAAATATGGATAGTCACTGTTCAAGGTCAAGCTGGAAGACATACAAGAGACCTTCTTCTCAAACAATAAAAGCTGGTTGTGCCAATGTGTGGCTGTCATCCTACCTATGTTGGACATACAACTAGGAAGTTCACTATCCAGTTATCCTAGGAATAAACAAATGCAAGGTTCTATCTCAAAAATAATCGAAGCAAAAATTTCTGGATGTGGCATGAATCAAGTGGTATGGTGCCTGCTTGGCAAATGCCAGGGTCTGAATTTGAATCCAAGTATTTACCAAAAAATTAAAAGTGAACAATATGAAATAATTCCCTAAACTTCTCACTTAGTGTAATTATCATATGTATTCTCCAAATAAACTTGTAGTGAAGGCAGAGAATTAAATAATCCAGATCAATATAAAATTCCAGAATCATAGAATGGCTAAGATTCAGCTTTGAGATCATTCAATGTCTGGATCTTACTGTTCTTAGATCCACAATCTTATAGGAAAAGAAAAGAATGTATATGTACAATACATTTATTTACTCCCTTCATCCAGTTTCACATATCGAAATTCTATCTCAAATGTAATGTTATAGAAGTGGGCCTTTGTGTGTACATGGATGCTAATTAAGTCATGCAAGCAAAACGTCATGAATTGGATTTAAATAAACAAAACCAATTAGATTTCACTCCTGAACTTTAAAACAGGGCCTCACTCAGAAATAAAAAATCCTGACTATGCTGGCATTGTAATCTTGGACCTACAGGCTCCAGATTGGAGAAATAAATTTGTTGTTTATAAGCAATTCAGTGTCTGGTAATTTGTCATCATACGTCAAAAGGACTGACAGTAAGCCAGCTGAAAAGGACTGTTGTGATTTCTTTTTTCTTTCTTTCTTTCTTTCTTTCTTTCTTTCTTTCTTTCTTTCTTTCTTTCTTTCTTTCTTTCTTTCTTTCTTTCTTTCTTTCTTTCTTTTGGTTGTGCGGCCTCAAATCTGGGCCAGGGCACTGTTCCCCAGTTCTTCAGTTGTAGACCAACGCTCTATCACTTAAGCCTAGGCCCCAAATCCGGCTTTTTCTAATTATGTGGTGCTGAGGAATTGAACCCAGGGCCTCATGCTTGCAAGGCAAGCACTCTACTACTGAGACACCTTCCCAGCGCCAGTTTCTCTATTTCATTTTTCCATCTTTCCAGAGTCCTTCTGATATTGAAAAAGGCTAAATCTCCATAGAGAAACGTTTAAAAGTACCCTTTTGTCCAATTCTGACTTCACAAATTTTGGAGTGTACGGAATGACATCAAGTACCCAAGAGACCTAAGACAGGACACTTCATCATCTTCCGCTTTGCTCATCAGCACCTAGTGCAAATTTACACTATATCAACAAATCAACTAATGGTAGTTATAATAAATTTTAAAATGCATAGCCAGAAAACACTTTATGAACACTCTTGCACTAGTCTCATGGGCTTCCATGTCCAAAATAGGAAACTGAGGTTTAAAAAGAGGTTGCAAAACTGGTATATTGGTTCATTTAAACTCAGACTGATCTATAATCATACATAGGCTAACATACTATGTGCACTTATTTTTCTGCTCACAGAAATTTTTTCAAGTTCTACACTCTTATATGCTACCATGATATCTTTATCCTGGGTGCTTTACTGGTGCCACCATGTCATTTCAGCTTAAGTTGATACGTCTGTTCCCACTCAGATAAAACACCTGAGAATTGGGCAACAGTACTTTTAAAATCTCCCATGCAGTAATAATGTGTAATTAACAGTATGAAATCCTGGGCTAGAGAATAAAACTTGTAGACAGGCACCAGTGGCTCAAGCATGTAATCCTAGCTTGTCAGGAGGCTGAGATCTGAGGATCATCATTCAAAGCCAGCCCAAGCAGGAAAGTTCATGAGTTTCTTATCTCCAATAAACCATTATAAAACGGAAGTGGCATTGTGGCTGAAGTCGTAGAGCCCTAGCCTTGAGCTGAAGAGCACATGGAAAGCCCCAAAACCCAGAGTTCAACCTCATGACCAACCAAAAAATAAAAAAAGAGAAGAGAATAAAACTTCTATGATGATGCTAGGCCTACCTCACAAATCTTTCTTGGTCTCTTCCTTCCTTCATTTTTATTGCTGGGGATTGAACCCAGGGCCCTGTGCATATTAAGAAATTGCCATAACACCAAGCTATATGGCCATTTCCATCTCTCCAATTTCACTCTCAAACTCACCTTGTTCGTGATACCTTACATTCCTTGGTCATAATATTTGGAGAATACTGAACTTCCTAAGTTTTTCATCATTTTACAGAATATTTGTTTTCTCCATTCCTATGTATCAAGACACTGTGCAGGAAGGATTTTTTTCAACTCCCCAGGCAGAGTTCATATATCATTACATTTATAATAACAACTCACTTAAATAATTGTTTGTCTTCTTCAGACTATTAGTAGACACATGTTGAATCCCAGCTTTTATATAAACAGGAATAGAATTCTTCTTGTGTTATTTTACTCTTTTTGACTTGGTCAAATTTTCCTGATTTTGTAGGAAAGGTTTTTCTGCATGAATAATTTTCAGGACATTTCTGCATATTGTGTATAATAAAATTAAGAGATTTCTAGCCAAAGCGAACAACTCAGAATTCTAAAGCTTAATGACTGTACTCTGGGTTCCTGTGCACGTGGCACTGCATTTGGCATCTTGGTATTACAAAAATAGACAATATATATTGAAAGTTGCTGTCTTTTTGGTTTCCCCTTTCCAGCCATATGAAGCAAGTAAACTGTGGGAGTATGAGCTGGTAATCTTTTAAAATATTTTTATTGTAAAATATTGTATAGAGGGGTTACAGTTACATGAGTAAGGTAATGAGTACATTTCCCATTGAGCATTGTTACTCAATCCTTTGTTTTCCTCCTACATTCCTCTTTCTCCTTACTTCCCTAACTCTTCCTTCTCCGTATCCTGAAGTTGTGAAGTTCAGTTTCATCATAGTGTATTGTACATCTCACTGTTACAATTGGTCAACCACTATCCTTGTTTCAGCATTTTGTTATCTTCCCCTCCCCAAATTAGAAAACTGTATATACAAGATGCAGGGAACCGGAATCAAATACAGTGACAACAGAGGATATATGAGTTGGTAATCTTTAGCCTTCAAATTCCAAAACAGAAATAAGCAATGAAAGATCAAATTCTGTTCATAAGTGTAATCTCTACCTTCCAAATGATGCTCTGATTCTTCCATTAAAATAAAATCCTGTTCCAGACTGAAATGCAGATACCCGTGGAAATGAAGACAATAAGTTGCTATTATTTAAATATGGCTTCCTATTGAAGAAATACCATGGAAAAGGTTTTTACAAAAACTGAATGATAGCAAGAGTCATTTCAGACAAAGTTAATAGTGGGTAAGTTGGGTAAAACTTACAAAATTGGAACTACATGCTGGGAAAAAGAATAAATTCACAGGGAGGAGTAACTTACTGTTTTAGATGAGCCAAGTTAAGATGGATCATTATGTAAGAAGAAAGTTTGTATTTGGTTCTTTCTAACGAGCAGATACTTTTCTATAAAAAATGAATACTAGAGTAAAAAATCCAATAGAACTTTGATGATACATATAATATTTTGGAGGCAGCAAAGATTTTCAGTAATAAAAACAGTTCAATTAATTATGGAATTTATAAACATTGGACTCCCATATAATCATTATAAGTGATGCTCTTAGAACAGTATGAAATTTCTAAGGATGTTATTGGGTAGGAAATATATGCATGATACAACGAGATGAAAAGTCAAAGTATAAAGTAGGCTCACACCTGTAATCCTACCTACTCACAAGGGTGAGATTTGAGGATCATGGTTCAAAGGCAGCTCCCAGAGAAAGTCCATTCAACTACCAAAATGCCAGAAGTGGAACTGTGGCTAGCACTGAGGTGGAAAAAACACAGAGAACAATGTGCAGGCTCTGAATTCAAACTCCAGTTTTGGCAATAAACAAATGAATAATCAAACAGATATATAAACCCAAATTGTAGGCACAATTTGGGAACAGCACAAAAATTTACTTAATGGAAATCAAAAGTGACAATATGTTGGAAATGATCTGTACAACTTGGGCGGTGGGATTGAGAGAGCCAGGGAAAGAAGAAGAAAATGAGGGAGGGTGTAACAAGTTACACAAGAAATGTTATAAGTGCTTTACTTATGTAAGTGTAACCAATCTGTACATAACCTTGACTATAATATTAAAATTACAAAAAAACAAAACAAAGCTTTTATTTATGATATTACATTTAAAAGTATATTTTCAAAGAATTATAGGCATGTTTTAAATTTCCAATTCATTGTCCCACTCTACTGGATTATACTGGAATATTGGAAGAATTACTTACACATGAGTCCATGAGTAAGGACCCCAATAAAAATTCCACGAAGAAATGTAAACATGGACCAAAGGGTCCTACTCATAATACCTTACTTCTATAACAAATCACACAATCTCTCAAATCCTCATAATTTAATCATGATGATGAACCAAAGTCTCCATTTGTAGAAATACATACTTGCAACAAGGATGGAAAAGGCACCAAAAGCCAAAGTAATGATACACAATTTTATGAAAGATTACATAATAAAGGAATGTGTCCCACAAATTTCCAACTCTAAATCTGGGAAAGTCAGTTATATTTGTCATGCTAATAAAAAAGCACAAATAAAAGCTAAATGTGGGAATCAAAAAGATTGTCTGAGAACAGGTGTTCATTGTGACAGCAAAGCAACTCCAGTGTGAATTACTATGTCTCTCTTTCCTTGTCTTATTCCCATCTCATTCTTGAATTCTGAAGTTCAGATTCTGGGGAGCCAGTTCTCTTAGCTCCAGTAATTAACAAAAGGGTGGTTGGAGATACAATTTGTTCACATAGTTTATGGATTCTCTTTCTTTATTAAGCTTACTGAGTAATAATGGGACTATAAAACACAAGAAAGTCTTAAGTTTTCCACTCATTTCTTAAATGCCTGCTGTAAGAAGAATAAAAATTAATTAAAAAAACAACTCAGACCAAGGGTATCTCCTATTCCGTCCTGTAATGTTTTCAGGGTGTCTGCTTTGACTCCGGGGTCTTTGATAAATTTGGAGTTGATTGAATGACATTGTCCCATTTGTTAGGAAATAGAAAGACTTGGAAAAAATTATATTAAGTAAAGTAAGCCAGGCCCAAAGAAACATAGGTCCCATGGTTTCCCTTATTTACAATAACTAGTACATGTCTCAGACAAGCAGAAACGGTCAGATAAGTTGATATTAGGTGAAATGAACCCCAGATAAGTACTCAAATGCTTTTTCTTTCTTGTTATTGTTTCTAACATAATTAAGATGATTCCTTTGTTGCTTTTTATGTCCTCTCCCCTGGTACAACACCTGTTTTCACTGTAATTGATGTTGGTATAGTATGTGGAGGGGAAGGGAAAAATTGTTTATTAGGGTTACAAGTGGATTCATTGCAACAGTGAGATGTACAAGACGTTATGTCAAAAAACGGCCTTTACAACTTTGGCGCAAGGGGAGACATGGGGCTGGGGAAGGGGGAGATAAGAAGGGATCATAAGGGGAAACAAAGGAGGAGGCAACAGTGCTTGATAAGAAATGAGCTCATTACCTTGCTCAAGTAATTGTAAAACCTCTGTACGGTATTTTCACAATAAAAAATGTAAAAAAAAATAACACCTCAGAAACCATATAAAGATATTTGTGGTGTACTGATACCAGGCAAAATTAAAATGTCATGTGTAAATACCAAATGACATTTACAAGCACAGATCCTAATTCTTCTGTAAGCTAATGTGATAATTAACACATTTATACTTTCCAACAAAATCACCATTGAGAATACCACAGCCAATTCCAATCACAGAAGCAATGCTGCAAAGAATTGCTAAATTTTTCATCTATTCATTCCTAGAGTTGAGAGAGTTGATTATGCTGACGTTGACTGTTTGATCCTCTTCCTCCTCACAAATAAATGTGCCTATGTAGAACAATTTATATCTATATCTTAACTTGATGGGTTTCTAGAATTTGTGGTCTGATCTTCAGTCTGAGTACCAGCTATGGAGCATATGTAGTTTAGGAAGATGGACTATTTCTTAACAAGCAGAAACACACTCTAAAACAGTTTTAACAGAAACATCTTTGATAACAGAAATATTCTATATATGCGTTTTCTAACAGACTAGCCACTGGCTATATGTGGCTACAGAATCTCAAACGTTAATAGTGTCTGAGAAATTAATCCTTCCAATTTCAGTTAAATGAAATTTTAAATAATGAGATTCATCTACTCTGTTAACTGGACAGTGCAGTTTTCAAATAAGGAAGCTGAAGTTCTCACAAAGATGGTGATAATATATATCCAAGTGAAGAAGATTCTATTGGATACTAACTGCATGCCTCTGAATTATCTGAGCTTTTATGTCTTATAGAATTCAGTCATCACTCACCTAGTTTGACAGCTGGGAAGAAAGGGGTATGAGATATACATAAGCTACTTGGGTTTCTGAAAATTGTTCCTTGAAAATGAGGATTGTGCAGGAGTCTTTTCTATATTTAGCAGACAGCAAAGTGTGTAGAATCCTGTAGTAGGTAGAAATATAATGTTTGTTTTTCATTATGTCAAAGAGGTGCTCTGTTTATGAAAATGGGAGAGAAGTGAGACAGGTGAATTCTATAAATATACAAATAATATATACAAAATTTGCTACATTCTATTCCATGATAAGCCCTGGAATGAACTTTGGTTCTTTGCACATACTATAGATATTTACACACTAAAAAACAGAAATGTAATCCTTTAGTACTGTTAAAATACATAAACTATCTTCTTAAAATATATTCATGGACCTATTTTTTCCTTAATTTCTTCCACACCTGCATTAAGAAATGTCTTTAAAAGAAAAACTTCTAGATGTGTAAAATTTGAACTCCATCTATTTCTTTTGTTGAATTGTACTCTAGATAGGATTGAAATCTTTATTTCATCTTAAGGCTTAGAGCTAGAAAAAGAATAAGTATTCTCGAAAAATTGTCAAGCCTCATTTTTAAGGAGAGCTATGTACTTATTAGGAGAAATATGTATCTGTCTTGGTAGCTAGGAACCTTCAAGAAACAAAAGAAAAAGAATAATTTCATGGCAGTCTCAAGTATTTGCATACCTTCAAGTGAACACTAGCTGCTCTATATTCTATAGTATATTTGCAAGAATATTTTCATAAGCTATTTCTAAGCTATTGTCATCCTCCAGCGTAAAGTTCAGGTATGTCTGTGTCTTATTATATAGATTGAAGTTGCTCAAAGTCAGAACCTATTGTTTGTATAGGTTTCACATGGCCATCTTTACTTCACTCCGTGGCACTGAGGGAGATTCACTTCAAATATATAAATACACACACATACCCACACATATCTCACTGGCTTTCACAATTTTCATACAAATTAACTCCTTTTTGCCTCTAACCCAAGAGTATCATAAATCTTCTAGCATACACGAAAATGTGACAAGTTCATTATTAACTTGCAAGTAGGTTATATCTCTAGCTTCACACAATTCTAAATACTCATATGAATAAAAATATATATCTAGAGTTTTGGTGTGCTTTTATATTAAAAAGCTCTCAATTTTCATCTTATTTGCCTGGAAGAGGCAACAGTGCTCGATAGGTAATGTACTCAGTACCTTACTCATGTAACTGTAACACCTGTACACTATTTTTACAATCAAAAACGTACAAAAAGGAAAAAAAAGGGAAATTGGATGTCACGTATTTCCATTAGAAATAACTAAATATAGGGGCTTTAAGTTTCTACAGGTTTTAAGGACCTAGTAAGTTTTGGATATGCCCCAAGGCCATTACTAAAAGCTGAGGGAGAGAGATCCAAAAGTGGAAGTAGATAGGTGACCAGAGCATAACTTTGTATCTTTAGTTCACTGTTACAATAACAGGGGTACAAATCAATATGATGGTTTGTAGATACAGGACCAGAAGACATACTGGAAACTGACATCAGAGTAGGGTCATTCATTGTGGGAAAACACAAATCGGGAGGCAACAAAGGATGCAATCAACAGTGTCCATTAAACAACACAGAATGGTAGAAAGTCAAAGTGTTAACCAGCCCACGAAGGTGTTTAATATCACTAATCACCAGAAAGTGTTAGTCAACATAATGAAGAAAACTACCGCTTCATATGAATTAGGCAGGATAACTACAATAAAATAAAATAACAATGTTGACAAAAGTGTGGTAAAATTAGAACCCCTCTATGGGAAAAGTAGAGCATCTCTTCAAACAATTTATAACAGGATTATTCATACTTGTCATCCTAACCACTCAGGACAGGGGCTGAAATAAAAGGATAGTGGTTCAAAGCCAGCCTGGGGAGAAAACTGGAAGTGGATCTGTGGTTTAAAGTGGTAAAACACTAGTCTTGAGGAAAAGTTCAGGGACAGTGGCCCTGACCTGAGTTAAAGCCCCATGACAGAAAATAAAAAAAGAAGAAAAGAGAATTTTGATATGATCCAATTACTCCATTTCTGGGTATATACTCTAAAGATCTAAAAGCAAGGTCTGGAAGAGATCCTTGTACTCTCATATTCATTTTGTACAATACTCAAAACCTGGAGGCAATCCAAGTGGCCATCAACTAATGAATAGCTAAGGCAAATGTGGTTTATACCCACAGAAGTATATTATTTCAACTTTAAATAGAATTATGTTTTGACAACTGCTATATTATGCATGAATCTTTGGGACACTGTGCTAAGTGAAATAAGCCAGTCATAAAAAGATCTAATATTACATGATTCTACTTACATCAGTTATTTAGAACAGTCAAATTGATAGAGACAGGAAGCAAAATCGTACTTGATGCATATCTTGAAGCAGAGGAGAGTGGAAAATTGTTTTACTGAATATACAATTTGAATTTTGGAGGATGAAAAGTGTGAACACTGATCGTATACAATATTGTAAATGTACTTACTACAACTATACTATATTCTTAAAATGATTAAAATAATAAAAAACAAACCTGGGAGAGGAGAAGGAGAATGATGAAGAGGTAAGTATAATCAACGGACATTGTATGCCTATGTAGATATATCAAAATGAAATACACTTATTTAACTAGGTAAAGCTAATACAGAATTTAAAAAAGATAATACATTTACATTTTAAGTTGTTTGCATTTGAACACAATTATTGAAAAAAAGGAAAAAAACAACAACAGGCTGAGAAACAATTTAAATTGTCAGCATTCTATAAACCTGTGTTCAAAACTATATCTCATTTAAGTATGTGAGGGTTTTCTTTGGGGGGGGGGCTTCACTCGTGGGTCCTGAACTCTGGGCCTGGGCATTTTCCCTCAGCATTTCAGCTCAAGGCTAGTGCTCTACAACTTGAGCCACAGCACTACTTCTGGCTTTTTTTCTTTTTGCTTCTGTGGTGCTGGGGAATCAAACCGAGGGCCTCATGCATGCAAGACAAGCACTCTACCACTGAGCCACCTTCCTAGCCCCTGTGAGGTTGTTTATTAAACATGTTTTTATTAGTATTATCTTTAAGTAGTTGTACAAACAAGTTCCCATTCTGCACAACAGTATATGAATACGATGTATCTGACAACATAATCACCCATCCCTCTCAACCCAACCCTTCTCCCACTTTTAGAAAAAATTGAGATAGGTGATTACATAATACTCACATAATTCACAGCATTGTGGAATCATGATACTTAGTAAAAGTCACAAAAATATTTTAACCATACAAGGAAAATTATCATTTTCATGGTCTATAAAGTTTGTGAATTCTATGAGCTTTGACAATACCAAGTATTTCTTCCATATCAGGTGATGTTTACATTTCTTGCCTTTTGTATAGTGTAGATTATTCCCGGTTTCCCTCTTATTCCTCCCTTCCAATTACTGTCTTAGGATTGCTTAGTTCTTTTCCTTCTATGACCAGTGGAGCTGATGGGCCTCTTGTTGCGTGTTGTTCTGAGTTCCACTCATTGTGTTCCTCCTTCTGGCTTCCCTCCATTGAGTGCAGATTTTCTTTAATGTAATGAGAGTATGCTCAGGGAAATCACCCCGTTAGTTCAAAATAGATTGTCAATGTGCCTTAATTTGGATGTTTTCATACGCATTTTCAATATATAAGAGCATATGTAGCATATGAAATATGTTTCTTCTTTTTCTTATGCTTGAAAGCAGTTTCTAGTTGCAGATAAAATGCATCAACTATTCCTCATACAAAATAGTAAAACATTACACACGAGTTCTAGAGCCCTTGATATACATAGCAAAACATCTCAGGTGCTTACCATAATATCCACCCTTCTTTCTGAATCAATAGATTTAACTGAAGTCTAGGGTAAGTAAAATAGTGATAACATTTCCCAATAGTGATAATATTTAGATAATACAGATAAAAATGTTACCTGATAACATCTAGGATATTGCTTTAAGGCTAGTCCTCACATGTTCTGTATTTCTTGATTTCCTTCTTTCTGTTCGTTCATCTCACTTCCTGGAACTTGGAAGTGATTACTGGCAATTTAGGGGTCACTTTGGGCCAAGACAGTGAGGGCTATATCCTAATGCTGGGGTATGCCTCCATCTTCTTGGAATCTTCATGCCTATACTGTCTTCCTCTGGGCTTTCAACAGATAAGAGACTAAACCATTACTAGTTGCATTTTTATGATCATTGGATTTTTCCTATCTTTAAGATACTTACACTGTGGATTGAGATGCACTCACAAAAAATACATAGTATTGCATATATATATATATATATATATATATATATATATATACATATATATATATATATTCCTTTAAGTAGTTGTAGCAAGGGTCATCATTCAACAAGTCAGAAAATAAATACAATGCAACTTGATCAATATCACTCCTTTTATAATTTTTTCTTTCATTTGTTCATCAAAATGTCATTACCAGTTTCTTCTCTTCCTCTTGTTCTGAGATAGAAATCGATCTATTCTACAGCCAAAGGATATGCTTCCTTCACTAGCTAGATCACGTTCACTGACTTTTGCTTTCTTAAAAACTGCTTAACTCCTGCAAGAGGGAATTGAAGGCTGCCAGACAGGAAGGATTGAGTGTAAACTGTGGGAAGTGTACTCATACTCTGCATCTAGAGGGCTAGTAAACATGTTGATCTGCTCGATGCCTCAAGCAATTCAGAAAGTGGCTTGCATTTTCTAAAACCTAAATCCAAACTTTCCCCTTCTCCTTCCCACCAAGAATTCTCCCTCAGGCCTCTTCCTACCATAATGTCTTGGCAGCTTAGAACTGCTTTACTTCAGAAATGTGGCACCAGAAGTGTGCCCTATGCTCAGCCAAGCATCTGGGATCTGGCTGATTCATCTATGGCTCTGAAAATACTGCAGTCTAATCTGTGTCCTGTGCTCAGGGTTCAATATGTGTGCTTAAATCCATAGCTACGTGCCTCCAGAGAGAGCAGGCTTTCCTCTTTCTATTAGCATTAGGAGCAGAAGTACCAGATAGGTTCTTTATAATAAAGCAGCCACACACAGCGGTTGGTTTCATAACCACTTGCTGAGGTGATTTTGCCTAAGGGAGCCAAAGCAATATGTGAATAAGGTGTTTTCAACTGGAAGCTCAAAAGCCTCCATTCCTAAGAGGAAGCTGCTGATAATAAATTCTGTCTGGGAAGGGACTGTGTAGGAGATAGAATATTTTTTTGTGAAAGTGATTGCTTGAAGGAAAGCATTGACTACACGTAGCCATAATCTTACAAAAAGCTATTTTAACTAAAGTATATCCTGTAAGTAAAATCGTTCTAGGGACATGGTTCAACTCATAGGCATAGTTTAATTCATAGAGCACAAGCATAGTAAGAATTTTCTAACAATTTCTGGCATTTGTTGTCCTGGTTTCATTGATTGCTCTGAAACTGATCCCCTTTCAAACTAGCCAGCTGAGCTTCAAAAGAGCCAATTGAGCAAGATTGTGAACACAACTTCTGATAAATACCAGAAGTAGTAACTCATTAGGGGTAAAACCTTCTTCCTACTCAGACTTCCTACTCAGAACGGTTGCTTCATTGGCTTCCTGCCAATAACATGCCCTTCAACAGAACTAAACTTTGCCGTGCTAAGTTTCTTTCAACTTGCTGGTCTTTCTTGGGATATTGGCTTACACTATGGGAGTATTCCCAATAATCTGGGGTATTGTCCACAATCTTTGTTATGCAAGGCGGGAACCCTTTAGAAGGAGACACATCCTGCCTTGTTGAGGTAGCTCAAGGTTGGGTTAAACCCACCCATTGCGGTTAATGATGGAAAGTGTATCAGCAATGTCAGGAAAGGGCCGATGGAAGCACCCCAATAAAAAGTTACCTCATGCATTGGCCATGAGAGGAAAAATTGGACTAGTGCACATTACCTTGTTGGTTGGGGACTTTCATGTGCTGAGTGAGTCTTAGGCACAAAGAAAACTTGAGTCTTGATGTTTGTTTTCATTCTCTGGCCCAGGAATAAAAATGTGGGAGCTGAAGGAAGCCATATTTGAGAAATCTCCAGTAAGGGGAGAGTTGAATATGAGAGGGGAGCACAAGAAATTTACAATAGATAGGATTTAGTGCACCAAAAACTGAAATCTCAAGATACCTGCTAAAATGGGGAATAAGAATTCTAGGCCTAAGGAACCAAAGAAAATTGATCAAAGGACCTGCTTCTGATAATCCACTGGGAGAATGGTGAAAAAGATCTCAGAACAGTATTAAATAATGGATAATTTTTATTATTGAGATCCATACTGTGCACTTGTCCAAACAAAAATTTGTTATGCATAAGTGCTTGAATGTGTGTGTTTTAAATCTTATATGCTGAAAGGGGAACTCAAAAAAGTCTTATTCACTAAAATCCTTCAGCTGCCTACTTTGACTCTGAAGCCTGGATTGATCCTCTAGCTGATTGAAGGATATATGGCATTGAAGCCTCAGTTTAAGAAGCAAACTTTCTGGGTAAACTTAAAATTCAAGTCCAAATCTGGGTGCCAGTGACATGCACCTGCAATCCAAGCTACTCAGGATCTGAAGATTGGGGTTCAAATACAGACAGAGCAGAAAAGTCCTTGAGACTCTTATCTCCAATTAATCACCAAAAAACTGGAATTGGCTCTGGGCTCAACTAGTAGGACTTTATTTCACCTTGATCTGAAGAGCTCAGGGACAGAGCCCAGGCCCAGAGTTCAAGTCCTATGACCAACAAAAATTAATGCTTGGGTGAAATGGATTAAATATTCTGCTCACCATTAATGTAAAGATTGTGTGGCACAGAGACCAGAAAAACAAGTGGTACAATTCCCACTATAATGAACCTCAGACCCCCAAGGGCATGGAGTGCATGATCTGTTGGCCAAACAAAGCTTGGGGAAACTCGAAAGACCCTGCTGTTGCTGTTTGCAAGAGGAGGATCTAAGACAAAAATCATATCTTCCTAAGGCCATCTATACCTCTTGCCTCTGTAGGTACGGGGGACAAGTGGCATTTCTGGGAAACTTATCAAGATGCAGTGAAGGCCGAACCTGTGAAGAGTTGAGCAGTAAGCACTAAACATAGCCAGGGGAAATGTCTGATGGTATTGTGGAGGACCAGTGTTGGAGACCTTTCTGGCCAACTAGAGTAGAACCTGTGCTTTGGTTTAATTTGCCATCACTTACATCCTAGCATTTCATCCACCTGTCCATTCTCAAACATTTTATACTAGTTAGGGGAGACTCCTTCCCTAAAAGATCATTCATTTCATATTTACATAGGTACTATTCAGGATCCTCCCCCAAAAGTTTCCAAAAATTCAAGCCAGGCCCCAGATAGCAGCTTAGGAATCAGTATAATTAGTATAAATTAATTAGTATAATTAGTATAAATAAAATGTAGTTTGGAGGCTAGGAATATGGCTTAGTTTTAAATTGTTTTCCTAGCATGCATGAAGCCCTGGGTTTTATTCCTCAGCACTAGATAAACAGAAAAGGCTGGAAGTGGCACTGTGGCTCAACTGGTAGAGTGCTATCTTTGAGCAAAAGAAGCTCAGGGAGCACCAGGACTGGCAAAAATAAAATGTAGAGTAGAATAAGATCAACAGAGATTTGTTAATTATACTAAAAGATTTTTTAAACCCATAAATTAAGTGCTCTAGAAGGATGGCATGGGAAAATTAATTCTAGCAACATTATCTATAAAGGGTAGATTTTGTGTGGTGATTGAAGGCCAAAGCTGTACAAAGGACTTAGAAGAATTCAACATTGGCAAGTGAGTCAACTAAAAACTCAGATGAAGGGTTGAGAAGGTAGCTCAGCAGTAGAGTGTTTGCCTTGCATGCTTGAGCCTCTGGGTTCGATTCCTCAGCACCACATAAGCAGAGAAAGCCAGAAGTGTTGCTATGGTTCAAGTGGTAGAGCGCTATCCTTGAGATGAAGAGCTGAGGAAGAGTGTCGAGGCCCAGAGTTCAGTCCCAAGACTGACCAAAAATGAAAAAACAAAAGGCAAGCTACACATAAAGAGTTTCCTACCAAGAGGAACAGAGAGTTTCCTACCGAGAATGAGGGAGTTTGGTGGATTTTTATCTAGCAGGAATGCAAGTTTCCCTTCTAGTGGGAGAAGGATTGCCTTCTAGTAATGAGGGTGTTAATGATCACATTGGTCAAAAACATCATTCAGTTTCATAATGCCCAGATAAGTGTCTAATGTTTGTCAGGTATTGACTTGTGAAAACATATATTATTAATGTACTACTGAAAGATTAAAAATTAGAGTTATATTTTTACAAATACTAACTGCTGGTTTAGCTTCTGTAAACTTGCTTGCGCTAGCCCTGACCCTTCCCCTCGCTGGAAATAAATAAAAAGCTTCGGGGTCTAGGTGTCGGCCCTGAGACAAGCTCTGTAGTCGTAAATAAAGAGCTAACAATAAATTCCCCAAATGGCTGAATGGGACCCTAGATAAGGAACAAAGAGTATGTTCCTCCGCATTCCTGTGCAGAAATTCCTGGTTTAGGGGGCTCAAGATAAGGGCCATCTGGTGGGCTCTGCAGACTAGGCCAAATTGTTAATCAATCACAAACCTGTAAACACTGTAAATCTCCTAACCCTTATCCCCCAGAGTGAGTACCTCAGTCTGCACTAATTGTCTTATTGCAAAGAGTGTTATAAACTTCCCCAGGTAGTAAAAAAATAATTGCTAAAGTACATAGTGACCTTTTAAACGGGCCAATCCCAGGGACACCTGGTGTTATATGCTAATCCTGTGGTCTTTGTCTTTAAAAATGCCTGTAACCGCTGGCCTCGGACAGAGAGCCCATTTGCACAAACACCAAATAAACTCCTCTTGCATATTGCAGCTGCTGGCTTGGTGTCTTGGTTCTTGGGGTGCCCTCCCGTTAAAGAAAGTACCCCAGGGGGTTAGGGGGTCTTTCACTACCATCTGCGTGTCAATCTGTTCTTATTTTCTCAACCCCAGGGGCTCAATCTCAGGTCCTGCATAGTTTGTGTCAGCTCATTTTGCCCCAGGATGGCATGCTGACACTCACCCATTCATGAATTTGGACCTGTAGGCCATGAATTCACATGCCAGCACTCCCAAACAATAATCGTGGAGTAAGAAGCTGATGGTGACACATGTTTTACTTTTCTGCAAAAGTCTTGGGTGTCAGGTATGAAGTGGAAAACATATGCAGTCCTATATCCTATGTAATCAAAGTAATCAATGTTCTATGTGTCAAAATAATCAATAAAATAGTCAATACATGAACAAAATGAAAAATAAAATGAATAACTACACTGAATGTAATATAGAATCAACATACGTATGTAAATATAAATCATATATCTAAAATGTACACGAATAGGATGTTTTCCCTATGGATAGGGAACTCACTGGTCTGTCCCAAAACATCAGCAAGACCAATGATTAGGCAGGCACCAATGGCTCTCAGCAGTCCTCCTTGATACAAGCCTGTATAGGAGGATTATGGTCAAAGTCACCGTAGGCAGGAAAGTCCTTGAAACGCTTGTCCAAGTTCAGTGTCAACAAAGCCATAAGTAGACCCGTATGGTAGAGGGCTAGCCTTGATCAAAAGCAGCTCATGGACTGTGCCCAGACCTTGAATTCAAGTTCCGAGATTGGCAAGAAACAGTCATACAGAACAATCTGTGCAGCCATCCGGCTAAAGCAAGTCACCCTCTTGTCTCCAACTGAATTGGACAGAGTTTCCTTGGAAAGGGGCTGGGGAGCCACTGTCATCTTGACTCCACCTATTGCAGCCTGCATCACAGGATTCTGACTGCACCTCCATTCTTTCATGGTTCTTTCTAACTAATGGGATACAAGAATTGTGGCCACTCCCATATTCCATGCTGTCCAGTAGCACCCAGATTTCCTCTGTTGGTTGACACCACTACCAGCAGTTGAGGAAGTTAGAGGTGGCTGGGTGGTGAGCAAGAGTCTTCAGGCGACTTTGGAGTGGATTAGGAAACTTACAGCCTAGTCAGTGAGTGGGAGAATAGAGGATTACCCAGAGCCTGGGAATGTGGCCAGCCCATCTCTCCCATCCTAGTGCTCAGATGTCTTTAACAACCAGACTCCGTGAGAGAGCTGTGGGCAAGAAACAACTGCCAGATCACAGACAGAATTCTGCCATCAGACCTGCAACATTCAAGAAAACAAAGGACACCAAAAAGGGAGGGATCCCCAAGACAAACAACATTGGAGAGCATGATTCAAAGGAAGGTCCAGCCAAAGGTGATGCCAACCCCGGGCCACCCCTGCCTTTGGAGACTGTTACAGCCATCAGGGTCCAGAGTGTCAAGGGTCCCGATACCACCAAAGATCTTCAGAGGTGCTACCAACACGTGGTGCCTGCCCTGGACCGCAGCAAAAGAAGAAACCAGGTGCTCTGTGCCAGTATCTAACCACTGAATCAGGAAAAGACAGACCTGCAGTATTAACGGGAGAAAGAAAGGGAGAAGATAGCCCAGGGGCACAGAGAACTGAAAATAGAGCTAGAAATCCACAAGCCACTCATACAGAAGTTGGTTTTGACAGAAAGCGATTTACAATCATCACCGGCCCACATGCAGAACGTGGCCGATAACAGAGTAATGGAGCATAAAACTCTCACCAGCTGCCTGCAGGCATGGCAGAGTTGGAGATGGAGGCTTCTGCAGTCACTGCTGCACAGAAGGAGACTGAAATATTCTTTGAACAGCTGAATGATGTAACACTTCAGCTCGAGTAAAAGATCAGAAGCTTCTATGACCTGGAGCAAGTGAACACAGAGTTGCAGGAGAAGCTGGAAACACTCTGGACATAGAGGAGCAGCAGGAATAACAGAATCTGCAAGCTCCAACAAGCACTGGCAGGGCATGAGGTACTGACAAGACTACTGGACAACCTGAGCTGGATGGTGACAGCAGCGAATCTGGACACAGACACCTTCGTGAAGGACCTGAGAATTGAGAGGTCCAAGCGAAGGAGGAGGCCCGGCCGCTGACCGAGCAGGTGAACCAACTGACAGAGCAGAAGGAGGGAGGGGCTAGGCAGGTGATGGATTTTGAGAAAGAGCTGGGGGAACTGAGAAGGAAGCTGGCAGAGCCATGGCCCCCCACAGGACTATCTCATGCCAAGCAGCAGCTGCACACCCAGGCTTACCGCATGCAGATGAAGTTGAAAAACCTGGAGGAGCAACTTCATATCCAGATCCAGGAAAACCAGAGGCCCAATCTCCAGAATGCAGAGCAGTGGGAACAACTGCAGAGACTGGAGGAGAAGGTGGAGGGTTGGCAAGGGATCCCTGAGACGCCATGATGCACATGTCTGTGCGACCCACAGATAGAAGAACAGCTGGCCTTTTTGTGGGGTGCTCTCCATAGGGTGAGCGGTGAGAAGGAGGAGTTTGCTAACATCTTGGACTCTGAGCAGCAGGTGAAGAAACATCTGCAGGAACAGATGGACCATTCAGAGGAGAAGATAGAGGAATGGTAAGAGATGGATGAGAGAGAGACCCAAGTGGCTTGGGAGCTGCAGAAGCAGCAGGAGCAGTCCCTGGCCCAGCTGCAGGAGCTCAGAGCCACCTGTGAGCATCACATCACCTCCAATGAATGGCTGAGCTCCAAGAAGTAGGCCTTGCAGCAGCACCTGCAGAGGCAGACTCAGCTGCTGGAGCAGCTTTAGCAAGTGCAGGGCCCGACAAACTGTGGGGACAAGTGATGCCCCCAAAGTGTCAGGACACTCTCAAGTGCCTGGAAGTAATCAGAACACAGGATGAGTGCCTGCAGGCCCAGCTGATCTTCCTGGCTTTCCCTGGGGAAGGGGAAGGTGTGAGCCCTGGAGAAGAAAAGGTGAGAAAGCGACTCCCCCTGATGTGCCCATCGCAGAGGATAGAGACATCCCCCAAAGTAAGAAGGATGTGACTCTGGAAGCACTTTTTGAGGCTGACATCCACAAGGGGAAACTCCTGCCGCAGGAGCGGCGGGCCTGTTGCAGGCACTCGATCCACCCGACAGCTCAGTGCCAGATAGAGCTGGATCCACAGGTACCCACCCCGTGAGCTGCCACCACAGCATGTGTGAGGATGGGAAGTGGGACACGTGGGAGTCCAAAAAGAAAATCTGCTTAATCCACGACCTGCATGATGAGGTGCACTTCCATGGTCCAGCGAATGAGCTCCACCATCCATGCAGCCAGCTGTTGGCACATATCCACACCGTCCAGGAGTTGCTCCTGGTGTGTAAAGGACAGATGTTAGTCCTGGATCAACTGTGTCGGGAGAAAGCCAAGGGCATGTGCCAGCTGTCCCAGGAGAAGATAGAGAAGAGGAAAGAGCTGCAGGAGCTGCTGTCTCTCTTCTCAAGGGCTCCAGATGTCGGTCCATTCTGAGCCCCCTATCTGTGTTGCTGCTTTAGAGGCCTCAGGATCCTGGGTGGGCAAAATGATGGAGGAGCAGAAAGGTTTTGAAGAAATGCAACTTCAAGACCGTGTGGAAACTGCCAGAGGAGAGGTCGGGGTTCCTTACCCAGTAGAGGACTCTCCCACAGAGCACATCCTGCCACAGATGTCCCACATCCAGAGCCACCCACAGCTGGTGAACTCAGGCTTGCAGCACTCTGTCCCTTTTTTCTGTAGTCTGATGGGGATGATGACTCCCTATGTGACATATTGAGTCTCAAAATCCTCGGCAGCCACCAGAACTTGATGGCCAGTTGTCCTTCTATAGGTCTCTATCTGCCTGGTGATGGGAAGGGTAAACTGTGGGCTGGGTAGAGCAGAGGCTGCTGGGAGGAGACAAAATTCAAGGGACATATAATGGCCCATTGGTGACCTGGGAAGAGGCCCATGTTATGCTTATCACAAAGAATAAACTGTTTTCAAAGGGAAAGAAAGCCTCCACAAAGATTTGTTCTTCCAGTCATGGGGCTTGAACTCAGGGCCTGGTCACTGACCCTGAGCTCTTTTTGATCAAGACCGGTGCTCTACCAGTTGAGCCCCACCTCTCCTTCCAGCTTTTTCTGTGTGGAATTGAACCCAAGGCTTCAGGCATGCTAGGCAACCACTCTACCACTGAGCCACATTCTCAGCTAAGATGATCCCCTGCCCCCAAACACATATAGTCATTACTCAGATAAATTGGAAGTAGGGGCTAGGATGAATATGAAGCACAAATCTGGTTCACACAGAAAGCCTCCACTGCCCCCTCTTTGACACCCTTATTTAAAGTTTCTCTTTTACCATTGAGGGATGAGAGAGGGAGAGGGGAGTCCCGAGAGAGGAGTACCAAGAACAGTGGCCCCCTGAGCACCACAGCCTCCCCCATAAAAGTAGTCCTCCAGATTCTGATCTTACCTGACTCAATGTGGAGTCTACATTGTCTCCGCACCCCTGCAAGGCTCAGGATGAAATAAATGTCAGCCCTGGACTCAGCCCACACCCAGGGTGGAAACTCCTAGTCCCAGACCGACTTCCACCCCTAACTTCCCCGAGTTTGGCTAGACCCACCACTCACCACAATGTGGCGGCCATGATCTCATGGACGGATTCCAGGAAGTAGGTCTATTGCAGAAGCAGCAGGGTGAGCATGGAAGAGGGAGGTGGGTGATTGCTCTGGTACCTTCCTCCTCGGAGCCCTCCCGTCCAACTAGGGCCATGGTGACCCGAAGCATGCCAAGGTCAGGCGGTGAGACAGATGGAGGAGCACAAGACTAAAGGAGGTAATGCTTTATCTTGGTGCACTTGACAATTCCAATTATATTCAGCCCATGTCAATCCCAGAGCCATCATGCAATTCCTCTCATTGTTGTTTTCCATGAGCGCTGTCCCTGAGCTCTGTTTCTCAAGGCTGGCACTCTACTACTTGAGCTACAGGGTCACTTCTTGTTTTCTGATGTTTCATCAAGGATAAAATTCTCATACACTTTCCTGCCCAGGCTGGCTTGTCACCATGATCCTCCAGATCTCAGGTTCTTGAGTAGCTAGGATGACAGGTGTGAACCACCAGTGCCCAGAATGTGATGCTTTTTAAAAGAATCTTGGTGAGTGTGTAAAAGGAGCCCCAAAGGGCCGGGATAGATCACGACCCAGTCAAGGAGCTGGGATGGGAAATGCTGACTTTCTAGCCATTCTGTTCCCCAAAATTAAAGATGCCAAGTGGTGTTGTATGCATCAAACTCCTAGGCCAACAACCACCAGGCTTAATGCAGAAAAGGTAGAGAATAACTAAAAATTTCAATGTAGAAATATCTGATTTTGCATGCACATAGCGTGTGTGTGTGTGTGTGTGTGTGTGTGTGTGTGTGTGTGTGTGTGTGTGTGTGTGTGTGTGTGTGTGTTTACTGGGTCTTGAACTCAGAGCCTAGGTGGTAACCTTTAGCCTGTTTGCACAAAGTTGGTGCTCTACCACTTGTACTATAGTAGCTCCACTTCCCAGCTTTTTGGTGATTCATTGGAGATAAGAGTCTTCCCAGGTTAGCTTTGAATCTTGATTTATCCTCAAGTGTCTGCCTTGAGGAGCTAGGATTATAGGCATGAGCAACTGGCATCCAGCTGCATGGATGTCTTTTCATAGTCTCTTCTGTTCTAACAGCTATCTACTTGCTCTGGCCTAGATCTCTGGCCTCTACAGCAGCTCCCAGCAGCCCCTGACTGTGTGGAGAACATAAAGCTCAAACCTGTCAATGCATCCTATTTCTTTGTCCTCAGGGGAAGGAATGATTCCTCTGAAACCTGGAGGGGTAGGGGTAGGGGTAGAGATAGGTGGGATAGCTGTAGATGTGTGCTCAACTAGAAGACAGGTATTCTGGGCTGGGAAGGTAGCTCAGTGGTAGAGCACTTGTCTTGCATGCCTGAGGCCCTGGGTTTGATTCCTCACCACCACATAAGCAAAAAGAAAAAAGCCGGAAGTGGCGCTGTGGCTCAAGTGGTAGAGCATTAGCCTTGAGCTGAAGAGCTGAGGGACAGCACCAAGGCCCAGAGCTCAGGCCCCATGACCGGACCTAAAAAAAAAAAAAAAAAAAAAACAAAAACAAAAAAAAAAGAAGACAGGTATTCTGTCTTATCCAAGAAGGAAAGCATGGCCAGATGCTAATGGCTCATGCTCTTATATTCCTAGCTCCCTCAGGAGGCTGAGATCTGAGGATTGACATTCAGAGGCAACCCAGCAAAAATATCTGTGAGACTGTCCTCTCCCAAAATACCACCTGAAAGCTGGAAGAAAAGCTCTGGCTCAAGTGGTACAGTGCTATCCTTGAATGAAAAAAATGGAAGGCCAGAACCCGGGCCCTGAGTTCAAGTCCTACTACCAAGATGCACTCATGCGCATGTGCATACACACACACACACACACACACACACACACACACACACACACACACACACACACACACACACACACACACAAACAGAGGGAGGTGGTAATGATAAGCAGAGCTAGAACTGGGGGCAGTCCTGAGGCATAATCATAGTAAACTCTTAAACCACATCAGTTGTTTCTCCCTAAGTCCTTCTTGGGCTGAGGGATCTGGGCCATGGCAGTGAGTTCCATGGAACCTGTGCCTCCATCTAAGCACTGGGGAGGAAAGCAGGGTTCCCAGCCGTGGGACTCCTGGGATATAGCGTTTACTACAAACAGCAGCCAGCAGGCTCTGGATTCCTGAGCCTACAAGTCTTTCATGAGTCCAACTCAACACCGCCCAAGGTGTGCCTGACAAATGTGCATTCTTGTGATATCCATATGAGCGGGCATTTACTGTTTTACCCCTCCTGGACCAGAACTGTGGTCTGAGACATTGATTTAGTGCTCAGATCCACACTGCTCTCATGATAGATGCCATTCTGATGACCAGGTCAATGACCTCCGTGTCACAAGGGTCGATCCTTCTCTGGTACTGTGGCCCACTCTGTATGCAAAGGCCTCCAAGGAGGCTGCTCTAAAGAAGTGTAGGACAGCTAGACATTGGGAGACCCTCAGGAGCCCACTGGAAAATACTCTGCTTAGAGCCAGAGCATGAGGTCAAAGCAGGCCAGGTATTGGTCATGTAGCTCAAACTCTGGGCCTGGTTGCTCTTTCCCAGCTCTTCATCTTACCACTTGAGCCACAGCACCACTTCCGGTTTTCTGGTGGTTCTTGGAGAACAGAGTCCCCCGGACTTTCCTGCCCAGGCTGGCTTTGAATGGCAATCCTCCAATCTCAGCCGCCTGAGGAGCTAGGAGGACAGGCATGAGCCACCAGTGCCCAGCTGATCTGGCTTTTCACCACAGTGGACTAGGAGCTCCTGAAAGCTTTTCTTTATTTTCTCTGTGCTAGTACTGGTGCCTGAAATCAGGGTCTAGCCTGTGGTCTCTTAATTTTTTCCCTCAAGGCTGGCAATCTACCACTTGAGCCACAGCTCCATTTCTGGCTTTTGGTAGTTCATTGGCAAAAAAAGTCTCACTAACTTTCCTCCCATGAGCTGGCTTTGACCCACGATCTCTGATCTCAGTGTCCTGAGTAGCTAGAATTTACAGGGGTTAGGCCACTGGTGACACTGGGCTAGAACCTTTTCTTAAGCAAGCATTCTTCCTTGCATTTGCCCTGATTCCTCCATGCAAAGGAGGGCTGAAGGTCAGGAGCTGTGAAAAATAGGCTTTTGGTCAAAGAAAATGGCTGGGGTCCTTGGTGAAAAGACATGCTAATCTTCCTCTGGACCCCATTCTGCCCTAACGGTGACTCAAGTGTAAATCTTGTCCCAGATTTGAGTGTTCTGCCAGACTTGTCTGAAGCCACGGAACCTTCATTCCACCCACACCACCAGCTCTACAACACACCTCAGGACCTTTGCCCAAGCTGTACTTATTGCCTGAGGCTCTCTGTCTTGTTCCACATCTTAGAGCTCCTGTGGAATTTTGGCACTGGTTATATCACCTCCTGGAGCAAGCCTTTCCTTCCCTTCTCCCCCTTTTAAAACAAATATTGAGTTCCTACAGATGGAACTTGTGCAGGCTGACTGGAAAATGCTCTATTGTGGTGGTGGTGGTGGTGGTGGTGGTGGTGGTGGTGGTGGTGGTGGTGGTGGTGGTGTGTGTGTGTGTGTGTGTGTGTGTGTGTGTGTGCATGTGTGCATGTGTGCGTACGTGCATGTGCATCCACGCATGTGCATGCGCAAAAAGATGCACGCCAGTCCTGGGGTTTGAATTCATGGCCTGGTCGCTATCCCTGAGCTTTTGTGCTCAAGACTAGCACTGTACTACTTGAACCACAGCTCTACTTCTGGCTTTTGGGGTTTAATTGGAGAAAAGAGCCTCATATATCCGTTCCTGCATGCAATTGGCATCCTCAGAACTCAGCCTCCTGAGTAGTTAAGATTACATGTGTGAGCCACCAGCACCTGCCCTCTATCTCTTACCCATAATGGCCCTCCTCTGAGTCCCAGAAGAATATGTCTCACTCTGCTGACTTATTTTTTGTCAATCTTGGGGCTTGAACTCAGGGTCTGGGGATGTTCCTGAGTTGCTTTTTTTCAAGACTAGCACTTTTATCACTTAAGCACAGTGTCTCTTTTGGCTTTTTCTCTTTCTGTGGTAGTGAGGAATCGAACTCAGGGCTTTGTGTGTGCTAAGTAAGCACTCTACCAGTAAGCCACATTCACAGACCAAGGCTCATTTCTAAAAGAAGCTATGACGGTGGGATTTATTGGATTACCCCTTTTGACACAGAAATCGCTGACTCTTTCCTATCTTTGTCAGAATTTGGGACCAGCCTGAGACTCTGCAATAAGGAATAATGAATGAGTGATGGCCACCAGGCCCCAGAGGTCTGGGCTAACATCCTACAGGGAGATAGAGGAAATGGAGACACAACCTTTGACAACTCCTACAGCCTAGGAACTGTGGTTTCCCTGGAGGCAGTGGCTGGCTGCTAGGTGTTCTGAAGGGACATCTCAGCCAGAACATAATGCAACCATTGCACACACTGTAAAGCTGAATTCAGAAATCCTTAACCAAAAGACCACCAGAGACCACCACCAATGTAAAAGCAAAGTAGTCTTTATTGCAAGCTCAAGCTTGGTCCCCTCAGACTTACATAGCAGCAACCGAGGTTTACAGCACCTTTTATATACTTTTTAGGGAAGGCAGGGACTTTGCATACACCATAGCGTTTTCTAACAAATCACTACACACTGTGGGAAAATCAGAAAACAATTCTATATTAGGATTGGAGAACTACAGAAACAAGTTGTTGGTTAAATCAAGGGGGCTGACATACTTTAAACTGGTTGGCTTGTGCCACAGGGAAGTCTAAGAGGATATGTGCTAAACTGCAGGGTGTCTGGTTTAGATAATGGTCACCAAACCCCAGAAGGGGCTGTTCTGGAGTTTCTGATACCTTGACATCCTGCCTTAAGCAAACACCATGTGTTTCCCAAAATTGTCTGTGCAAGGCTATTTCAGATATCTCCACATCCTGGCATCTAGTGTTCCCAGGACTGTCTGTGGCTGGAATAGGTCAAGGGTCGCAGAACTGAGTTGGGGTCTTCAGTAAAATAGAGTTGCTTAGGTTTCTCAACACCAGTTGCACACACCAGCCCAGGAAAAGCCTTTGTGGCTTCAGTTCTTAAATGGCAGGGAAGGATGCTTTGTTCAAGCTGCAGACTTAGTGCTCTCTGAGGGCTTGTTCCAACTTGCCCAGGTTGGGGGGCTGGGCATGGGCAACCTGCTGAAAGCCCATCATACAGGCCTTGGCCCTGAGCTCCTTTTGCTCAACGGTAGTGCTCTGCAACTTGAACCACTCAGGGATTTTATTTGTTTATTTCTTTTGTTTTCCTGTGATCTCTTAAGAAATACAAGTGTTGCTGACTTTCATGCCCAGGCTGCATTCAAATTGGCATCTCAGCCTTCTGAGGAGCTAGGATCACAGGGAGGAACCACTGACAACCTGGCTTACTGTTCTTGTTGTTCTTTTTTTTCGTGACAATCTGAAATCTTAACGGTGTCATTCCAATGGTTTGCATTAGAAGAAAGCTTCCCAGGCCTGGAATTCGAATGCTAGGACTGGCACCCACAAATAGAGGGAGATCCTGCAAACTCATTCCTATTCATTTGAATGCTAATGGAATGTCATAAAAGTAATAAGTAAATTTGAAATTAATTCATGATTCTATTTTAGAATGCCACACAAAAATTATTGAATTTATATCTTCCATTCTAGAACCACGGTATGATTAAGAATATTGACTGATACTTTATTAATGCTTTTGTAAGTATTCAACGATGATTCTTCATTAAATGGAGGCATAATTTAATAACTAATAATTGGTAATTATATGTATAATTTTATAATATCATATTCCCTCTGTATATATACACATATATATGTATGTATATATATGTATATATATACATATATATACATATATATATATATACATGTTTATATATGTACTGTGCCTTGATTATAGGTCCTCAGAACTTCCTGGCAGCTCAGCTTGCTGGAGGCTGGTGTGCTAAGACTGTGACCCCATTGATGAATTGGGCATTGTAGGCTGTGAGTTGAAATCCCCGCATGGCCAAAAATTTATTCATGGAGTAAGAAGCCAATTTTGACACATTTTTTTCCTTCTCTGTGAAAGTCCTGGGTCTCAGTATATGTGATATGACGTAATAAAATAAATGTTATATGTACAATAATACTAAATAAATAGGGGTAATAAATACCATATGGTGTAAACCCATATGACATAGATCTAATATATGACTATTATATTTTATAGTGGTGGGGCTTCAATTCAGGCCCTGGGAACTTGTCTGAATTGCTTGTCTTCAAGGACGGTGATCTTCCCCTTCACCCACAGTGCCTCAGAATTCCCCAGACCCTGAGTTTAAATCCCAGGCCTGCCAGAAAAATGGTGCAAACTCCAAGCCAGGGCATTATGATGATGATGATGATGAGAAGGAGGAGGAGGAGGAGGAGGAGGAGGAGGAGGAGGAGGAGGAGGAGGAGGAGGAGGAGGAGGAGGAGGAGGAGGAGGAGGAGGAGGAGGAGGATGTTTTGGGCCAAGCACCGGGCTTGAACTCAGGTCTTGGTATCTCTGCCACAGCCGATCCTTGGATCCTAGGTCCCGAGTTCAAATTTCGGGGCTGGTAAAAATAAAAATAAAAAGGAGAAGGATAAAACTGAGAAGTTCAAGGAGGTGGTTTTACTTTTTTTTTTCTTTGCATTGTGACTATCCTGGGTCTAAATGACAATGCCCAGAAAGTGTACATGACCTTACATTGCTGATATTTGGATGACTATTAGGGAAGCCAAGCTGAAACCGGAAACTTAAGCCTGGAAATCGAATCCTGGACTGCCGGTATGGCAGGAGATTCTAAGAAACACTTTCCAATATACATCTGTGCGAATGGAATTTTGTAAAAGTAACAATTACATTAGTAGTTAGTGTATGATTAAATTGTAAAATTATACACAATTATACAACATTGAATGATTTTCAATTAATATTTTATTATGTATTCAATCATGATGCTTAAAAAAGGAAGGAATAATTTAATTTCCAATAATTGGTAGTAATATTGTATATGCAATTTCATAATATAGAGACATCTCACGTTATATACATCTATCCATCCATCTATCTATCTATCTATCTACAAGTCTAAACATTTATCTGTTTATACACTTGTCACTAATGGGGCTGAGTGATAGAGTGCTCGCCTAGTACGTAGAAAGCCCTGGTTTCGATTCCTCACTACTGTGTGCATAGAAAAATCCAGAAGTTGTGCTGTCGCTCAAACAGTTGAGCACGAACTTTGAGCATAAAAAATTAGGGACTGTGTCTAGACCCTTCCTCTAGACCCATGACTGGCACCAAAACAAAAAATAAAAAGGAAAAGATAGAATGTTCTGACTGCAACTATATAAGGATAGGGCTGCAAATACCTCATCACAGAGAAAGGAGGGAGTCTAGTGCTGACAGCTGCTGTCTAACCTGACTTAGCCAGAGGTAAACCACTGCAACCCAGCTCCACAGAACCGGATGCTGCTGGCTTACTTACCCCTGTCATCCAAGATACTCAGGAACTGAGATCTGACACTGGTGGGTTTAAAACCCAGACCTGCCAGGATGTCTGTGAATCTCTGAGCTGTGGCTCAAAGTGGTAGAGCTCTAGTCTTGAGCAAAAGATCTTAGGACAGTACGCCCAAACTTTCAGTGCAATTCCATGGCTGATGCCCTCCCCCCAAAACCCCATCCTTTTAAAATCTAAATTTGGACTGTTTGTGAGGTGTTTCTGAAAGAATGGTGATACTGATGAAAGCACCTTAATTTAATGACAGCATGTGCCATACAGCTATGTGATGAGTCCTTCATGAGATGTTGTGTGTTGAGTCATTCATGCCGTGCATTTTTTCATCTGGTTCTTGTAAGAGCTCCACAAGTAAGATGATGATTTGCCCCTGTCAGGGCCAAAATTATGCATGTACCTAACTATAGTGGTTGTCTCCTGCAGGCAATTTTTTTGGTTTAAGTTTCTCAGTCATGAACCTTGAACTCAGGACCTAGCCACTGACACTTACCTGTTGGGATAATGGCTAGTGCCCTACCACGTGAAGCCAAGGACCCCTTGCAACAGAGTGTTAGGGTCTAGGCGTATAGTAGCTAAGGACTGTCATGCTGCCTACTCAGGAAGCTGAGATCTGACGATCTGGGTTCAAAACGATCCCAGACACAAATGGTCCCATGAGACTTTTATCTCCTATTCACCATTTAGAAACTTGAAGTGGAAGCCTCGCGCCTGTCATGCAAGCTACTCAGGTGGCAGAGAGCTGAGGATCACGGGTCCAAAACCAGCCTGGGCAGAAAATTCCTTGAGACACTTCTCTCCATTGACCCAACAAAAACCAGAAGGGGTGCTGTAGCTCAAGGAATTGGCTTTAGCTGAAGAGCTCAAGGACAGCACCCAGGCCTAGATTTCATTTCTTCCAACTTCCAAGAAAAGAAAGAAAGAAACCTGCAGTGGTGTACTGAGAATGTGTCTCAGGGGTAGAGTGTTTTTCATGTATGAATCCCTGGGTTTGATTCCTTAGTACCATATCACTAGAAAAAAGCCTGAAGTGGCTGTGTGGCTCAAGTGGTAGAATGCTATCCTTGTACAGGAGAAACTCAGGTTCTGTGCTCAGGTTCTGAGTTCAAGCTCCAGGACAAGTGAATGAACACACATACATGTACACACACACACACACACACACACACACTGATGCCAGAAGTGAAACTGTGACACCAAATGGTAAAGAACTGAGCTCCTGTTCTGAGCTATGCAAACACATATATATGATATACATTATAAATGTATATAAATATTATTTTTGCCTATTCTGGGGCTGGAATTCACACCCTGGGAAATGCTCCTGAATTTTTTTCTTCCAGGAGGTTAGCTTCCACTTCACCCAGAGCAAATTACAGTTACCCAGTCCCTGAGTTCAAATCCCAGGTCTGGCAGATAAAATGGCCCAAATTCCTAGCCAGGACCTTAACTTTATTGGTGGTGCAAGCATGGGGCTTGAATTCAGGTCATCACAACTCTGCCACAGCCTTGATTACCCTAGGCTGGGGTGCAGCTTTTACACCCACAGATGATCCAGGGATCCTAGGACCAGAGTTTAACTCCCAGCTTTGGCAAAAAAAAAAAAAAAAAAAAAAAAAAAAAACAAGATGGAAGAGGAAAAACCAGGAAGTTTTACACAATAGTTTTACCTTTGTTTCCTTAGCACTGTGACCATCCTCAGTTTTAATGACTCGGCTTGAAAATTGTACGAGACCTTGCACGGCCGAAGGCTGGTGGGCTGTCAGTGAAGCCTGAGCCCAACCCAGAAACCTAGGCCCTGAGTTCGATCCTGGGACTGCCACCTACAGGGCTGAAGATCCTAGAGAATTCGTTCCTATCTATAGGAACAATAATAGAATGTTTGTAACGTACTAATTAAATTACTAATTAGCTAGTCATTCTAGTATAAGATTGTATGAAATAAATATAGGTCATTGATTAATTTAATTCTTTATTAAGTTTCCTACCGTGATTAATTAATGGAGGCATAATTTTAGACTAAATAATTGGTAGTAATAGAATATATAAAAATAAGATAGGGACATAGAATTATACATTAGAATCTACATAAATGTCTATCTGTCTCTGTATAAATTTATTTATAGATGGATATACATATGTAAATACACACACACATACACACACACACACACACACACTTGAATCTACACATCTATCTGTTTATATATTGACCACTCCTAGGGCTTGATCTCAGGTCCTCAAATTTGCCCTACATCTTCATTTGAATCAGACTGGTGTGCTAACATTGACCGATTCATGAAGTGGGCCTTCTAGGCCCGATGTTCAAATCACAGAACTGCCCCCAAACTTAATCCTGGTGGAAGAAGTCTATTGTCCCACTTGTTTTCCTTATCAGTGAAAGTGCTGGGTCTAAGGAATGATGTATAATACATAAGCAAATCTGTGTCCTATGTAATAGGATGTAAAAAATGTTATACATGTAATCATACTCTCTAAAATATATAATAAATAAATAAAACACAAAATAAAATGAATAACTACAGTAACTGCCATATGCAGTAAACATGTGTATGTAAATATAAATCATGTATTTAAAATGTATACGAATATTATTTTTTTGAGTGCTAGGGCTTGAATTCAGCCCCTGGGATCAGGCCAGAATTTCTTGTCTTCCAGCTCGGTGAGCTTCCCCTTCCCCCACATTGATGCAGATTTACCAAAACCCTGAGTTCAAATCCCAGGCCTGGCAGAAAAATGGCCTGAATTCCAAGGAGCTTCATAAATTTTAAAATATTTTTAATGTATGTCTGTATCTGTCTGTCTGTATGTGTGTGTGTATTTTTGTTTTGTCAAGGACAGGGCTTGAACTCAGGGCATGTCAACTCTGCCTCAGCTTTGATCACTCTACGCTGGGTTGCAGCCACTGGACACACAGCTGAACCTGGGTCCTCAAAGGCTGACAAGAAAAAAAAAACCACCTGGCAACATTTTTCTTTTCAAGGTGATCATCCTGGGTCTGAATGACACAGCTGAAAAGTGTTTGTAACCTGGCATTGCTGAAGTCTGATGGGCTTTCAGGGAAGCCATAGGCCAACACGGCAAAATAGGCTCTGTGTTCGAAGCCCAGTTCTGACCCCTACCAATGGAGTGAGATCCTAAGAGTCTCGTTCCTATTCACAGGAATACCGATGGAAATTAATGTCAAGGTTGAATTTGTTGTTCCTGAATGATACTACTATAAAATTAGAGACTGATTTTAGGAGGCTGATGGATTTTAATGAGTATTTTTTGACACATTAAGAGAATACTATTAGAGTCCGGGAAGATGGCAGAGAAGAAGCTGGAGTCTAAGTAAGCTCTCGCATAGAAAGCAGTTTTAGAGTTCCAGTGAACAGTCCTAAGTCAGAGAATTACACCAAGTGTGCCATCACAGGACAGACAGTTAGGCCAGAGAAGGAAACCCAGGCAAGGAGACACTTCTGAGCCCTTGCCAACAGCCGCTGCAGCAGCAGCAGCTGTGGCAGTAGCGGGAGAGCGCAGGCCCCATACCTGAGCAACAGAGAGTCCGGGATGAAGGAGCCAGACGCAGCAGGCGAGCGGATTCTACTCAACACCAGCAAGAACCGACAAGGAGCAGACATCTTCATCCTGCAGTTCGCAGACCAGAGACGACCCAGGAACTAAGATGGCGTGAGTAGAAGCCTGACGTCCTCACTCCTTCTCAGGGAGCAGAGGAGGGAAGGCCACCCCTCCCCCCCCAACACCTGTGATCTCCATTTTGTAGACCAACAAAGCTCGGAGGAGCTCCTAGCTCCAGCTCAGGCCTTGGAATAAAATGAGTCATTTAGCAGGTCACAAGAACTTAATGGCTGCGTGACCTGCCGGACTCAGCTCCACCCAGGGAAAAGTCACCCAGCTTGGGCGCCAGCCCCAGGAGTGGCTTTCATCACTGGGTAATCAGAGCCAGAGGCTGCTACTCCCTCTAGCAGCCTTGACAAGCAATTGAAAATCAGTAAACAGAAACCCTGAGAATGGCTCCAGGCTGGGCTCTCTGAGGTTCTCACAAACCAGCCCCGGAAAAGCTACCAGAACCTAACCTCAAAACTGCATCCCCCTCTTTTGTGATACTCAAAGCAGATCTGTCTCCCAATGAACTAGCCTGGGAGGAGGATCGGCAAATCTTGGGTAAAGCAGAGCATTTTCCTGCCTGTTCTAACAAAATGACTTAAGAAAGCAACCAAGCCACAGGACCACGAGCAGACCAGAGACTCCAACAAGAGGCTGGTTACAGACACAAGGGAGATACAGGATTTTTCCCACTCCTCCCCCCCAAAAAAAGCAAATAAGATTTTTTGTTTTTTTTTTTCTTTTTTTTTTTTTTCTTTTATCTCTTCTTCTTGGTCTTCATTTTTTTTTAGTTTTTATTTTTGGTACCTTATATAAAATTTTTTTTCTTTTCTAAAACTTTTTTCAATCTTTAATCTTTGCCTTTTTCATAAAAAAATTGTTTTCCAGAAATTTCTTGTCCTTTTATAATTTTTATTTTGGGGATACGGGAGTGTGCGTTTTTGCTTTCTCTTTTGGTCTTCTTTCTCTCTCTTTTTTTTAAATTATCTTTTTGTTTTCTGTTTAGCTCTACTGAACTTCTCATTTTTACTTCTTCCTTTCTTATCCTTTTCACTTTCTCCTCTCTTTCATTCTTCTTTATGTGTCTTAATTCTTGTCCTGCACATCCTCAGATAAACCCATAGTTGAATATTAGACCCTATCCCCCATTGTGAACACACTTAATCCACAAATTTATTACTCAAGTCAAAACCTCTAAGACTTAAATTCCTTAATAGCAGTACTACCTCTTTATACCTATATAATATTTTAAGCATTTTTATTTTTAAGTTTTTCACATCTTCTTTATATCCCTCCCTTTCTCCCAATAAATTCATATTCTTATCTAAATAGATTGTTATCGAATCTACATATTTTGATTAATTTCTACCTTTCTATTTTTTCTGGTCTCTTTTCTTTTCCCATTCCCTTTCTTTTTTTCTCTTTCTCTACTTTCCTGCTTTGAAATTAAGACTTAGTTAACACTCCCTGAGCCTCCTCACATCAATCTATTCCTATGTTTTTACCCACATCTCTCCCTAACCCTAATAATTTCTGGTCTTCCAAATTCTTCTTTGCGGTTCGAAGCCCATTAACGTATAGTTGTTTGATGTTGAATAGATGTATCTGTTGAACTAGATTGTATCTGTAGACTATTGTCTGTGCAAATTCAGACTTGGGTTGATGCTTGCATTAAGATACTGTTCTAGCACAAAACTGGTGCTATTTTCATCTCAAATGGGCAGAGTAAGCCGGAAAAACACAAGAAAAATGGCAAATCTGGGTATCTCAATTCCCAATCCCGATAATCAGGGGACAGAACAGATAATGAATAATCCAGAGGAGAATTCCCAAATAGCTCTACAAACACTGCTGGCAAACATGATAAATCAAAAGATTGAAAGCATACAAAGGTCTCTGTATGAGCGTGATAGGGAGAGAGAGGAGGCATTCAAAAAGTTTATACAGGAATATCATAAACGTGAGGAAGCTACTCGAAAACTGACAAAGGATTTGCATGAGCAGCTTGAGAATATTCAAAGAGAAAGGCAGGAATGGCGTGAACAGGCTGAAAACACTCAAAGATAACTACAGGAATCCCACGAATGGGAGGAAGCTAATCAAAGAGTAATACAGGAATTGAGAGAGCAGGAAGAGAATACACAAAGATCACTAAAGGCATTCATGGAATCCATTAACAAAGAGCTGAAGGAAGTCAGGGAGACCACAAATGGAATGCTGAATGGAACCCAAAAGAAGGAATGGGAATCCAAGGAAACCATAAGCATTCAACTAAGTGTTCTGAGAATAAACACGGAACATCAAATTAAGGAAGTAAAAAAGGTCATACAAGATCTAAAACAAAGCTTCAACAAAGAACTTGAAGGCATCAAAGCTGACCAATTAGAAGGAAAAGAGATAAAAAACAAAGTAGAGAGTCTTGACAGCAGGTTAGACCATGCAGAAGATCGAATCTCAGGGATTGAAGACAGCCTAGATATTATAGAGAAAGAACATACAACCATCCAAGACAAGTACAAGAAATATGATAGATCTATCCAACAATTGGTAGACATCAACAGAAGGCCTAATCTAAGGACAATGGGTGTAGAGGCTCACCTAGAAACAGAAGTGAATGGTCTAGGAAATTTGTTTAACAGGATCTGGGCAGAGAACTTCCCAAACTTGCAAAAATATTGAGATACAAGAAGCTTTTAGAACTCCAAATAGACCAGACCAGAATAGGACATCCCACAGTCACATTATAATCCACACAGGATCAACCCAGTCTAAGGAAAAGATCCTTAAAACGATCCAGGAGAAAAGATTAATCTCCTATAAAGGGAAACCAATTAGAATCACCTCAGATTTCTCAGCAGAGACAATGAAACCAAGAAGAGCCTGGAATGATGTATGCCATGTCCTAAAAACAAGCAACTATCAACCAAGAATAGTGTACCCAGCTAAACTCTCCTTCATAAGTGAAGACCAAATAAAAACCTTCCAAACAAAGAAAAATTGAAACAATACATCTCCACCAAATCAGCCCTACAAAAGATTCTTAAAGATGTCCTACACATAAAAAACCAACAAGACCATAATAAAGGTCAAGAAACTGCACCCAAACTGAGAATCCAATAACCATAGGAAGAACCCAGTTTTTGCAAACCCCAAGAAGGTGGATAACATGGCAGGAACTACCCAACAACTCTCAGTCCTTTCTCTTAACGTTAACGGACTGAACTCTCCAATTAAGCGACATTGACTGTCTAATTGGATTAAAAAACAAGACCCTTCTATCTGCTGCTTGCAGGAGTCACATCTTGCCGGTAAAAACAAACACATTTTCAATGTTAAAGGCTGGAACAAAATTTACCAAGCACACGGCTCCTATAACCAGGTGGGAGTTGCAATCCTAATATCAGATAAAATAGACTTCAAATTAAAATTCGTGAGAAGAGATAAAGAAGGTTGCTACATTCTAATTAAGGAATCTCCCTTTCAGGAGGATATTACAATTCTAAATATGTACTCGCCAAACAATGGAGAACCCAAATTTATCCAAGAAACACTACTTTTCCTCGAATCCCATATAACTCCAAAGACATTAATTGTTGGACATTTTAACACACCACTCTCCCCACTAGATAGATCAACTTGGCAAAAACTCAACAGAGAAACCACATATCTAAACAGCAGCATAGATCAACTAGACATAACAGATATCTACCGAACATTTCACCCAACAGCATCAGAATACACGTTTTTCTCAGCAACACATGGAATATTTTCTAAAATAGACTACATTTTAGGCCACAAAGTAAACTTGTCCAAATTCAGAAACATTGAAGTTATACCTTGCATTCCCTCAGACCACAAAGGGAATAAAATTAGAACTCAACACGAAAAGCCACCAAAGAAAGTTGGTAACACATGGATGCTGAATAACACACTGCTGAATTACGAGTGGGTCATGGAAGAGATTAGAAAGGAAATTCAAATATTCATGCTATTCAACAAAAATGAACACACAAATTATCAGCTCCTCTGGGACAATGCAAAAGCAGTACGCAGAGGCAAGTTTAGAGCTCTGAGCTCCTACATCAAGAAATTGGATAGATCTGAAACCAAAAATTTAATGACACATCTAAAGCTCCTTGAAAAAGAGCAGGAAGATAAACCCAAATCCAGTCTACAGAAAGAAATAATTAAAATTAAATCAGAATTAAATGCATTAGAATCCAAAAAAATATAGAAAGAATCAACAAAACAAACAGTTGGTTCTTCGAAAAAATTAACAAAATTGACAGACCCTTAGCAAATCTTATCAGAAAAAGAAGAGAACACACCCAAATAAATGAACTCAGAGATGAGAATGGAAACAACACCACCGAAACAACCAAGATTCAAAATATTATAAGGGAATACTGGTTAAAACTTTAAGCTAATAAGTTTGAGAACTTGAAATAAATGGCTCTTTTCCTAGCAAATATTGACATGCCAAATCTAAACAAAGATGAGTTAAACCATCATAACAGGCCAATATCAAGAGTTGAAATAGAAACACCAATAAGAGACCTTCCAGCTAAGAAAAGTCCAGGACCAGATGGTTTTACAGTGGAATTCTACAAGGCCTTCAAAGCAGAGCTCACAACAATACTCCTCCAACTCTTCAATGAAATTGAAAGAGAAAGTTCACTACGGAACACATTCTATGAAGCCATCATAACCTTCATCCCAAAACCAGGCAGGGACTCATCAAAGAAAGAGAACTATACACCCATTTCTTTGATGAACTTTGATGTAAAACTTCTCAACAAAATATTGGCCAAACGACTTCAACAATTCATACAAAAAAATCATACATGTCAGGGATGCAAAGCTGGTACAATATACGCAAATCAATTAATATTATTCATCACATCAACAGGAGCAAGAATAAGAACCACATGGTTATCTCAATAGATGCAGAAAAAGCATTCGACAAGATCCAACACCCCTTTATGATGAAGGTTTTGGAAAAATTAGGAATCCATGGAATATTCCTTAATACAATAAAGGCTGTATATGACGAACCTACAGCCAGCATTATACTTAATGGTGAAAAATTAAAGCCATTTCCTCTTAACTCAGGAACAAGACAAGGATGTCCAATCTCTCCACTTCTCGTCAATGTAGTATTAGAAGGCCTAGCTACAGCAATAAGACATGATGAAGACATAAAGGGGATCCAAACAAGGAAAGAAGAAATGAAACTATCCCTCTTTGCAGACGATATCATCTAGTATTTAAAGAATCCCATAGATTCCACTCCCAATTTACTCAAGCTGATTCAAAACTTTGGCAAAGTAGCAGGGTATAAAATTAACCCCCAAAAATCAATGGCTTTTTTGTATGCCAACAAATAGAAAAGTGTGGCTGAAATTAGGAAAACAACTCCATTTTTAATACCCCCACAAAAAATAAAATACCTAGGAATTAACTTAAGCAAAGAAGTTAAGGACCTCTATGATGAAAAATGTAAAATCTTGAAAAAGGAAATCAACACAGAACTTAAAAAATGGCAAAAACCTCCCATGCTCCTGGATTGGAAAGATTAACATCATGAAAATGGCAATACTTCCCCAGGCTATCTACAAATTCAACGCGATATCTATCAAAATTCCAAGCTCATTCTTCAAGGAAATAGAGGAGACAATCCAAAAATTCATATGGAACAATAAAAGACCCCGAATAGGAAAAACGCTCCTCAACGGAAAGAACACTGCTGGAGGAATATCAATAGCAAATTTCAAACTCAACTATAAAGCCATAGTAATCACAACAGCTTGGTATTGGCATAAAAACAGACCTCAGGACCAGTGGAATAGAATTGAAAACCCAGAAATGAACCTACAGACCTATAGCCATCTAATCTTCTATAAGGGAGCTAAAACAATAGAATGGAAGAAAGACAGCCTCTTCAGTAAATGGTGCTGGCAAAATTGGTTAACTACTTGTAGAAAACTAAAGCTAGATCCTTATATATTACCCTGCACCAGAATCAATTCCAAATGGATCAAAGACCTCGAAGTCAAAGCAGACACTCTGAAAACATTACAGGATGGAATAGGAGAAACCCTAGGTCTCCTTGTTTCAGGCCCGAAATTTTCTGAATAGAGACCCGGAAACACAACAAATCAAAGAAAGGTTGGACAAATGGGATTGCATAAAGTTGCAGAGCTTCTGCATGGCAAAGGACATAGCTAGCAAGATCAATAGAAAGATCAATAGAGATCTTTACTAGCCATAAAATGGACAAGGGTCTCATAACTAAAATATACTTGGAACTCAAAAAATTAAATCCCCCAACAAGAAATCCTCAAAGAAACCACTGAACAATAAACAAGTGAGTGAAAGACTTAAAGAGAAACTTCTCTGAAGAAGAAAGAAGGATGGCAAATAGACACATGAAGTAATGCCCAACCTCCCTAGCCATAAAAGAAATGCAAATCAAAACAACATGGAGATACCACCTCACCCATGTTTGAATGGCAAAAATCAAGAACTCTAACAACAATAGATGCTGTAGGGGATGTGGATAGAAGGGAACCTTACTTCATTGTTGTTGGGAATGTAATCTTGTTCAACCACTTTGGAAAGCAGTATGGAGGTTCCTCAAAAGACTCCACATAGAACTCCTCTATGACCCAAAAATCCCAGTTTGGGGCATTTACCCAAATGTTTACAAACAAGTCCACACTAAAGCTACCAGTACAACTATGTTTATTGCAGCATTTTTTACCATAGCTAAGATATGGAACCAACCCAGATGCCCCTCAGCACATGAATGGATTAAGAAAATGTGGTATATATACACAATGGAATTCTATGCCTCCATCAGAAAGAATGACATTGCCTCATTTGTTAGGAAATGGAAAGACTTGGAAAAAATTGTATTAAGCGAAGTAAGCCAGGCCCAAAGAATCATAGGCCCCATGGTTTCCCTTATTTGCAATATCTAGTATATGTATGAGTCAAGCGGAAAAGTTCCGATAATGTGATGTTAGGAAAATGAACCCTTAGATATGTATTTTTATGTTTTTTTTCTTTCATGCATGTGTTTCTAACGCATTTATAAGATTATTTCTTTGTTGCTTTGTATGTCCCTCCCCCACAGTATAATCCCTGCTTTCACTATATTTGATGTCAGTATAACTTGTGGAGGAAATCGGGAAAAACAAGTCTTTTAAGGATACAGGTGGACCTGTTGCAATAATGAGAAGTACAAGTTGTCATGTCCAAAATGAGTTTTACAACGTCGGTGCGGGGGGGGGGAGAAGGATTGGGACGGGGGGAGAGGGGAGAGGGGAGGCTGGGAAGGGATGTGAAGTGTAAACAAAGGAGGAGGCTGCAATGCTTGGTAAGACATGTACGTATTATCCTGCCCATGTAATTGTAACCCCTCTGCACAGTATGTTCACAAATAAAATAAAATAAGTAAAAAAAGCAGAGAATACTATTAATTATATGGATGCAATGTTTTAGGGACAGTGGTTAATTTATTAATAATTCATTAAGTATGAAAACAATAATATTAATTACATGGAGACCTAATAAATACCCCAAAATTGGTAGGAATGTAGCCTATATAACCAAATAATTTATAGACATCTTTGGCACTCTATAAATATCTATATCTATTTGTGTACTACCTTCTGCATGTCAGTCTCTTCTTATTTTGTCAACCCTTGGTGCTTAATCTCAGGAGTTGTGAACTGTTTGTCAGCTCCATATGCCCCAGGCTGGTTTGCTGACACTCACCCATTCATGAATTGGGCTTTGTGGCTGTGACATCAGATGCCAGCACTCACAAAAATTGAATTGTGCAGTAAGAAGCCCATGGTGACACGTTTTCCTTTTCTGTAAAAGTCCTGGGTGTCAGGTATGAAGTTTCATACATAGGCAAATCTATATCCTATGTAATAAATGCTGCAAACATTCCATGCATAATAGCAGTCAGTAAAATAAATTGCAAATGAATAAAACAAAAAAATAAAATGAATAACTACACTAAGCACGATTTGGAGTCAACATACGTGTCAGGATGTCAGGGACTGGGGACCGCCTGGCAGCTGATTTGGCTACAGGCTGCTGTGCTGGCAGTCACCCATTCATGAAATGAGCCTTTTAGGCCGTGAGTTGAGATCCCAGCACTGCCAAAAATGTAATCTTGGAGTGAGAAGCCGAGTATGACACATGTTTTCCTTTTCTGTATAAGTGCTCAGTGTTAGGTAGGATGTATAATTTGTGTGCAAATCTATATGCTATGTAATAGGATGTAATAAAGATAAAAATGTCATAGGTGGAAGAATTGTCACTACAGTAAATGATAAACATGAATTAGTAGTGAATCATTCTAGGATAAAATTAGACACAATAAGTATAGGAAGTACATTAAGTTTAATTAATATTTTATTAAGCATTAACAGAAAAAAAAGTACATGGAGACATAATTAAATACCTAATAATTGGTAGTAACACATGATGCATAATTCAATAATATATGGACATCTGTCTCATTCTATGAAATATTAATTATATATATGGATATATGTACATATATGATAAACAATACTGATATTGAGTAATTATTAATTGATGCTTTATTAATTGTTACCTGGGACACATCATTAAATGGAGATATAATTTAATACCTAAGAATTAGTACTAATATTATCTATAATTTAATAATATGCAAATATCTCTCTTTTTGTGTCTACAATATTTATATACAGAAATCTCTATCTATTTATACCTTGTTCACTCCTGGGGCTCGGTGGTTCAGTGCTCAACTAGTAATCATGAAGCCCTGTGTTCAATTCCTCAGTGCCACATAAATAGAAAAACAGGAAGTTCTGCTATCTTTCAACAAATTGAGTGCTAGCCTTGAGCACAAATACTTAGGGACAGTGTATAAACTCTTACTCAAGCCCCAGGACTGCCACCAAAAAAAGGTAGGATGTTCTAACTGTAATTATAGAAGGACAGAACTTCAAATACCTCATTACAAAGCAAGCTAGGTGTGTGGTACTGACAGCTGCCACCTAACCTGACATAGCCAAATGTAAACGACTGCAACCCAGCTCCATGGGTTACACATGTCATCCTGGCTTATGCCCGTCATCTTAGCTGCTCGGGGTGTTTAAACCCCTGTCCTGGCAGGATGTCTATGAGACTCTTCAAAATGTGGCTCCAAGTCATAGAGCTCTAGCCTGGAGCAAATATTATTAGAACAGTATCCCCATGCTTTCAGTTCAAGCCCCGTGACTACCTCCCCCAAGTAAAAAACCACCCCATTAAACCATTAGATGTGAACTTGTATGGTTTGTGAAATTTTCCTTAAAGAAGAGTGATATTGATGAAAGCACCCTAATTTTAATGACAGCTTGTGGAACAGAGCTATGTGCTGAGTCCTTCACAGGGTGCAGTGTGTTGAGTCCTGCATTGGGTGCTAAGTTTTTCACAAGATGCTGTGTGCTGAGTCCTGCAAAGAGTGACATGTACTGTGTCCTTCACAGGGTGCATTCTTACATCGTGCCCTTGTAAGGGATCCACAACTGAGATGATTATGCAGACAAGAATATTGAGGCTCAGATATGTTTCCATGGCAAGTACAAAATTATATATTACTGAAGGCTAGTGTGAGTTGTCTTCTGCGGACAAAAGTTTTCTTTTTTTTTTTTTTGTCATGAACCTTGAACTCGGGTTCTAGGTGCTGACCCTTACCTCTAGGGTTCATGGCTAGCAATTCACCACTTGGAACCATGGACCCCCTGGCAGCAGAAGCCACGGTCAAGGGGTCAGTAGCTGGTCTGTCATCCTGCCTTCTCAGGAACCTGAGATCTGAAGATCTGGGTTCCAAAATCTCCCAAACACAAAAGGTCCCATGAGACTATTATCTCCAATTCACCACTAAGAACCTGAAGTGGAAGCAGGGTGCTTTTCCTCATGCTGGTAATCCTAGCTACTCAGGAGAATGAGATCTGAGGATCATGGTTCAAATCAAGCCTGGGCAGGAAAGTCTTTGAGACACTTAGATCCAATGAACCACAAGAAAACCTGAAGTGGCGCTGTGGCTCAAATGTTAGAGCACAAGACTTGAGCTGAAGAGCTCAAGGAAAGCACCCAGGCCCAGACTTCAACTCCTACAAGTGACAACAACAACAACAACAGCAACAAGAATAAAGGACAGAAAACACTAACAAACCTGAGGTAGAGGCCTGGGAAAGTGCATTAGGGATAGAGTGCTTTGCATCTATGAAACCCTGGGCTTGATTTCTCAGGACCATATCATTAGGAAAAACTCTGAAGTGGCTCTGTGGTCCCAGTGGGAGAAGGCTATCCTTCTACAAGAGAAACTAGGTACAATACTCAGGTCCTGAGTTCAAGCGCCAGGACTCATGCATGTGTGTGCGTGCACACACACCCACACCCACACCCACACCCCCCCACACTAACACACACACAAACACACACACTCACAGACCAGAAGTGATGTTGTTACACAAAATGATAAAGCACTGGGCTTCTGCACTGTGCTCCTGCTCAGCACAAAGGCCTTGTGATCAAAACCTAGCCACCCAGGGCCCAACAAGGAGAGGTCAAAGGTTTCAAAACCTGATGAGCTTCACCAGCCCTAGATGACAGGAAGCTTTGTGATATCCAACATGTGCTTGGATTTCCCAAACCTAGGAGAGGAATCATAGGCCCATCATTGCTGGCAATGAAACATTCCATTAGATTCTGTGCCCTAGTTGTCTGCCAGAAGTACTCCTGAATTATATTGAGCACTTTAACTGAACACAAAAACATAGTCTCACAAAGGCAGGATAAGTGCACATAACTTTATCTGCCATGGAAAGTGGCACAAATGAAAACTTCCTGTTAAAACAGAGCACGGGGGAAAGAGATAGCTTGGGGTACAAAGAGACCCTTTTCTCCTGACATTCAGAGCACGCCCACATTCATCCTCACTAACTGGCTCAGATGGAATTGTTTGTTACCAAGCTGTACAGGAGTGAGGCCTTTTGTCTGCCTGTCCACACAATGTGAGAGACATCTTCCAGAAGGCCTGGGATGCAGTGAAACCCTCAGGTTACACTGGGAACAGTGAGGGGTTCCCTGGAACACGCACTGTCTTGAAAGAAGTCTCTGTGTTATGAAATTATTGTATTGAATACAAATTTCCTAGCTTGGTGCCATTCATCATAGCTATTCTGGAGCTTCACCTATAGGAATACATCCATACATAGACAATGACATGAAAGTACAGGTTCTTTTTGAGTGGGCAGGTCCTGAGGTTGGACTATGAGCCTAGGCATTGTCCCTGAGCTCCTTTTGCTCAAGGGTAGTACATGAAGCTTGAGTCATAGCCTCAATTCTGGTTTTTTTTTTGTGATCTCTTAGAAGTAACAGTGTCATAGACTTTCCTACACTGGCTGGATTCAAGCTAAGATTTTCTCCATCTCAGCATCCTAAGGAGGTGCGACTACAAGCAGCAGCCACTGACATCTTCTTTCCTTTCTTCTTCATTTTTTAATCTGGACAATCTGACTTCTTAGCAGGGTCATTCCAATGGTTTGAATCTATAAGTAAACTACCCAATGTTTATTATAGTTGCTTTCTCTCCTCATCTTCTTCTCTGGTCACAGGTTTGAGGCCAAACGTGAGAAATGAGTGTCACAGTATTTTGGAGCAAATATCCACATGATATGCCAGTTCTGTCACTTAGCATTGAGCTAGAATTTACTGTCTCAGGATGAGAGGACCGAAATCTGGAGTGATCCTAATACTGTCTGCATTGCTCCTTTTGCCTATAAAATGATCTAATCATCATCAGTCTTTTGTTTCTCCAACTTTAAGTATCTAGAACACACTAGAAGCATCTTCCTGTTTCTGTTTTTCTCTAGTACCTCTCGAGATTTAGACTAAGTATTTGTGTGAAGCGGCTCCTCTGCGAATCCCTGAGAAAAGCCACTAGAAGCCTCCTCAGGAGATCGCCAATCAAAGCCAGCTGAGCAGGAAACTCGGCAAGACTCTTATCTACAATAAACCACCAGTGAACCAGAAGTGGAGCAGTGGTCCAGAGGGTAGAGCTCCAGCTTTGAGAGAGAAAGCTGAGCAGGACATACAAGCCAGACCATGCAGGAAAGCCTGGGAGTTGATTATGTCCAATTAACGACCAGATAGCTCTTCAATTACTTTCTGTTGGCATGTTGCATGGGCCTAGGTGAGAAGTCATGCCCCTGTTATCTGATGATACAGGTAACTGGGACCTGAGATCCTAGGACCCATGGGTCCTACAGAAGAGAAGTATTTTTTAGACATCATATCAGCAAAATTTGGGCAAAATCAGTAGGAATGCTTCAGAAATATGGAGAAAAACAGCCAGCAAGTTAAAACAATAAACAGATCAGCAGAATAAAATCCCATATAGATTAGAGGAAAACAACACTCATTTTTTGCTATGTGAATTCAGAAGGCCATGTACACTTAGAAGGTAGCACAAGTTTGTACTTAGAATTTGCATTGATATATTTTATATTCTGATATATATTCTAAACCTAATTATTTATATTCTAATTTTATTTATTGGAATAAATATCAATTTATTTGTCAAATTATCAATTAATTCTAGTAAGTTTCATAGTGTGAAATATAAAATCATCACATATAAATGTAAAATATATAACTATATATAATATAATGAAAAGGCTCATGTTTTGAATTGTTCCGTTGTGGTTAGGGTATCAAGGGCAACTCTGTTTTAAAGTATTATTCCATTATCACTACCTCAGTGTTTGGTAGAGTTAAACCTAAAGCTTTACCATTTGTAGATTTACAGCCTGGAGGCAAGAGGAAACACTGTGGTTAAAACATTACCAATTTAGGGAGGTTGAGCTTTTCTTCATGAGTCTATTGGCCATTCTTCGTTCTTCTTCAGAGAAGTTTCTCTTTAAGTCTTTAGCCCACTTATTTATTGGGCAGTTGTTTCTTTCAGGATTTGTTGTTGGGGATTTAATTTTTTGAGTTCCAAGTATATTTTAGATATGAGACCCTTGTCTGTTGTATGGCTAGTAAAGATCTTCTCCCAATCCGTGGGCTTTCTATTGATCGTGCTAGCTATGTACTTTGCCATGCAGAAGCTCTGCAACTTCCTGCAATCCCATTTGTCAAACCTGTCTTTGATTTGTTGTGTTTGCGGGTCTCTATTAAGAAAATTTCGGCCTGTGTCAAGGAAACCTAGGGTTTCTCCTATTCCATCCTGTAATGTTTTCAGAGTGTCTGCATTGAATTCGAGGTCTTGGATCCATTTGGAGTTGATTCTGGTGTAGGGTGATAATGCAAATCAAAACAAAATTGAGATACCACCTCACCCCAGTTAGAATGGCAAAAATGAAGAACTCTAATAACAACAGGTGCTGGAGGGGATGTGGACAGAAGGGAATATTACTGCATTGTCGGTAGGAATGTAAACTTGTTCAACCACTTTGGAAAGCAGTATGGAAGTTCTCAAAAAATTTCACATAGAGCTCCGCTATGACCCAGCAATCCCACTTTTGGACATTTACCCAAATGTTTACAAACAAGACCACAATATAGCTACCAGTACACCTATGTTTACTGCAGAATTATTTACCATAGCTAAGATATGGAACCAACCCAGATGCCCCTCAGTAGATGAATGGATCAAGAAAATGTGATATATATACACAATGGAATTCTATGCCTTCATCAGAAAGAATGACATTGCCCCATTTGTTAGGAAATGGAAATGCTTGGAAAAAATGATATTAAGTGAAGTAAGCCAGGCCCAAAGAAACATAGGTCCCATGGTTTCTCTTAGTTGCAATATCTAGTATAAGTATGAGTCAAGCAGAAAAGGTCAGATAATGTGATGTTAGGAAAATGAACCCTTAGATATGTATTTAATTTTTTTTCTTTCATGCATTTGTTTCTAACGCACTTATAAGATTATCTTTTTGTTGCTTTGTATGTCCCTCCCCCACATTATAACCCCTGCTTTCACTATATTTGATGTCGGTATAATTTGTGAAGGAGAAGGGGAAAAACTGGTGGGCCCATTGCAACAATGAGAAGTACAAGTTGTCATGTCGAAAACGAACTTTACGACTTTGGTGGGGGGGAGGATTGGGTGGGGGTTGGGGGGATGCTGGGAAGGGATGTGAAGCGTAAACAAAGGAGGGGGTTGCAATGCTTGACAAGAAATACACTCATTATCTTGCCCATGTAATGTAACCCCTCTGTACATTTTGTTCACAATAAAAATAATAATAAAACTAAAAATAATAAAAATAATAAAAAACCATTACCAATTTAATGCCTAATAATGAAGAGAAATATATGGACTTCTCTTGCAACTATGAAAATATTTGGTGATAAAATGGCAGTAGTGTAAGTTCCTGCCTGGTTGGAAGGTAGACAGGCCAAGACATTAGGTAATCATGAATATGAACAAGTTTTCACTTTCTTGGCTTTAGATACTTTTGAAATGGTAGGTATCATAAACAATCATATTTTGATAAGATGCCTTCTAGAATGAACAGTTCTGGCTGAACTGTTCATCTCTCTATGATCCCTTGTAACTAAGATTAGTTTTGTTCCACTAATACAATCTATGCTGTCAGAGTAAGATATTCTGGTTGGTCTGTTCCTACATGGAAGAAGGGTAAAGGGTCAGGTAGACATTTGTGCCAGTAAGACCTCATTTGGGAACATTTCAGCTGCATAGGTTTAAAAATAGCTCTTAAACAAGGCTTACTTTGAATCCATTGGCTCCACAGAGCTAACACAGTTGGATAAATAAGTACTTGAAAAAGCCGTCTCCTTTGGACTTAGCTATAAATAGTTGAAAGTATGATCAAATTCTAAATGAAAAAGACTTAAAATAGTCATTGACAAAAAAATTTCAAATGTGAGCAATCAACTGAACAACATATTTTTTTCAACTATTCACAGAATTTTAGGGAAATAAGATTAATAGCATTTTTAGGAACAATAAGGTTTCCTTGTTACAAATAGGAACCTAAGCATATAAGCCTGTATAAATATTTCATCATTAACTACTAAAATTTACAGGATACTACAATCTTCAGCAGCTTGTAGACCAAAATTACAACAATACAGAGATTAACATGGCACTTGTACAAAGATGATATGAAAATTTGTGAAGTATTCAAATTTTTTCATTATTCAGATGCAAGAAATGAAAAACAGTTATTAAAAAGTTGATTACAAAATTACAAGTGTAACAATACACCTAATTCATATAATTAAAAGTTACTTTGACATCAGTGTATTAAATTTTCACCTTAGAAAGGCCTTTACATAGCATAACCTTTACCCAATTTTTGAAATTAGACAACCTTGTCGTTTTATCCCAAAGAAATATAATACTAAGGACCTAGGGGGAAAAAAGGAATCTTAAACTGTTTCTGTATGGGATGCAATCCGAAAGGGCACATTAATGAACCTATATGTTATAAAACAATGGAGAATTCAATGTATCATATCTAGGAGAGAATAAAATAGATTATGGACACTATACCAACATAGAATATAGAATATTTTAAAAAATACTTTTTCAAACAAACACCGGAAATATCTTTAGTTTCTATACTACTCATTTCAACAGATAAGTTAAAATTATTTCTGATTAACAAAATCACAAACTCTGCATAAATCATTATAGATGTATACCAAAACTCTTGAATACATTTTGACATCAAAAGCAGGCAATTCACTTTAAAGAACTCCACAGAATCCGTGAATTGTTACTATAAGATATTGTTGTTATTTTGATTGTGAAAATATGTTGTATTGACACAAAGGAATTAATGACATTTTTGAAATTTACGAAAATTAACCGAATCATTAGGATTTAGGAGAACAATTTGTACAGCCTTCCACAACTTCAAAGAGGTAGTGATACATACTTAACCTTTTGGTAATATCAAATGCAGTTTCTTCCAAGTGGTTCTTCAGACCTGGTTTGACATATTGGTTCAACAGTTCCAGTGTATCTCAATTACCAGCAGCAAGATGCAAGGGAGTCAAGAAGCCTTTAGTTTGGGCATTGGTATCTGCATCATGAAGAAGAAAGAAGCCACTCTGCTATTATTACACGTATATGCACTGTGCAGTTGTGTCCAGCCATCTACAGTTATTGCATGTGCTCCTTGAGCCACCAACTCACAGACAATGTCTAAGTGTCCACTGTAGGCTTCCTGATGAAGAGGGGTATACTCATCGTCATCCCTAGTATTCACATGAGTGGCCTTTTTGGAAAGTATTCTCTGCACTGTAGTAAGCTGGTTATTTTCAGCAGCCCAAAGAAGAAATTTGCTTGGATCCTTCTCCATTTTTTTTCTTGCAATTGTTACCATTCCTCACTTTTTCCATCTTGTTCCTCATCTTCATCAGAATTGCCTAACCAGATACTTTGAGTGCCAGTGGAAATGAGGTGTCCATGTATTTCCCTAATAGTTAATGTTGGTTGAACTGGTCAGAAATATCTGGTGAATTTTCTGCGTATGTTTTTTCACCATGATTTATTTTCTTTTTCCATTTTTACTATTCGAAATTATTCTAACTGGATATTAGAGAATAAATGGAGAGTAGAGGAAAGATGTTCCTCCATATTCAAGGTACAGACTGAAAATGAGGACCAGTGGTGTCTTCATGTGCAACTTATTCTAGGAATGAGAAAATGTGAAATAATGCCTCCTATATAAATGATTTGGGAAATGGCAGTGCAGAAAGTGAAAGGATGCAACCCAAAATATAAAACAATATAAATTAGGATAATTATGGAGCAATCATATTATCTATGAAAGCCATGAAAGAGAGAGATGATCTATCCACAAAATCCATGCCTCTGATCAATTTATAGAACAAGCAGAAATTTGTTTTTAAAAAAATGGAAATAGAATTTATGTATTTACTTGAAATTACTAAATACATTTTTAATAGCCTACATAAGAATCTAAATCCTTGATAGTACTAGTAACAGATCTGACTGAAATCAGTTGAATCACACTTTTCCTGTACATTGAAGGAATAGGTACAGGCTTGGAAAGCAGCTAGAAAAGGCACGCAGATTGTATCTGTGAGAAAACTTTGTGGAAACTGGTATTGAGGATTACTTACTGGTGACCCACTTTCACTGGAAGCATTATTCTGACCTCTTGCTTGCTGATTCTGAACTATTGCTTTGATCATCATATTTTCCAAAAAGAAAAAGTCAGAATTGATCACAAAGGACTACTAATACATTTTGACATTTCATTAAGCATACTCAATCATCAAAATCACACGAAGACAATAGACAGGCCTATTTTTTTTAGATGAAAACAAGTGTCTTTAAAAAAACAAGGAATTTAAGTAGTCTTCCAAAGGACTTCTATTTTACTTACTGCATTATATATTTTTCCTAATGTTGAGTAACAATAAATAATGGATCTATTAGAAAGCTCTTAAAGCTCATTTGTTCAATAGTGAGTTCTCTTACACTATATTATGGTATTTTTGTATGGTCTTAGGAAGAAATTTACATTACTAACTTGAATTTGTGACAGGACAATATCTTGACTGTACATCTTTCTTCTATACTCTCAGTTTTACATTATTATCTAAATATGTGCATTAAATAAGTATAGAGGAAAAAGTAGAAGCTACACTGGTGGATCATGGCTTTAATCCTAGCTAATCAGAAAGAAGAAATCTGAGAATTGTGGTTTGAAACCACACCAAGAAAAAAAAGTCCATTAGATTTTGATTTGAAAATAACCAGCAAAAGCTAGAAATGGAGCTGTGGTACAAGCAGTGAAATGCTAGCCTTGAGAAAACTAAAACAAAAAAATAACAAATTCTGCGACAGAGCCAGGCCCTGACTTCAAGCTCTAGTATTAGCATCAAACTAATTAATAATTAATTAATTAAAAATAAATTAAGTGGTCACATGTGGAGAAAATGCTCAGGGATATCACCCAGGCTCTTATGTCAAAAACTACAATCTACCGAAAAAATCTAGTTATTTAATACCTGTGTAAATAGAGTATTTTCATCACCCAAATGCACAACCATGCTCAGTTACTTTTGCAAGTTAACTCTGTTATGTCTGGAGTACCACATAACATTATCACTTAAGTAGAAAGCTTTGCAACATGGGTTCACTCTATCTCTCTAATGGATTTTTCTCCACACAAATACTCAAATCTTACAATTATTCCAATTCTTTGAAGTCATAGCTTCTTTTTAACATCCATAATATTAAAGTTTGAATTTAGTGTCTTGTATCTCCTACATGGGTGTTCTTACCAGTATGTCATGCCCCCAACCCTAAATTATCCAGATTAATTTTCAGATAGAATCTGGCTTTCTACTTGTGTATGATTATGGGCTCAGTCCACTTGATATTATTCTTCCTGGAATTTAGAATAACAGGTGTCTGGCATTGTGTACAGATCTTTATGTCCAGTCTGGGTTTTAACCACTATCCTCACAACAGTAGACTCCCATATAGTCAGGTTTTTCATAAGCTTATCATAGCTGATTTTTTAAAATAAATCTTTGCATTTCCTGCAGGTTCCTGAGTACTGAATTAATTTGTGTTTTCTTGGGTTCGTTTGTTTCATTTGAATATATGTATTCAGTGGTTCCTCATTTTTCCTTTGGTTTCTTCCATTCAAGTTCTTACCTAAAGTGCTGAGAAACCAATTCTTCTTTCTCAAGATAGTCAAGGTGAACCTTATTTATTCCAAAGCAATTTCAGTAATATTTAAACATCTTCATATCTAGGAATGGTATACAAATGCTAATCACTGAGAAGGGTCTTTTTATTTTCACAGCAGTCTTTGGCATTCACAGACTTATCATGAATTATACAAATATAATAAAACTCAGATACTTGCCAGGAGGAGAAAATCCTATTACTAATTGTTTTCAGAGGCTTCCCTTCTTGTGAATGAATTACACTGCTTGATGCAGAATCATATTGCTAGGGAGAGCCTAAAAAATCAGCTAACACTACAGAGTTGAGGGAGATTACTTGACCTCCTGAATAATTTACTTTTATGTCAAATAAAAGCAGGCTCCCAAAAAGAGAGTAGACTTTAGAGAAACTTGGTGAGTTGTATGTAAATAGGTGCTTAGCTGACTTTGTTAGTTGGTGGACTAATACAGGGAAATAAAGTACAGCAAGGTAAAAAATTAAAGAACTATGCATTGAAATACTCATTTCTGTGTGTGTGTGCGTGCACACATGTGCGAGTACACACACACGCATGTGCATTGCTCATGCATGCATTATTCATTGCTGAGGCTTGAAAGTGCCTGGACACTATCCCAAAGCTTCTATGGTCAAGGAGAGTGGTCTACCACTTGAGCCACTACTCCACTTATGGTTTTTTGGAGATAATCACATGTATTGTCATGATTGGACAGGCTTTGAACAGTGGTCTTCAGATCTCAGCCTCCCGAGTAGCTAGCTGATTCAGTCTCTGAGTAGCTTGTTAAAATGCTACCTGTCCTCTATGCTTCACTGCTGTTTTATACTTTTCCTGAGGTAATCACAAGTCTAAGTCATATATGTCTAATTGCTTAAAAATATTTACTGCTTGGCACCAAGGCTCCCAACTGTACTCTTAACTACTTAGGAGGTTTGAGAACAGAACCCAGGCCACATTTTAGTGGACTTCCTTAATCTATAGCTGGGTGCATTGGATCATTTTCACCATATTGCACTATCTAGAGACTAAAATTGGAAGGACTGCAGGATCAAGGCCAGCCATGGTAGATAATGCAACTCTGATGCCTTTGATGATGGGAAGGCTAAAAGGACAGCTCAGGTGCATGTTCTTGTGGAAAGGGAACCCCTATCCTAAAATTAACAACTGATATGATGCCAGCCTAGAAAGAACAATACACCAAGTTGAAATCCCCACCAAAATAAGTATATACCTTAACATCCAAAAACATAGTAGAATCTGTTCTTTGCTCTAATATAATCTTTATCTGATTATCATATGATGTGACAGAATAGTTTCTTCGTTAAACTTATAATATATTTATAAGGACCTAGAAAATTCTTCCTCACTTCATAAGTGCAAACGAATGGCAAATTGCCTCATTTCTTACATATTTGACTACAACTAAAAATTCGTCTAATGATTATTATAGTAATATATTCTGATTTATTACTTCACTGTGTAACAGTTTTTAAACTTTTTGCTTCTTTGTTGAAGTTTAAGTATTTAAACTGTATCATCAAAATATATTCCTTGGGTACTTGGGGCAGTTCTTTACTAAGTTTTTAACCAATGGTTTCTAAGAATTTTTTTATTGTTAAAATATTGTACAGAGGGATTACAATTACATGGGCAAGATAATGAGTACATTTCTTATCAAGCATTGTTGCCTCCTCCTTTGTTTCCACTTCCCATCCGTCCCCATCCCCTCCTTTCCCCCCCAACCCAATCCTCCGCACCTCCACAGCCAAAGTTGTAAAGTTTGTTTTTCGACATAACCTCTTGTATATCTCATTGTTGCAATGGGCCCACCTGTATCCCTATTTAAAATATTTGTTTTTTTCCTTCCCCTCCAAAAACTTATACCAACAGCAAATACAGTGAAAGCAGGGGTTATACCGTGGGGGAAGGACATATAAAACAACAAAGAAATAATCTTATAAATATGTTGGAAATAATCGCATGAAAGAAAAAAAATTGAATACTTATCTTGGAATTCATTTCACCTTACATCAACTTATCTGACATTTTCTACTTGACTCAGACAAATACTAGTTATTGCAAATAAGGGAAACCATGGAACCTATGTTTCTTTGGGCCTGGCTTACTTAACTAAATATAATTTTTTCAAGTGTTTTCATTTCCTAAAAAATGGGGCAATGTCATTCTTTCTGATGGAGGCATAGAATTCCATCTAAGAATTCTTAATTGGTATATTCTTTGGTTTATTTTTAATTTCAATTTAATTTTATTGTAAAGGTAATTTACTTAGGGATTACATTTTCATAAGTAAGATAATGAGTACATTCCTTATGGAAGGAACATTGTTATCCCCTCCATAGATTTTTCTGTACACTCATACAACTACTGATGTTTTTGCAATTGCTATTGATCAATGGGTACTTTTTCTTTCTTTGTTCATGCATTTTTATTATAAAATTGATATACAGAAGTTTACATTTACTTGTCACCTAAAGAGTACACTTCATTTTATTTTCTAAATTTCAAATTTTGAACTTAATTACTTATTTTCTTTTGTTTCATTAGGGTAATTCTTTTTTCAGAGCTGTAGGATTAGTTAATTTAATTGCATGATTTTCACACATGTAAATTAATCAGACACATATATTTTGCTTTTAAAATATTTAACATGTGAATATATAAAATTATTTTCTTAATTTTATATGGTTGTTGAATTTAAATAAATTTATTTTCTCATAGTTCTAAACATATTTTTCCAGGTAACAAATACTAACTGTATTTTCAAGAAGCACATAATTATTAAGAAAGGCTTCATTACCTGGTCACTTTTTGAAAATTTACTTTCTTGTACTTGAATTTTAAAAAGTTTGAGCTGGGCATGGTGATTTGTGGCTTCATTTTCTAGCTATAGGAGGAACTGCAAATAGGTTTATAATTCAGGAGAGCCTGGGAAACTATGAGACCTTATTCTAAAAATATCCATAGTGAAATGATTAGAGATATAGCCATCAATAGCAAGATACGGAGCATGCACCTGGATATCATATTCTAAATCTTGAGTTAAAACACCAGTAACCTCAACCTTTTGTCAAAATAAAACGATACCTGTTTCAAAATGTTTATTATTTAAAACATGTTTACAAAGGTTCTCATTTGTTCTATTTCTTAATTTTCAATTTACTTAATCTATAAGAATCCAAGTGTATTGTCTTTTATTTCTCCTAAACTTTTAAATATTATGAGCAATATTATTTCATATATTAACCTTCTTTAACTATTTGTGATAATTTCCTCGGTTCAATATGATAATATCAATATTCCAAATGTGTGTGTGTGGTTGAGTGTGTGTGTGTGTGTGCTTTGTGGGTACTTTGTAATGTTGGCGGGGGGGTCAGATCCAAGGTTTTTCAACTGCACTATACTGTCTAGTTGTAATGTAGTGTTTTAAATTATGACTTTTAAATTTTCATTACTAGTGATTTTTCAAAATTATATATGATAAAATGTGATCCATATTCTATCCACGTTAGCAAATTTTATTGTTATTTAGAATATTTCTACTGCCTTTCCACTTTCAAACACTTGTGTTTGTTATTGATAAAGGTTTTACTTTGCTTCTTTTCTCTCTTCATTTTGCCATTAGACTTTACTTATTCTTTCTCTTATTTCTTTGGAAAATAATTATCATATTCCTATTACAATTTCTTTACATTGTAATAGGTCTATACAATGCTTTATTTTCTATTTTATTTTTCCAATCTTCTCTGACTCTCAGCCCACACTATTAGGTGGATTAAAAAGAAACTTGTTTCAGGACAGTTGATTATTTTCCTGCTTCTCTTCTCTGTAGTCTTTCTGTTTTTTGAAACAAAATACTAATGGCATACAGCTCCTATATGGTCCATCATTCTGTCCCCTCTCACTCTCCTCTGTAGTACAGGTCTCAAGTCGTTATCATTCAGGTATATTATGCTGTAGTGTTATCTAAATTTTACCTCATTACTAAATTAATTTTAGTGGCTTCAAGCATTCTCTAAAGACATTTTTCAATATATAATATCTGGGGCCTTATGTTTTCACAAGGTGCAAAATATGAGTGACTATCAAACATCTAGATAACTGTGTTATTGGATATTGGTCCACCTGCTCAATAAACTCACATGTAAGTTCAAGGAATACAGATCATTCAGAACAATCTTGTAAAATGGTGTAACTTGAGCCCTCATACTAGATGTGAATCTAATTACCATGTTTAGTAGTGAGGACAAAATAGCTCTACTATAAGAACAGACACACAGAAGAATGTAACAGATTTATTAAAAACAAATTCTTAGTTTTATGGTCAAAAACTTTTTAAAAGGATGCCATGAACTTTATCAAATAAAAATAGAATTTTAAATAGGTGTATTGGCACTATTGCTTCTCTAGCTTTAAACAATGATCTTGGACTACTACCTTAAACCATATACAAAAATTTTAAATAAAAAATGATTATCAAACTAAATGTGAGATATATGTAAATGTAAAAATTCATGACATTGGATCAGTAAAGGTTTCTAAACATTTGAAATGGAAAACATTAGTGGCTAAAGAAAAGCAAGAATAAACGGTTTAATATCAACTGATGACCTTTCATAATTCTATGAAAAAAGTGAAAACATATCCAAAGGATAGAGGGCACATATTTGTTAATGCTCTAATGTTAATTCGACATTGATCCTGAGTCTTAACTACTTTTATATCTTCTAATTACATATAAATTTTTTCCTGAACAGGTTATTTCTTTAAAGAACATATGTAAATTAATGGTCAATAAGAAGAGCAAATGAATTAAACTCCTCCTTAGTATCTAAGAAAAAATGAAAAAAGAACTCATTTCTATGACCATAATATAAAAAGATGACAGAAAATATAGTAATGCATTTGCGGAGAAATTGATATACTCTAGATAGCAGAATGATTTGTATAATACTGCAATCAATTTTGCAAGCAAGTTTTCAAGTCTTCTAAAGGTCAAAGAGAATTGTATATGATCAAGCCATTACACTTCTATGCATTAGTAAAGAGAAGTAAAAAACTTATTTGGACAGGGAATGTAGTTCATTGACAGTGCACTTGAATAGTATGTGTGAGAATCTGGAAATAATCCCCAAAACAAATTTTGAAAAGACACACTATAAAGGATATATGGAGGACAAATTCCTGTAAATTTTGTATCTATTTTAATGTCTGTTCTAAAATTTACAGCATTTCTTTTTTATTTATTTTATTTTATTTTACTTTTATTTATGTGAACATACTGTACAGAGGGGTTACAATTACATGGGCATGATAATGAGTATATTTCCTATCAAGCATTGTAGCCTCCTCCTTTTTTTACCCTTCACATCCCTTCCCAGCCTCCCCCCACACCGCACCCAATCCTTCCCCCCCCCACCAAAGTTGTAAAGTTCGTTTTCAACTTGACTACTTGTACTTCTCATTGCTGCAACGGGTCCACCTGTATCCTTATTTAAACGACTCGTTTTTCCCCTTCCCCTCCACAAATTATACCAACATCAAATACAGTGAAAGCAGGGGTTATATTGTGGGGGAGGGACATACAAAGCAACTAAGAAACAATCTTATAAATGCGTTAGAAACAAATGCATGAAAAAAATCATTTAAATATATTTCTTAGGGTTCAATAAAATTTACAGCATTTCTATTTGAAGAAATTCAAGTTTGTGAAAATTAGGCTTGGAAAACCTCTGATTTTACCATTCACTTCCAAAGCACTAAAATGTATACAATAAAAGGAGATAAATATATTACATGTGAATTTCATGTCAGCAATATATATATATAGTTAGTTAGTTAGTTAGTTAGTTAGTTAGTTAGTTAGTTAGTTAAAAATAATTCACACAAATTGCAGAATACCTAAAAATATGTTTTCGTTGTTGGCTAAAAATTCTTTGTAAACTACAGTTTTTAAAACAAAGATGTGATTCTGTTTATTTTGTTTATTTTGGTATTTTTTTTAGTTTATACAGAGATAACTCAATCAAAAAGTGTATGTGAAAACTGGAATATCTAGGAATTATGCATCACTTATATGTAATTGATAACATTTTCTGGAAGAAACTTTTAGCAAATGACAGAAGACCCAAATCTATGCATGTACATTTTAGAAAGCCATGTTACTTGCTCAATCCAATTGCTTTCCTCTTCTTTGCTAGAAAAAATATTCTCAAGATAAGAGCCAATAGCAGTGAAAAGAAACAAAATACACAATCATCTTGATTTGTTTGTGAAAATAACAAATGAAATAAAACAATTCCACTTAAGGAACTCTAATATTAGTATCTATGAAGATGTTCCTGAATGCCAAGATCCATTGAATTTTTGGAATTTTAATTTCTACTAACATATGAAAACTCAAACAAGAAAACAAATATAGTCTTAGAGTAAACCAGCCTTGGAATAATTTTCTTAATTGTTTTGAAATTACAAAAGAATTGATACCATTAAAATGATCCTTTCCTATGGAAATATTTTAAAATGTTTATCTCTTATTATAATTCAAATAACAAACAAGAGAAATTTTATATAATCATTGCAAATATTTTATTACTATCATAAAATAGAATAAATGACAAGACCCAATATATTATCATTACTGTTAATTCCTAAACATTACTTAAATATCTTAAGCAATCTAAATAGTCATGTCTTTAACATAGAGGTAAATATTCTATATTTTTTTAAATAGAAGATTTTTTTATTGTGAAAATACTGTACAGAGTGGTTACAATTAAATAGGGATACAGGTGAACCCATTGCAACAACAAGATGTACAAGTCGTTAGGTTGAAAACTACCTTTATTCTATAATTGTTACTTACCATTTTCCAGGAGCATATATATATATATATATTCATGTTTCTTTTTTTATTGTGAAAATACCGTACAGAGGGGTTAAAATTACATGGGCAAGATAATGAGTACATTTCTTATCAAGCACTCTTGCCTCCTCCTTTGTTTCCCCGTCCCATCCCTTTCCATACAACCATCCGCCCCCCACCCAGGCCTCCCCCCGATGTAGGCTAAAGAAGCTTTCTAAGAAATGTTCACAGCAGTTAAAAGATGTTTTTATGAAATTAATGTGATATATGTTGTTGTTATTTTTCTTGTTCTTTTTGTTCTCGTTGTTGTTTGCAAGGCTCAGGCATTGTCCCTAAGCCTTTTTATGTTCAAAGGCAGCACTCTACAACTTGAGGCACAGAGCTAATTCCTGTTTTTATTGGTCAATTGGAGATAAGAATCTACCAAGTCCTTTTTTGACTGGGATAGTTTTGAACACAATTCTAAGATCTCATTACCCAGAATAGCTCCAATTATAGCCGTGAGTCAATGGCACTTGGTTTGATGTATTTTTTAAATTTTAATTATATTTTAAGATTTTTGTTTCACTATAATGTACATCATTCTACACATAAATTTAGGTATATGTATATATATCTGGTGAAAAATAATCTCTAAAAATGTATGTCTTTCTACATACAATATATATGTATATAGGTGTGTATATATGTATATATATATTTCGGAAGACAGACTCCCTCTAAAATTTTATGCTAATATTTTTTAACTTTTTCATTCAAAGATATACACTCTATTTTTCCGAAAGTTTCCTAGAATAAAATAACTAATATTTCAATAGAATGTAGAGTTTATTACGTTCAGAGGAATTTCAGATATACATATGATATTATAGTAAAATTTGCAGTATATTACTTGAAATAATTCTGTTCAAACTCATAAATACTTTTGTGTGGTGGTGGGGAGAGAGGAAGTTAATTCATACTGGTTACTTCAAAAATCTATTCCATAATTTGTTATATGTACATAGTCAAGCTACCTAATAGGTTTTAGTTTTTTTGTTTATTTGTTCAAAATTTTAATATGGATGCATGCACAGTGGTAACATTGAAATTATTAATCGGAAGTGGCGCTGTAGCTCAAGTGGTAGAGCACTCGCCTTGAGCTGAGGAGCTGAGGAACAGCGCCCAGGCCCCGAGTTCAAGCCCCTAGCCATAAAAGAAATGCAAATCAAAACAACATTGAGATATCACCTCACTCCAGTTAGAACAGCAAAAATCAAGAACTCTAACAACAACAGATGCTGGAGGGGATGTGGACAGAAAGGAACCTTACTTCATTGTTGGTGGGAATGTAAACATGTTCAACCACTTTGGAAAGCAGTATGGAGGTTCCTCAAAAGACTTCACATAGATCTCCCCTATGATCCAGCAATCCCACTTTTGGGCATTTACCCAAATGTTTACAAACAAGACCACACTAAAGCTACCAGCACAACTATGTTTATTGCAGCATTATTTACCATAGCTAAGATATGGAACCAACCCAGATGCCCCTCAGTAGATGAATGGATCAAGAAAATGTGGTATATATACACAATGGAATTCTATGCCTCCATCAGAAAGAATGACATTGCCCCATTTGTTAGGAAATGGAAAGGCTTGGAAAAAATTATATTAAGTGAAGTAAGCCAGGCCCAAAGAAGCATAGGTCACATGGTTTCCCTTATTTGCAATATCTAGTATAGGTATGAGTTAAGCGGAAAAGGTCAGATAATGTGATGTTAGGAAAAGGAACCCTTAGATGTGTATTTTAATGTTTTTGTTTCTTTAATGCATGTGTTTCTAACGCATTTATAAGATTATCTCTTTGTTGCTTTGTATGTACCTCCCCCACAGTGTAACCCCCGCTTTTACTATATTTGATATCAGTATAACATGTGGAGGAGATGGGGACAAACAAGTCTTTTAAGGATTCAGGTGGACCTGTTGCAACAATGAGAAGTACAAAATGTCATGTCATAACCAGCTTTACAATGTTGGTGTGGGGGGGGAGGGGGGTCTGATTGGGTGGGGGGGAGGGGGGAGGCTGGGAAGGGAGGTGAAGGGTAAACAAAGGAGGAGGCAGCAATGCTTGGTAAGAAATGTATGCATTATCCAGCCCATGTAATTGTAACCCCTCTGTACAGTATGTTCTCAAATAAAATAAAATAAAATATTAAAAAAAAGAAATTATTAATGAAAAACAAATAATCACAAAATCATAGAAACATATCAGACTTTCAATAGTTAGCACTTTTGATGTTAATAATAATTTTGATGGATACGATGATGACCACAGTTTAGCCTGATAATTTCATTGTTGTGATTGAAAAGGAAAAAAAAAAAAACTTTACACATTTTTGAAGCTAGATTTCCCACATTGAATTCATAGTAATAAACAGCGTTGGATTACATACAATAAGCATAACAAGAGGAGAGTTTCAATATCAATAAATACATTCACATAAACAGGCAGAGACCATAAAACCCCTAATTCCTGCAGTCTCTCTAATGTATATGCACTTTTCTTGATGGTACTATTTTCTTATAAATAAAATTGTTTATTTCCACATTTTGATGGACTAAAGTGTAGTTTTCAACTTAGTGGGATTAGTTCAAATAACATTCTCATATAAATACGATTCAGTAACCAATGTTTTCAAATGATATATTGAGTATGTTCTGCAATAGTGCTGTAAAGACATGACACAATTTACATAATAACACTTTCATGTCTGTAGTTACCTAGAAAGGATATAGGACTTAGAGCCAGGAGGTATAACTTATTTTTATTTCTACATGAAGCAATTTGTGACTTTATACCAGCAAACTGAATTTGACTCTTTCCTTATTTGTAAGGTAAAGTGGAAAATGTAAGGACTCTTCACTTTTCTTTATTCTTGCTCTAGAAGTCAACAAATATATTCTTCATTATTTCTGTTAGATTACATTGATTTACATATGAGAAATGTAAGGCCAACAATCAATGTAGTGAGTAAATAATGATACTAGAATATGTGTCTGAGCTCTTCACTCTGTGTGCTTACAAAGAGAGTAATTTGGTGATAAAGAGGACCAATATGAAAAGACTATGGGGGAAAAAGCATACTTTCGAAATGGTTGTTTTAGGACTAGGTGACAGTGATGAGTAAATGAAACAGGCTGGTGTTAGGGGCATAAAAAGGAGTACAGAGAAATCATATTGTGTAAGTCGTTATGTCAAAAACGAACTTTACAACTTTGGGGGAGGGAGGATTGGGTGTGGGGTGGGGGAAGGATGGGAAGGGATAGGAAGGCGAAACCAAGGAGGAGGCTAAAATGCTTCATAAGAAATGTGCTCATTATCTTGCCCATGTAATTGTAACCCCTCTGTACAGTATTTTCACAATTAAAGAAAGTCATAAAAGCTCCAAAAAAAGAAATCATATTAGTGATAAAAACTGAGTAAATCTTGATCATTCATCTTATTTAATAGGAGGGAGTAGAAGGGTAAGAAGAAATAAAAAAGGCTTCCACACGTTTGGCTGGTAACTCTGTTAGTAATGTTCATAGTAATAAGAACCACAGGTGGAAATAATGGATTTAGGGGAAAAATATCTGATAGTTCTAAAGTTTATATTAAATAGATGCAAATATAGGTCTGTTTAGACATCTTCAAAATATCCACGATCATGAATAGGAAAAAAGAATAATAAAATTGGGGGCATTATTGGACCTTGAGAGCTTGTTTGGAGGTTCTAGCAGGGAAGCGCAGCTACTCGTATATCCTTGACCGACGACCGGTCCTCCTCTATCCGGGATGGTCGTCCTCTTCGACCTAGCGCGCAGCTTCCGGAGGGACGCACATGGAGCGGTGAGGGAGGAAGGGGACACCCGCCTAGCCAGCCAGATCAGCCGAATCAACCCTGGCGATCAATGGGGTGACAGATGTCGCATCCAGATCGCCTCACATCCAAATTGGGGGCATTATTGGAGGGAAGAGGAAAAGGAAATTTCTGACAGAAGTGTGAGCAATGTGAGTACCAGTGTGGATAAGATTGGAAGAAAGAGATACATAAGGAAACAAAAAAGTAGTAAATAGACATTTACAGAATTAAAGGAAGGAAAGAATTTGCAGGAAGATCTTGAAGGAAATATGCTATTTGGATTTGAAAAGTAAAAAGACATAGACAAGTTCAATAAGAAAAGTGTTTTGGTGAAAGTCATCTTGATTAAATTTTGAGATATGAATGTGAATCCATAAAATTCTGGATCCATGAATTCAACAGAACCTGTTGATTTTAATTTTTGGGAACAAATGCTTTTATCCTGATCTTAGAAGAATTATACAGATATAACTCTCATGAACTTTACTTAGAGGTGAATAATTTTTGAAGACTTTTTTAGCCAGGAGTTTATAGATTGGACTACAGCACAAACCAGCCTAATTTGTCCTACAGTTCCAAAGAGTGGCCCATGTATCCACATCAGTTTGGAATTTTATTGAAATATCTTTACATATGTTTGGAAATCTTATCAGCCTATTCATTATAAATGTAGGAAAAGTAACACCAAGTATTAGGTTGAACAAACAACTTTACTTATGTGACTGAAGACTCCTGGAATTGATTCTTCTTTAGAGTAGAAAATGCTTCAATAGCCATTGACACATCATAACTGTCATATACTCTATTTAACTCTAGTTCTAGTTAGGGATATCTCCATGCAGAAATAACCGTGTCAATCAACCTGCTAGAAATTCTTATATGTAGGAAGTTCTCTTATAAACTTCAAACTTTATTGAATGGAAGAGTTTAGACATTACCCTCACTAGTAAGATTAAATGCCTAGAAAGATATGACATTTTGCTTTAATGCCTTACTTTCATTTTCTCATACCCTTTTGCAAGTAGGGAAGGATTCTGATGTAACAATAATACAATGGTGACTAGTATTAAAACAACATCTAGGATCTAGTGTTAATTCGGATACTTTCTAATTAGCTCCAGATTTTGTGAATATTTATATTTCTCCTGGGAAAACTAATGAGCTACAAGAAAATGTCCCTAAGGACCCTTTCAATTCTAATATCACTGTTTGTCTCAAAATTCTTTAAATTCTACATCCTGTAATGTGGGCATAGTGTTATACTGTGGAACTTTTCTCCTGAGAGAGTGAGTACTACCCTATTGTTTAACATGGACAAAGTACCTTCATACATAGACCGGGCATGTGCAACAAGAAGTGGTAGTTGAACAATGTTCTTAGCAGTTTGTACAGATGAAATGGAAATAGAGCAACTCTGAACTCAAAAGGAATGTGCAAAAAAGACAACGGCACAACGTAGAATGTGCCAAGGAAATGCTGAAGTGTAATTTCAAATTATGAGCTCAGGTGTCAGGGTGTGTTCAAAGTACAGCTTCAGACAATGTAGTTGGATATCTTGGGGGGGGGGGAATCTGCTTTAAACTATGCTGAGATAATTGTACATGTAGAAGCTCCTGACTCTGACTCTAATCAGCCACAACATCATCAACTTAGGGACTATTTTCCAAGTGCAAATTGAGAAAAGAGGGCAAAACAGTTAGTGTTCAGGGTGAAGTAATGGACATCACATAACTTTTCTTATGTCTTCATTTATTTTGGAGCATTAAAGTAGGAAAAAGCCAAGTAAATATTTTCAAGAATCTAAATTGAATGGGAAGTATGATATTGTTCTCTTTTTAACTTGGAAGTTAAGATTATGTCTTTTTATACTCTAACTTGGGAAAATGATCTGCTGTCAGTTATTTTCCTCTTTTCCCCTTCTTTTGCCCTTCCACTCACATACTTTTTATTTAAACAGACATACTTGAACTTGCATTTCTAAATGCTTCAAAATTATCTGAACTATTTACTACTGCTGGCAGCCTTCTATATATTTCTCAAGGGAATATTTTGTCACTACCATTTTTATCCTATATGATACTGGATATCTTTCTGCCTAATTCAGTGCAAGATTTGCATTAGATTCATCCAGATATCTCAACCCTTGTACCACCATGAAATTCTATCATACATAGAAATCATGATTTTAGAATGTCAGGGGAGGTGGCATCTGTCATTTTTGAATGACCCTAAGTAATAGTTACATGCAATCATGTTTTAAACCAATATGTCACTTAGTAAATGAATAATTGACAAAATGTGGTATATATGCAGCGGAATTCTATTCTTCCAATTCCAAATGGAAAGACTTGGAAAAATCCTACTAAGTAAAATAAACAAAACACAAATAAAGAGATTCCATAGTTTCTCTCAGTTATAATAAGTAGGAAATATCTAGGATAGTCCTAGCAAATGAGCAGAATGGCTCAATGGATATGTATAAAATGATGCTGAGCAAAATGACCTCCTAGATATGGAAACAGAGGTTTTTCTTGGTGATTGTTGTTTTTAATGTAGTATGTGATTTCTTTTTTTCTTTTGCATTTTCCCCAATGGTTTGTTCCCTGCAGTATTTTATTTCAGTATCATGTGTCATTGTATGTACATTTATCTTAATTTGGCAAGGGAAGAGGAACAACAAAATTTCGAGACAAAGAACAAAGGGCAAACCAAATCAATAGCAATACTCACAAGACAACATGTTGGAAATTTACATTACAACTTGTGAGGGGTATTGGGGTGAAGGAAAACGGTGAGAAAAGTGAGGGGGGGTAAAAAGTTCAACATGTTATGTATTCACTACCTTACAATTATTGCAACCCATTCTATTTATCACCTTGACTGTAAAATTAAATTAAAAAATAAGCTACATATAATATAATTTCACTGTATTTGTATAGTTAATATTATTCTGTTATCCCTTTCTCTATCAGAGGGTCATCAACTTGAATGTTATCAAAGTATACAATATTTTCACAATATACTTGCCATTATTTTGAAAAAAAACATAATTTTAGTATTGTCTTATAGTAAAACAGTAAACAGTTCAATTCTATGGAAACTCCTAACTTTTAAAACTGAATAATTGTTAAGAGAACACAATATAAGTTATCTTCAATATGCCTATGACTATTAAATACTCATTCTAAAATTCTGAACATGCCATACCAGAGACATGTAAAACAGTATCTGTTTGCTTTTCATTTAATTCTGCAATAGATACAGTTTCCAATGGGATGTTATGTATTTAAAAATCAACAGAAAAAGAACTACATTCTGTTAGAAGATAAACCTGTGAACTATGAACTACCAATAATAATTAATAACAGAAGAGTAAACATTTGTTCATCAGAGTAAGCTTTTCTTTCTTTCTTTCTTTCTTTCTTTCTTTCTTTCTTTCTTTCTTTCTTTCTTTCTTTCTTTCTTTCTTCCTTTTATGTCGGTCGTGGGGCTTGAACTCTGGGCTTGAGCACTATCCTTTCACTCTTCAGCTCAAGGCAAGTGCTCTACCGTTTGAGCCACAGCACCATTTCTGTTTTTCTAGTGGTTAATTGGAGATAAGAGTCTCACAGGCTTTGACATGAGGTCTTTGATCCATGTAGAGTTGATTCTGGTGCAGGATAATACATAAGGATATAGTTTTAGTTTTCTACAAGTTAACCAATTTTGCCAGCACCATTTACTGAAGAGGCTGTCTTTGTTCCATTCTATTTTTTAGCTCCCTTATCAAAGATTCGATGGTTATAGGTCTATAGGTTCATTTCTGGGTTTTCAATTTTATTCCATTGGTCCTGAGGTATGTTCTTGTGCCAGTACCAAGCTGTTTTGATTACCATGGCTTTTTATAGTAGAGATTGAAATTTGGTATTGATATTCCACCAGCAGTGTTCTTTCCGTTGAGGAGCGTTTTTGCTATTTGGGGTCTTTTATTATTCCATATGAATTTTTGTATTGCCTCTTCTATTTCCTTGAAGATTGAGGTTGGAATTTTGATAAGTATCACATTAAATTTGTAGATATCCTTCGGAAGTATTGCCATTTTCAAGATGTTAATCTTTCCAATCCAGGAGGATGGCAGTTGTTCCCATTTTCTAAGTTCTGTATTGATTTCCTTTTTCAAGTTTTTAAAGTTTTCATCATAGAGGTCCTTCACTTCTTTGGTTAAGTTAATTCCTAGGTATTTTATTTTTTGTGGGGCTATTACAAATGGAGTTGCTTTCCTAATTTCAGACACACTTTACTCATTGTTGGCATACAGAAAAGCCATTGATTTTGAGGGTTAATTTTATACCACAGTTTTTAATTTTATGCCATAGTTTTGAATCAGCTTGAGTAATTTGTAAGTAGAGTCAATGGGATTCTTTAAATACAAGATAATGTCAACTGCAAAGAGGGAGAGTATTATTTCTTCTTTCCATATTTGGATCCCCTTTAGGTCTGCATCTTGTCTTATTGCTGTAGCGAGGCATTCTAATACTAGGCTGAAGAGAACTGGAGATAGTGGACATAATTTTCTTGTTCCTGAGTTAAGAGGAAATGGATTTAATTTTTCACCATTGAGTATAATGCTGGCTGTAGGTTTGTCATATACAGCCTTTATTGTATTGAGGAATGTTCCATGGATTCCTAATTTTTCCAAAACCTTCATCATGAAAGGGTGTTGGATCTTGTCGAATGCTTTTTCTGCATCTATTGAGATAATCATGTGGTTCTTATTCTTGCTCCTGTTGATGTGATGAATAATATTAATTGATTTGCGTATATTGAACCAGCGTTGCATCCCTGAAATGAATCCTGTTTGATCGTGGTGTATGATTTTTTGGATGAATTGTTGAACTCGATTGGCCAATATTTTGTTGAGAAGATTTGCATCAATGTTCATCGAAGAAATGTGTCCATAGTTCTGTTTTGTTTGATGAGTCCCTGACTGGTTTTGGGATGAGGGTTATGATGGATTCATAGAATGTGTTCGGTAGTGAACTTTCTCTTTAAATTTCATTGAAGAGTTGGAGGATTATTGGTGTGAGCTCTGTTTGAAGGCCTTGTAGAATTCTGCTGTAAAACCATCTGCTCCTGGACTTTTCTTAGCAGGGAGGTCTCTCATTGCTGTTTCTATTTCAATGCTTGATATGGGCCTGTTAAGATGGTTTAACTCATCTTGGTTTAGTTTTGCCATGTCAATATGTGTTAAGAAAAGGTCCATTTCTGCCAAGTTCTCAAACTTATTAGCATAAAGTTTTGAGAAGTATTCCCTTAAAATGTTCTGAATCTTGGTTCTTTCTGTGGTGATGTTTCCATTCTCATCTCTGAGTTTATTTATTTTGGTGTGTTCTCTTCTTTCTCAGGTAAGATTTGCTAAGGGTCTGTCAATTTTGTTAATTTTTTCAGAGAACCAACTCTTTGTTTTGTTGATTCTTTCTGTAGTTGTTTTGGATTCTAATTCATTTAATTCTGATTTAATTTTGATTATTTCTTTCCGTCTACTGGATTGGGGTTTATCTTGCTGCTCTTTTTCAAGGAGGTTTAGATGTCTCATTAAATTGTTGGTTTCAGTTGTCTCGAATTTGTTGATGTAGGAACTCAGAGCTATAAACTTGCATCTGAGTACTGCATTTACTATATCCCAGAGGAGCTGTTAATTTGTGTGCTCATTTTTTTGAATAGCATGAACATTTGAATTTCCTTTCCAATCTCTTCAATGACCCACTCCTGATTCAGCAGTGTGTTGTTCAGCCTCCATGTGATACCAGACTTTCTTTGGTGGCTTTTGGTGTTGAGTTCTAATTTTGTTCCCTTGTGGTCTGAGAGAATGCAAGGTATAACTTTAATGTTTCTGAATTTGGACAAGTTTGCTTTGTGGCCTAAAATGTGGACTATTTTAGAAAATGTTCCATGTGCTGCTGAGAAAAATGAGTATTGTCATGCTGTTGGGTGAAATATTCGGTAGATGTCTGTTAAATCTATTTGATCTATGCAGTTCTTTAGACATGCGGTTTCTCTGTTGAGTTTTTGCCGAGTTGATTTATCTAGTGGGGAGAGTGGTGTGTTAAAATCCCCAACAATAAGTGTCTTTGGATCTATGTGGGATTTGAGAGAAAGCAGTGTTTCTTGGATAAATTTGGTTGCTCTGTTGTTTGGCAAATAGATATTTAGAATTGTAATATCCTCCTGAAGGAGAGATCCCTTAGTTTGTATGTAGCAAGCTTCTTTATCTCTTCTCACAAATTTTAATTTGAAGTCTATTGTTATCTGATATTAGGATTGGAACTCCAGCATGTTTATGGTTGCTGTTTGCTTGGTAGATTTTGTTCTAGCCTTTAACATTGAAAATGTGTTTGTTTTTACAGGCAAGATGTGACTCTTGAAGGCAGCAGATAGAAAGATCTTGCTTTTTAATCCAACTAGACATTCTATGTCACTTAATTGGAGAGTTAAATCTGTTAATGTTAAGAGATAGGACTGAGAGTTATTTGGGAGTTCCTGTCATGTTATCCACCTTCTTGGGGGCTGCGAAAACTGGGTCCTTCCTATGGTTCTTGGATTCTCAGTTTGGGTGCAGTTACTTTGCCTTCATTGTGGTCTTGTTGGTTTTCTATGTGTTGGACACCTTTAAGAATCTTTTGTAGGGCTGGTTTGGTGGAGATGTATTGTTTCAATTTTTCTTTGCTTTGGAAGTTTTTTATTTGGCCTTCAGTTATGAAGGAGAGTTTAGCTGGGTACAGTATTCTTGGTTGATAGTTGCTTGTTTTTAGGCCATGGCATACATCATTCCAGGGTCTTCTTGTTTTGATTGTCTCTGCTGAGAAATCTGAGGTGATTCTAATTGGTTTCCCTTTATAGGTGATTAATCTTTTCTCCTTGACAGCTTTAAGGATCTTTTCCTAGGTTTGAATTGATCCAGTGTGAATTATAATGTTATGGTGGGATGTCCTATTCTGATCTGGTCTACTTGGAGTTCTAAAAGCTTCTTGTATTTGAATAGGCCTATCTTTTTGCATGTTTGGGAAGTTTTCTGCTAGGATCCTGTTAAACAAATTTCCTATACCATTAACTTCTGTTTCTAGGTGCTCCTCTACACCCATTATCCTTATTTTAGGCCTTCTGATGGTGTCTTTAAAGTGTTGGATAGATCTCTCATATTTCATGGATTTTTCATGGATGTTTGTACATTCTTTCTCTATAAAGTATAGGCTGTCTTCAGTCCTCAAGATTCGATCTTCTGCATGGTCTAACCTTCTGTCGAGATTTTCTACTTTCAGGACGGAATAGAAGAAACCCTAGGTCTCCTTGGAGCAGGCCGAAATTTTCTTAATAGAGACCCGGAAACACAACAAATCAAAGAAAGGTTGGACAAATGGGATTGCATGAAGTTGCAGAGCTCCTGCATGGCAAAGGACATAGCTAGCAAGATCAATAGAAAGCCCACGAATTGGGAGAAGATCTTCACTAGAAATACAACAGGCAAGGGTCTCATATCTAAAATGTACTAAGAACTCAAAAAATTAAATCCCCAACAACAAATCCTCAAAGAAACAACCGCCCAATAAATAAGTGGGTTAATGACTTAAAGAGAAACTTCTCTGAAGAAGAAAGAAAGATGGTCAATAGACACATGAAGAAATGCTCAACCTCCCTAGCCTTAAAAGAAATGCAAATTAAAACAACATTGTGATACCACCTCACCCCAGTTAGAATGGCAAAAATCAAAAACTCTAATAACAACAGATGCTGGAGGGGATGTGGACAGAAGGGAACCTTACTTCATTGTTGGTGGGAGTGTAAACTTGATCAACCACTTTGTAAAGTAATATGGAGGTTCCTCAAAAGACTCCACATAGAGCTCCCCTATGACCCATCAGTCCCACTTTTCGGCATTTACCCAAATCTTTACAAACAAGACTACACTAAAGCTACCAGCATAATTATGTTTACTGCAGCATTATTTACCATAGCTAAGATCTGGAACCAACCCAGATGGCCCTCAGTAGATGAATGGATCAAGAAAATGTGGTATATATACACAATGGAATTCTATGCCTCCATCAGAAAGAATGACATTGCCCAATTTGTTAGGAAATGGAAAGACTTGGAAAAAATGATATTAAGTGAAGTAAGCCAGGCCCAAAGAAACATAGGTCCCATGGTTTCCCTTATTTGCAATATCTAATATATGTATGAGTTCAGCAGAAATGGTCAGATAAGGTGATGTTAGGAAAATGAACCTTAAGATATGTATTTTAAATGTTTTTTTTTCTTTCATGCATTTTTTTCTAATGCAATTATAAGATTATTTCTTTGTTGCTTTGTATGTCCCTCCCCCACAGTATAACCCCTGCTTTCTCTGTATTTGATGTCGGTATAATTTGTGGAGGGGAAAGGGAAAAACAAGTCATTTAAATAACGATACATGTGGACCTGTTGCAACAATGAGAAGTACAGGTTGTCATGTTGAAAACGAACTTTACAACTTGTGGGAGGGAGGTTTTGGTGGGGGGAGTGGATGGGAAGGGATGAGAATGGTAAACAAACGAGGAGGCTACAATGCTTGATAAGAAATGTACTCACTATCTTGCCCATGTAATTTTGACCACTCTGTACAGCATTTTCACAATAAAAAAATAAAAATTAGAAAAATAAACGTCTCACAGGCTTTTTTGCCCGGGCTGGCTTTGAACCGTGATCCTCAGATCTCAGCCTCCTCAGTAGCTAGGATTACAGGCAGGAGCCACCGGCCCCCGACTTAAGCTAGTATGTCTTTGACAATCAATGCTAAGTTTTTATGCCATAAAGTCATCCTAGCCCAACAGTTCCAACTTCTAAGGTACACCATATAATTCCCTAAATTTACATCATGACCAGCTTATCAATATTGTGAAAAAATACTGCACTTCTGCTGTGATGACCTCCCAAATTTGCAAAGAACAGTACACTAAATATTACTGCATCAATCCCCCCCAGTGGTATTCTTGTGATAAGAACATTTGCAAATATTATTTTTTTTATTTTTATTTTACATTTATATTATTATATGTTATTTGTTGGGTCTTCATCCATCCCACGAAAGATGGACGTGGTCCGAGGCAACATAAGTGCTCAGCTAGCCCATTCCCCAGCCTCCCTTAACGCGGGAAACAATCAGACACAGCAGGGAGTCAAGTGAAAGTTACTCATTTATTAACACACAGCAAGCACTTTTCAAATGCAAAATGATCGGGTGGCCTGGGGAGGAAAAGGAACCAACCAATCACTGTAAAGGTCACACCTTATCATGCACCTAAGCTTCCATGAGCTATTTATGCCCTAAACGTAAACAAATAGGGCTCTGCCTACTCAAATCTCTCTCAGCACAATCTTTGCTGCTCACGTGTCCCACAGATTCCCCCTTTTTTGTTTTAATGACATGCCCACCTCCCAGTTAGTTATCCTTTTCCCTCCTCTGTAAAGGTTATTTTAACAGGATTACATTGGTAAGAATAGCATTGGCCGTACAGGGGGTTCCAGGCAAGTCTGGGGGGCGAGATTCGCCAGACAAGGATAGGGAGGGTCCTTGTGCAGGATTCCAGAGCCTGTCCCAGTTACCTCACAGCCCCACCTAGCACAATAATAAACATCAGCCCCACTACAGGTAGAAATATCTGAAGCAGCTCGATTACTTCTGGGACATATATAAAAGTCATTATCTCATATGGTCGTACTCTTCCCAACATGGGATCAGCTTGGGTATTGGGAGTTCCACACATGCTGCACGGTGCATCCTAGTGGGTCCGCACATTCAGGCTGTTCTACTATCGTCCAGAAAAATAAGGAAATTTATTTATTTATTTTTAAATTTTATTTTATTTGTGAACATACTGTACAGAGGGGTTACTATTGCATGGGCAGGATAATGCATACATTTCGTACAAAGTACTGCAGCCTCCTCCTCTGTTTAACCTTCACATCACTTCCGAGCCTCCCCCCTCCCCACCAATCCCCATCCTTTTCCTTCCCCCTTCCCCGCCCCCCACACCGACGTTGTAAAGCTCATTTTGGACATGACAACTTGTACTTCTCATTGTTGCAACAGGTCCACCTGTATCCTTAAACAACTGGTTTTTCCCCATCTCCTCCACAAGTTGCACTGACATCAAATACAGTGAAAGCAGGGGTTATACTGTGGGGGAGGGACATACAAAGCAACAAAAAGATAATCTTATAGATGCATTAGAAACACATGCATGAAAGAAAAAATCATTAAAATACATATATAAGTGTTCATTTTCCAGACATCATATTATCTGACATTTTCTGCGTGACTCAAACATATACTAGATATTGCAAATAAGGGAAACCATGGGACCTATGTTCCTTTGGGCCTGGCTTACTTCACTTAATATAATTTTTTCCAAGTTTTTGTATTTTCTAACAAATGGGGCAATGTCATTCTTTCTGATGGAGGCATAGAATTCCATTGTGTATATATACCACATTTTCTTGATCCATTCATCTACTGAGGGGCATCTGGGTTGGTTCCATAACTTAGCTATGGTAAATAATGCAGCAACAAACATAGTTGTGCTGGTAGCTTTAGTGTGGTCTTGTTTGTAAACATTTGGGTAAATGCCCAAAAGTGGGATTGCTGGGTCATAGGGGAGTTCTATGTGAAGTCTTTTGAGGAACCTCCATACTGCTTTCCAAAGTGGTTGAACAAGTTTACATTCCCACCAACAATGAAGTAAGGTTCCTTTCTGTCCACATCTCCTCCAGTATCTGTTGTTGTTAGAGTTCTTGATTTTTGCCGTTCTAACTAGAGTGAGGTGATATCTCAATGTTGTTTTGATTTGCATTTCTTTTATGGCTAGGGATGTTGAACATTTCTTCTTGTGTCTATTGGCCATCCTACTTTCTTCTTCAGAAAAGTTTCTCTTTAAGTCTTTCACCCATTTATTTATTGGGCAGTTGTTTCTTTGTGGATTTGTTGTTGGGGGGTTTAATTTTTTGAGTTCCAAGTATATTTTAGATATGAGACCCTTGTCAATTATATGGCTAGGAAAGATCTTCTCCCAATCCATAGGCTTTCTATTGATCTTGTTAGCTATGTCATTTGCCCTGTAGAAACTCTGCAACTTTATGCAATCCTATTTGTCCAACCTTTCTTTGATTTGTTGTGCTTCCGGGTCTCTAGTCTGAAAATTTCGGCCTGAGACAAGGAGACCTATGGTTTCTCCTATTCCATCCTGTAATGTTTTCACAGTGTCTGATTGACTTCAAGGTCTTTGATCCATTTGGAGTTGATTCTGGTGCAGGGTGATATATAAGGATCTAGCTTTAGTTTTCTACATGTAGTTAACCAATTTTGCCAGCACCATTTACTGAAGAGGCTGTCTTTTTTCCATTCTATTGTTTTAGCTCCCTTATCGAAGATTAGATGGCTATAGGTCTGTAGGTTCATTTCTGGGTTTTCAATTCTATTGCATTGTTCCTGAGGTCTGATCTTATGCCAATACCAAGCTCTTGTGATTACTATGGCTTTATAGTAGAGTTTGAAATTTGGTATTGATATTCCTCCAGCAGTGTTTTTTCCGTTGAGGAGCGTTTTTGTTATTTGGGGTCTTTTATTGTTCCATATGAATATTTGGATTGCCTCTTCTATTTCCTTGAAGATTGAGTTTGGAATTTTGATAGGTATTGCATTGAATTTGTAGATAACTTTGGGAAGTGTTGCCATTTTCATGATGTTAATCTTTCCAATCCAGGAGCATGGGAGGTTTTGCCATTTTTTAAGTTCTGTGTTGATTTCCTTTTTCAAGATTTAAAATTTTCATCATAGAGGTCCTTCACTTCTTTGGTTAAGTTAATTCCTAGGTATTTTATTTTTTGTGGGGCTATTACAAATTGAGTTGCTTTCCTAATTTCAGACACACGTTTCTCATTGTTGGCATACAGAATAGCTATTGATTTTTGGGGGTTAATTTTATAACCTTCTACTTTACCAAAGTTTTGAATCAGCTTGAGTAATTTGGGAGTGGAGTCTATTGGATTCTTTAAATACAAGATCATGTCATCTGCAAAGAGGGAGAGTTTTATTTCTTCTTTCCATATTTGGATCCCCTTTAGGTCTGCATCTTGTCTTATTGCTGTAGGGAGGCATTCTAATACTAGGCTGAAGAGAACTGGAGATAGTGGACATAATTTTCTTGTTCCTGAGTTAAGAGGAAATGGATTTAGTTTTTAACCATTGAGTATAATGCTGGCTGTAGGTTTGTCATATACAGCCTTTGTTGTATTGAGGAATGTTCCATGGATTCCTAATTTTTCCAAAACCTTCATCATAATGGGTGTTGGATCTTATCGAATGCTTTTTCTGCATCTATTGAGATAACCATGTGGTTCTTATTCTTGCTCCTGTTGATGTGATGAATAATGTTAATTGATTTGCGTATATTGAACCAGCTTTGCATCCCTGAAATGAATCCTGTTTGATCATGGTGTATGATTTTTTGGATGAATTGTTGAAGTCGATTGGCCAAAATTTTGTTGAGAAGTTTTGCATCAATATTCATCAAATAAATAGGTCTATAGTTCTCTTTCTTTGATGAGTCCCTGCCTGGTTTTGGGATGAGGGTTATGATGGCTTCATAGAATGTGTTCGGTAGTGAACTTTCTCTTTCAATTTCATTAAAGAGTTGGAGGAGTTTTGGTGTGAGCTCTTCTTTGAAGGCCTTGTAAGATTCCTCTGTAAAGCCATCTGGTCCTGGACTTTTCTTAGCTGGGAGGTCTTTTATTTCTGTTGCTATTTCAGTGCTTGATATGGGCCTGTTAAGATAGTTTAATACATCATGGTTTAGTTTTGGCATGTCAATGTTTGCTAGGAAAATGTCCATTTCTGTGAAGTTCTCAAACTTATTAGCATAAAATTTTGAGAAATATTCCCTTATAATGTTCTGAATCTTCTTTGTTTCCGTGGTGATGTTTCCATTCTCATCTCTGATTTTATTAATTTGGGTGTGTTCTCTTCTTTTTCAGATAAGATTTGCTAAGAGTCTGTCAATTTTGTTAAGTTTTTTGAAGAACCAACTCTTTGTTTTGTTGATTCTTTCTATAGTTTTTTTGGATTCTAATTCATTTAATTCTGATTTAATTTTGTTTATTTCTTTCCGTCTAGTGGATTGGTGTTTATCTTGCTGCTCTTTTTCAAGTAGGTTTAGATGTGTCATTAAATTGTTAGTTTCAGATCTCTCCAATTTGTTGATGTAGGAGCTCAGAGCTATAAACTTGCCTCTGAGAACTGCCTTTGCTCTGTCCCAGAGAAGCTAAAATAAGGAAATTTAAAACAAACTCTGCAGACATAGCAAAGCAATGCTAGGGACCCGGTGTCTTTTAAGTAAGCCAGTTCCTTGTATGTGCCTTTAATCGAGCACAGGGGTCAAAATGACCTTTGAGCTTTACTGTCAGCTCCCAACACCCCATCTTTGTTTAAAGAAGTGAACCAGCCTGTCTTAGGTTGTGTGGATTTGCCTTGTCTGCCTTACCTATCATTGAGAACTTCTTCAGAGAGAAGCTGAATGCTTGTCTTAGGTTGATCAGATTGACACCCCCTCTTACCTGTCTCTGGCTGGGGTTCCTCTCAGGGGAAATTCATTCACTTGGAGCTTGATCTTATGAACTAGCTGACTAAACTCATAAGAGATTTGCACTGCACGGATAATGCAAAAAAGCATAGAAAAACCATCAGCAAAAGCATTACCAGGCCAAGAAATATCATTAGCAGTCCTTTAACATTAGTCGGGGATGTGATAGCAGTCTTTGCCACTTCAAAGTCCAGACGTGGGGCTTGTTCTAATCCAGGTATTTGCCTGTGGGGTTGAAAAATATCTAAAGACAAATTATTATGATTAACATTCTGTATTAGTGCCATAGCAGCTGCTGCTGCAGAGGCAGCTAATGAAATAAAGGTCAAAATCATACCAAGTTTTAGACATGTTTACAGGAAGCATATGGATTCAAGTAATGCCGCTATACAATCAATTGGTAAAAGAAAAATGAGAGCAACTAACATTAAAATAATTAGCTAAACACATGCTTCGGCCACCATAGCCACTTTTCTTTCCTTGTTGGTTTGTTTATTCTTGGGCATCCTGTATAGAGAAAATGGGTAAAAACTTAAGGATCCTGGCAGGGATCCAAATGGGATGTGTAGGGCTAGATCTCTGGCAGGAGGTAAGTGTGAATGATGCCCACCAGGAACAAACACTGGGAGAATAGGCTTAAGCAGGTCTCCTTTATTCTTCCTCAAGGTGGCGGGGAGGGGGGTTGGGGGGAAGTGGGAGAAGGGGGGAGTTTTGTAGCCCCAGCTTTCCCAACCTCCTGAGTCCTTCCCTTCCCTGCCAATCACTTCGAGGGGAGTTGATGTAAGGCACTTGTGACAGACACTGCTTGGTGACAGGCACTGATTGGTCCCCCGTGGGCATGTAGGGAGCATGGACAGCTCATGGCTGTCAAGCTAGGCAGACGTGCCTTTGGGTCACATCTCTATGAGCAGGAAGTGTAGGAAGTGTGCTTCAACTGCTACTCTAGCTGACTCAACCAGATATGACCGACTCTACCCACAAATTACCCTTTTCTTTTAAAAGGATTGCCGTTATGGTGACCGGTCATTGGAGGCATTTTTGCCAGGAATGTAAGCATTTAATAATTCCCAGGAGAATAAGCCCTAATAGTGCAAGGCCTCCACAGGTGACCAGAGAGACTGGTGAAAACCATTGTTGTAACTTTTTAAGCACATCTTCTAAAAATGAGGCAGTGCAAATAAGCTGTATGGTGGTTTGGTTTAGGCGGGTAACATCATGCAGCAGGTGGTGGGTGAAGTTTAAGTACTTAAGGCACCAAGGGCCTTGGATGTAGTTACTAAGTTTAGTGACATTGGGCGCTGGAGTGGAAAGCTGACAGACAGAAGTAGTCATAGCATTACATAGTCCTCCTTTTAATCAAAGAAACATAATCTCTTTTTGGAGCAAGTCTATTTGTTGCTGGAGCACAAGGAGGCCTCCGTTTAGATGATTGGCAACTTGCAAATGTTGTAATTCTATGGATGACAGTTGAGGGATAAGCTGGTTTATCTCTTGCACGGTGGACACGCTTTGGGACAGTGATATAGCCGTGGTAGTAGCTGAAGCCACTGTAGTGATGATCGCCGACACGATTGTAATGATCTCTTTTAGGGCGTGGATGAACTAATTGAACCTGACAAAACTGAGAGTCATTAGTAGCCAGAACAATAAATGCGGGAACACATACCAAACCTACAAAGTGATATGAGTCATTGGGTTGCCAGTGATTGCTGAGAGTGCAAGTAGCAGAGAAGTTGTCTCCTAGACAAAAAAAGAACAGGGCTCTAACCACTACCATTCCTGACACCTGGTTGCATGCAGAGTGGTTACAGCGACAAGTATTGGCCAATAGGAAAGGGAACAAATCCAGGCAGGAATATGATGAACAAATGACTGGCATGGGGAGTACTAGGTCTCCCAATTGTCCCCCTGATGAGTTCTAAAACGCCTTTAGATTTTGAGGTTTGGGATTTTTTTCAGATTGGTTGTATATAGCCAGGTAGAGGGACAATGTGAGGTCCCCAAATACTCTGCCTTGCCAGGAACTGGCACAAAGGCTAATCACTAATTCCTCAAGAGGAACGGGAACATTGTCAAAACTATCAAAGTCCCTGCATGGGCATAACTGCATATGAAAAGGTATGTCAGTAGCCTGAGTACAATTTTTTCCGGTGGGACAAATGGGTTAGGGTGTCGTGTAGTTCCACCATCCAGTCCCATGAGTTACTGTTGAGAGGGGGATGGTACAGCCATCAAACTGTTTTACAGTCTCGTCTGAAAAACAAAAAGAGATGGCTCCCTTCCATCCAAAAGTAAGGTTTGTTTTTTGGTGCCATAGGGAAGCTGCTGAGAAAGGAAGGCCAACCGTGCCATTGGAAGAAAGCATTTGAGGTATGATGGTGGTATTTTCCCCTACTATCATCAAGATTTGGGGGCTAGACATTAACGTTATTTTACCTTGTCCTGTAGCAGGTTGAGAATTGGCTGTAATAATGGCACACATTAGGAGGAATAGAGTACCATGCCCTGAGTTAGGGTCTGTGGTCATAGCCTGGGCTTGTTCTACCAATTCCTTTAGGTCTCCCCAAGTGATGGCATGGGCTCTAGCTCGAGGTTTGCGTCTCCTCCTCCTCGGGCTGTTCAAGCGTAGTCAACGCATCACATTCGTAGGTGGTGACGGTTGGTCTGACAATTCCAGCTGAGGTTTATCACCATGTCTGGAAAGATACAAGCAAATCCTCTCCCTTGTGCCATTAATGGAGCAGGGCCCTCCCATTTTCTTGTGATGGGGTCCCTCCATCTAACCAAAGGGACTGGAGTAGGTGTTTTCATGAGTCCCCAATGCAGGGCCTTGGGGGACGCACCTGTGGTGGGTGTGAATGTTAAAACGTTTTTTACTATAAGGCAATAATTTAATTGTGTTTGGGGATCTTTAGGCCCTAGCCCCTCCAGTTTCCCCTATTCTTTTAAAAGAAGGGTCTTAATTTCTTTATGACTGCGTTCAACAATGGCTTGGCCTTGTGGGTTATATGGAATACCTGTCTGGTGTGTGATGTTCCAAAGGGTACGAAATTCATGAAAATATTTGGAGGTGTAAGCAGGGCCATTGTCTGTTTTAAGGGTCCAAGGAACGCCCATAATTGTAATGGCATGTAGAAGTGACTTAATGGAGCGGCTTGTTTCACCTGTTAAGGCTAAAGCTGTTAGAAAGCCTGAGAATAAATCTATGCATACATGGACGTATTTTTGTTTGCCGAACTGGGGGATATGGTTTATGTCCATTTGCCATGTGCCATTGGGCCTAAGGCCTCACGGATTTGTTTCCATGGGTTGAAGTGATCCTAAGGGTAAAGGAAGTGCACAGGAGGAGCAGGACCAAATCATGTGCTTGTATTGTTGGTGTGTCAAATCACGAAATAATTGTTTGATAGTAGTAAATGAAAGCGGCCATGCAACGTTCAGGCCTGGTCCATGGACGTATTGGTGAGGAATACAGTTGGTGTGATAGCACGATCAATGGCTTCATTACCAGCAGCTAGTGGTCCAGGGAGGTTAGTATGAAATCTAATGTGTTGAATGTACCAGGTTTGGGCATGGTTGTCTAGTACAGTTTGCAGTTTACACATTATTCATGTTATATCATGACCATCATCTCTTAATAAAGCTCCAGGAAGAACGACAACAGTTTTTACAGCATATAAACTATCAGAAAATATATTAAGAGATTCTCTGGGAAAAGATATAAGGGCGAGTAAAATGGCCAGTACCTCAGCAGCTTGAATGGACAGGGAATGTTGTTGAATCATGTATTTTTTAGTATTACCATTGTAAAATCCATGAACAGTTTTGCTAATATCGGTAAAAAACACAACAGCTTGAGGGATAGGTTGCTCCTTGGGACGAGTACAGCATTTACATGAAAGTGGGAGTTCTTGAGTAACTTTAAAAAGGGGTTCTTGGGCATATGATTATTAATGTTAAACTAGTAATGGATGACTTGTAAGGCTAATTCCTCTTCTGTTGTCAGTAAATTAAAGACTGTTTTTCGAATGGGACAGATAAGACGGTCGGAGAATCGGCCATATGTTTGATGGCATCGTTCCACGCCTTTGATGGCTAAGTTGCATAGCATGGTAATGGGTGTGCTATTTTTTGGTAATTGGGAAGTGTCAAGGTGTACCCATTGTAACACACCACAAGTTTGAGTCAGCGCCGCCATTAGTCAATTATGAGTTAATGTAATCAGGGTGATTTCGTGGGTGGTATCTAAAAACACCAAGGGTGTTGACCATAATCGATCAGTGACTTGTTGTAAAAATTGTTGAGCATCAGGGGAAAGTATACAAAGGAAAGTTGTGTCAGAGGGTCCCTGAAGCAATTGAAATAAAGTTTGGAGCTCTTGGGTAGGGAGGCGCATAAAATTGTGTACCCAATTGATATGTCCACATATTGTTGTAATTCAGTTAAAGTATATTCGGACTTAATGACAATATTAGACCCATTTGGGGTAATTGTTTGATTTAAATAGCATCCAAGATAGGCGTAAGGGGGAAATATGGAGGCCTATTTTCCTTGAGTTGTGTTAAACAGGCTTGAATGGTGGTAGCCTCTTTATGTGCTATTAAAATGTCATCCATGTAATGGACACAAAAGCATTTTAAAAGCAAAGGTCTAATAGCATGGGCAACATACATCTGACATAGAGTAGGGCTATTTTTCATTCCTTGAGGGAGAACTTTCCATTGATATCAATGTTTGGGTAACTGACAGTGAGATTCCCAAACTGAGAATGCAAAATATTTTTATCTTTGGGATGTAGGTGGATGGAAAAAAGTAGTCCTTGATGTCAATAATGGCAATGTGCCAATCATTGGGTATTGCAGAAAGATATGGGAGTCTGGGTTGAAGCATTACCATCTTCTTCATAGGAATATTTATGGAATGTAGGTCATGAAGAAGTCTCCATTTTCCTTGAGCTCTTTTTTTGGATTATAAAAATGGGAGAATTGTGGGGACTGATGATTTGTTCAATATATCTTTTTCTAGTTGCTCCTCCCCTACAGTGTGAAGATGAGGGAACTTTTCAGGGAAAATAGGCCACTGTTCTACCCAAATGGGTTTGGTGGTATCCCATTGGAGTGGAAATGACTCTGGTCCTACAACACTGGCCATTAGAATTGGGGGTACTGTGGGTGCCTAATGGCTTGATCGGTTTTGATGTCTTCATAAAAAGCCTTATCATCTGTTGTTATCACAATACCCATATTAGTGAGGACATCTCTTCCCCAAATATTGCATGGAAGGCCAGGGGCAACAAGAGGTTTAAAAGCCCCGGTGACCCCATCACAGTCTTTCCATTTTACAGGCCATTGGACATGGAGGGAATCTGTTTTTCCACCGACACCTTGTATGCAGGGGCCAGGAATTAGGTTCCACCCAAACCGTTTCCACTACTTTTTTTCTAAGGACTGTACACTTAGCCCCCGTATCAATGATGCCCTTAAATTTTGTTCTTTAACCTTAAGTTCCATTCTAGATTTTCCATTTTGGATAGGAAAAGTCCATTTCACTTGAGGTGGTGGTTGTAGTTTTTGTCCCCTTGGGGTAGGGGCTGAGGAATACCCCATATTTAGTTTAAAGTCTGAGTCTTAGAGTGGCATTCAGAGGCCCCCCAAAAACCCTTTTTACATTTAGGACATACGGAAGGAGGTTGCTTTCTTTTGGGTGAACCCCAGAGTGAAGGGCAATCCTTTTGAAAATGACCAGTTCCCAGAGGAGCTGGTAATTTGTGTGCTCATTTTTGTTAAATATCATGAACATTTGAATTTCCTTTCTAATCTCTTCCATGACCCACTCGTGATTCAGCAGTGTGTTGTACAGCCTCCATATGTTAACGGACTTTCTTTGGTGGCTTTTGGTGTTGAGTTCTAATTTTATTCCCTTTGTGGTCTGAGAGAATGCAAGGTATAACTTCAATGTTTCTGAATTTGGACAAGTTTGCTTTGTGGCCTAAAATGTGGTCTATTTTAGAAAATATTCCATGTGCTGCTGAGAAAAAGGTGTACTCTGATGCTGCTGGGTGAAATATTTGGTAGATGACTGTTAAATCTAGTTGATCTGAAACTTCTTGAAAAAGAGCACCAAGTTAAACCCCAATTCAGTAGACAGAAAGAAATAATTGAAATTACAACAGAATTAAATGATTTAGAATCCAAAAAAACTGTAGAAAGAATCAACAAAACAAACAGTTGGTTCTTCGAAAAAATTAAAATTGACAGACTCTTAGAATATCTTATGAGAAAAAGAGGAGAACACACTCAAATAAATAAACTCAGAGATGAGAATGGAAACATCACCAAAGGAACAACCAAGATTCAGAACATTTTAAGGGAATACTTCTCAAAACTTTATGCTAGGAAGTGGCGCTATGGCTCAATTGGTAAAGCGCTCTCCTTGAGCTAAAGAGCTGAGGGATAGTGCCCAAGCCCAGAGTTCAAGCCCCATGACCGGCCAAAAAAAAAAAACAACTTTATGCTAATAAATTTGAGAACATGGCAGAAATGGACCTTTTCCTAGCAAATATTGACATGCCAAAACTAAATCAAGTTGTGTTAAGCCATATTAACAGGCCCATATCAAGCATTTAAATAGAAACAGCAATAAGAGACCTCCCATCTAAGAAAAGTCTAGGACCAGATGGTTTACAGTGTAATTTTACAAGGCCTTCAAAGCAGAGCTCACACCAATACTCCTCCAACTGTTCAATGAAATTGAAAGAGAAAGTTCACTACTGAACACATTCTATGAAGCCATCGTAACCATCATCCCAAAAGTAGGCAGGGACTCATCGAAGAAAGAGAACTATAGACCCATTTCTTTGATGAACATTGATGCAGAATTTCTCAACAAAATTTTGGCCAGTCAACATCAATCCATCCAAAAAATCATACACCACGATCAAACAGGATTCATTTCAGGGATGCAAAGCTGGTTCAACATACGCAAATCAATTAATATTGTTCATCACATCAAAAGGAGCAAGGATAAGAAACACATGGTTATCTCAATAGATGTACAAAAAGCATTTGACAAGATCCAACACCCATTATGATGAAGGCCTTGGAAAAATTAGGAATCCATGGAATATTCGTCAATACAGTAAAGGCTGTATATGACAAATCTACAGCCAGTATTATACTTAATGGTGAAAAACAAAAGCCATTTCCCCTTAAATCAGGAACAAGACAAGTATGCCCACACTCTCCACTTCTCTTCAATCTACTATTAGAATGCCTAGCTACAGCAATAAGACAAGATGAAAGCATAAAAATGATTCAAGTAGGGAAAGATGATGTAAAACTGTCCATCTTTTCAGATGACATGATCTTTTATTTAAAGAATGCCACGGAATCCCCTCCCAATCCTTCAAGCTTATTCAAAACTTTGGTAAAGTAACAGGGTATAAACGTAACCCCCCCAAAATCAATTGCTTTTCTGTATGCCAACAATGAGAAACCTGTGGCTGAATTTAGGAAAGCAACTGCATTCGTAATAGCCCCACAAAAATAAAATACCTAAGAATTAACTTAACAAAAGAAGTGAAGGACATCGATGATAAAAATTTTAAAAACTTGAAAAGTAAATCAATACAGAACTTAGAAAATCGCAAAAACTCCCATGCTCCTGATTTGGAAAGTTCAACATCGTGAAAATTGCAACACTTCCCAAGGGTATCTGCAAATTCAATGTGATACCTATCAAAATTCCAACCTCATTCTTCAAGGAAATAGAAGAGGCAATCCAAAAATTCATATGGAACAATAAAAGACCCCGAATAGCAAAAACGTTCCTCAACGGAAAGAACACTGCTGGAGGAATGTCAATACCAAATTTCAAACTCTATTATAAAGCCATAGTAATCAAAACAGCTTGGTACTGGCATAAGAACAGTCCTCAGGACTAATGGACTAAAATTGAAAACCCAGAAATGAACCCACAGACTTATAGCCATCTAATCTTCGATAATGGAGCTAAAATATAGAATGGAAGAAAGACAGCCTCTTCAGTAAATGGTGCTGGCAAAATTGGTTAACTACTTGGAGAAAACTAAAACTAAATCCTTATATATCACCCTGCAACAGAATCAACTCCAAAAAGATCAAAGACCTCAGAGTCAAAGCAGACACTCTAAAAACATTACAGGATGGAATAGGAGAAACCCTAGGTCTCCTTGACACAGGCCGAAATTTTCTTAATAGAGACCTGGAAACACAACAAATCAAAGAAAGGTTGGACAAATGGGATTGCATGAAGTTGCAGAGCTTCTGCCTGGCAAAGGACATAGCTAGCAAGATCAATAGAAATGCCACGGATTGGGAGAAGATCTTCACTAGCCATACAATCGACAAGGTTCTCATATCTAAAATATACATGGAACTTAAAAAATTAAATCCCCCAACAACAAATCCTCAAAAAACAACAGCCCAATAAATAAGTGGGCTAAAGACTTAAATAGAAACTTCTCTGAAGAAGAAAGAAGGATGGCCAATAGACACATGAAGAAATGCACAAATTCCCTAGCCATAAAAGAAATGCAAACCAAAACATTCAGATTCCACATCCCTCCAGTTAGAATGGCTAAATCAAGATCTCTAAGAACAACAGATGCTGTAGGGAATGTGGACAGAAGGGAACCTTACTTCATTGTTGGTGGGAGTGTAAACTTGTTCAACCACTTTGGAAAGTAGTATGGAGTTTCCTCCAAAGACTCCACATAGAGCTCCCCTATAACCCAGCAATCCCACTTTTGGGCATTTACCCAAATATTTACAAACAAGACCACACTAAAGCTACCAGCACGACTATGTTTATTACAGCACAATTTACTATATCTAAGATCTGGAACCAACCCAAATTCCTCTCAGTAGATGAATGGATCAGAAAATGGTATATATACACAATGGAATTCTATGCCTCTATCAGAAAGAATGGCATTGTCCCATTTGTTAGGAAATGTAAATGCTTGGAAAAAATTATATTAAGTGAAGTATGCCAGGCCCAATCAAACATGGTTTCCCTTATTTGTAATATTTAACATATTTCTAAATCAAGCAGAAAATGTCAGATAACGTGATGTTAATGAAATGAACCCTAGGATATGTATTCAAGTGTTTTTTTTTCTTTCAGTTGATTTTTTCTAACACATTTAGAAGATTATTTCTTTATTGCTTTGTATTTCCCTCCCCCATAGTATAACCCCTGCTTTCGCTCTATTTGATGTCCATATAATTTGTTGAGGGGAAGGGGAAAAACAAATCGTTTAAATAGTGATACAGGTGGACCCATTGCAACAATGAGATGTACAAGTCGTTTTGGTGGAAAATGAACTTTACAACTTTGGTGCGGGTGTGCGGAGGTAATGGGGAGGATTGAGTGGGAGGGGCCTGGGGGAGGATGTGAAGGGATGGGATGGAGATACGAAGGAGGAGGCTACAATGCTTGATAAGAAATGTACTCATTGTCTTGCCCATGTAATTGTAACCCCTCTGTACAGTACTTTCATAATAAAAAATTAAAATTAAAAAAATAAAAATAAAATGACCAGTTATGCCACATCCCCAACAAGGTCAACTTCCCATTGCGCCATTAGGGGGCGCACGCACTGGCGGTCATAGAGGTGAAAACCTGTGCAAGGGCAGTCCTAGCATGAGTTGATGTCCCCAAATTTTTGGTGGCTAGGATGCAATCAGTGATCTCCCCATTTCGTTCAGGGGCAATGGCTTTTCTGCATTCCTTTGTGGCCCCTTCCCATATTAGGGTCTTCGTTAGTGCTTCTTGGGCTCCAACGTGAGATAACTTCTGGGCTATTGCTTCTAGAACACGGGCAACGAAGTCAGTGAAAGATTCATTGCAATGTTGTATGAGGGTTTTTAGTTGTTTGTTCCCTTCTTTCCAAGGGACCAAGGAGTCAGCCCACAATGCACAGAGGAATACTTGGTCAAAGTACTGTGGAGATGCCACTGCTTGTGCAATGGGAGTCCCATAAGCTCCCTCCCCTTTTAAGCAATCAGGGTCTGCTATGGTTGCATCATATCCTCCATCAGTGACATTTCATGTGCTTTGTTGTTCACATTCATCATAAAAAGCAGCCTTCCATAAAAGGAAGTCCCTTGAAGATGATGTTGTGTACATTAAGTTCTTCCAATCATTGGGGCAACTCAGATCAATGCTAATGGTTTCGAGCATCTGTTGAGCATATGGGGAGTGCAACCCATTTTCCTTAACAGTGGTCCAATATTTGTCAAGCACTTTTGGGCCATGGGGGTACCATTGGTTAGGTGGTGCAGTGGTTCGGTGGAAGTTTACCGGGAACACGAACTGGGGTTCATCCATTGGCTTGGCTGCCATTGCCATGGTAGTTGTGGGGCCCGCAAAAAACTGTTGTATTATAGGGGGAACAACGGGTTTTCTTTCTTGGGCAAAGTTGGATATGAAGGCCCAAGGATACAAAATTCCCTGAGGGGAGTTCCCAGGCTAGCCTAAATGGCCAAAAGAAGTCCTTGGGCAGGTTTCCTGGGACCCAAAGTGTGGGAGAGGGGTTTTACAAGCATAGCTGGCTGGCCCTGTGGGTCACGTGATGGTGGCAGTTGTTGGTCATCTGCATTCTTACTGGAATTGTTTTCTGCCTCCACAAGAAGATGGGAGTGCCTGAGCAGCTTCACCATTTTCTGTATGCTGTTTCTTTTCATAGTGAGGCCTTAAATGCCTGCAGAGTTTCCCCTTATTCTCTCCCCGATAGACAGGCTTGGATGGCTACTACAATGGGGTAAATTTTAGGGGTAGCTCAGTGCCTTCTCATATTTCTTTTTTATGAGCTGCCTGAAGGAGCAGGTCCAGCTGTCTGGATCCCAAATGGCCCCGGAGTCAATCCACGGACACAATTCATTTACTATTTCCCATATTAAACTAGCTTCCTTTTGTGATACTTTTAACCGCCTACTCTGAAGCAGGGCAACAAGCGCTCGTAATTAAGGCTCTCATGCTGCAGGGGGAAGGTTGCTCTTGGAGGCACTTACCTTGCATTAGACCGTCCATCTGCCAAAAACACTTGAGCCCCACGTTGGGCGCCACTTATAGGGCTAGATGTCCTGCAGGGGGTAAGCGTGAATGATGCCCACAAGGAACACACACTGGGAGATTAGGTTTAAGCAGGTCTCATTTATTCTTGTGCAAGTGGGGGGGATTTTACACCCCAGCTTTCCCAACCTTCTGAGTCCTTCTGGGCCAATCACTTAGCAGGGAGTTGATGTAAGGCACTTGTGACAGGCACTGCTTGGTGACAGGCACTAAGGCATGTAGAGAGCTTGGACAGCTCATGGTTGTCAAGCTAGGCAGACGTTCCTGTGGGTCACATCTCTATGAGAAGGAAATGTGCTTCAACTGCTACTCTAGCTGACTCAACCAGATCTGACCGGCTCTACCCAAAGGGGCTGTGTCCCCTATTGAAAAAACACATCCAAATCCCCTGCCCATAGTAACTAGAGGGTCAGGTCGTCTCAATTGATTTGTCAGGGAGGTCCTTCCACCTGACTTTCACTTAGGGCTTAGGGTTAAGTTGTCCCCAGTGCTTCTGAAATCTGGATTCAGTTGCCCCTGTTGAAAAATGTAAAATGTTAATGGTAAAAAAGCTATCTATAACTGTATATGGGGGCTAAAACTCCTCCTTTTTGTTTAATAATTGTAATTGCTCCTTAAGTCATTGGTGATTTCTTTCTATAATTGCTTGGCCTTGGAGATTATAGGGAATTCCTGCTCCTGCAATATTCATATATATATATATATATATATATATACATATATATATATATATACATATATATATATCTTGTTGGTCATGGAGCTTGAACTCTGGGGCGGGGCACTGTCCCTCAGCTCTTCATCTCAAGGTGAGCGCTCTACCACTTGAGCTTCAGCTCCACTTGTGGCTTTTTCTGCTTATGTGTTGCTGAGAAATTGAATCCAGGGTCTCATGCATGCAAGGCAAGCACCCTACCATTGAGCCACCTTCCCAGCCCATTCCTGCACCTGGGGCAGGGTGTAGGGGTCTGTTTGGGACCCCCGGGCTGGTTGGTGGGGGATTATTGTGAATAGTCCTTCTTAAAGTACCCCTCCTGCCCACATTTAAAACAAGTCCCTCTCCCCAATGGTCTTGGGGTTCCTTGGCCCTGGGCTTCCAGCGCCTGGGTAATAGGCTCAGTCATTGCAGATGTCTGAGCCTGTAAGGTTAAAGGTAGAGATTAGGAATGATGCTGTTGTGTTCCCATATCCTGTGAGGCCACCACCCATCTGCTCAGGGAATTCTCTCTCAATCCCACATAGGCCATGATGTGGTCTGCATATATCCCTTCCCAGACCAGTAGCTTTACAAACTGATCTCAGAGGTTCCCTGCTGGCAGCTTGCAATTAATACTCTGTTGGACTAGGGCTATAAACTCAAGTAGAGGCTCACCAGATTTTTGTCTCACTCCTGCTATGGGGGACTCAGTGGGCCCATCATCCAGTTTTTACCACACGGCAAGTCCTGCCTGCCTCACCTAGTCATGGTACAGGACAAATATTGTGGCCTGTTGGACCCCAGTGGAGTACCCATCCCCCATCCCTGTTAAAACTGCATAAGTAATAGGTATTGCGGCTTGAACTTGCCAGTTATTCTCCGCCCACAATCTGCATGGCTCCTTAAAGAAAGCACACCATTTAATAAACTGAGAACTGGTGAAGATGGCTTTGGCCACATCCAGCCAATCCTTAGGGACACATGGGTGATAAGCAATGTCCTGTAATTGGGTATGGGCCCAAGGAGAGTTCAGGCCATTCACCACCACCACCTTGTGGATCTCTTTAAGATCCAAGGGCCTGTTAGCTCCTGGTGAAAGATTGACTGGATATGTTGGGGAAGTGAATCCTGTGGCCCAGGTTCTGGGCTCCCAGGTGGGACTTCCTTTACAGGGCAGGCCTCCGAGTAGGTTTCTTCTGCAGCCCTCAGCCCCTCAATGGAAGGTCGGTATGGGTCTGGGTCTTGCATCTCCTTCTCACAGGTCTCCTAAGGCACAACCTCTGGCCCAATCGGGGGAATAGGGTGGAAGCCTAGGAAAGTCAGGGCACCCAAGTCAGAGGGGATAACCTTCACCCTTGTTTTGACTTCCACTGTGCATGTTTCAGTGCATTCTCAGTCAAATTTGACCCATTCCTTTACCTTCTCACTTCCCAAGTCCCCCTTTACTCCCTCTAGGCTTAATGTTGCCTCCTCCTCCTTCTTCTGTGAAATAGCATTACCCATACTAAGGGTTTTACTTACCCTGAGAGACCACTTAGCGTCAGCCGGTATATTTTCCTTTCTTGCCCGAGTTGGGCTCCTGATGTCGGGTCTTCATCCCATGAAAGATGGACGGGGTCTGAGGAAAGGTAAGTGCGCCGCTTGCCCGTTCCAAAGCTTCCCTTAACCCAGGAGACAATCAGACACAGCAGGGAGCAAGTCAAGCAGGAACTCGTTTATTAACACCCAACAAGCACTGTTTAAAAGCAAAAAAGAGCAGGTGGCATGGGGAGGAAAAGAAACCAACTAATCACTGTAATGGTCACACCCTATCATGCACCTAAGCTTCCAGGAGCTATTTATGCACTGAATATAAACAAATCGGTCTCTGCCTACTCAACTCCCTCTCAGCACCATCTTTGCTGCAGACTTGCCCCACAATTATTATTATTTTATCTATCATAGATATTCAGGAGATCTGAATATCTGAATATTAAGATCTGAAGTTTATGGTTCAAAGCTCACCCAGGAAAGAAGTTTTCTTAGATTCTTATCTCCAGTAAACTGCTCAGGAAAAGCCAGACAAAAGTGGCATTGAATTTCAAGTGGAAGAGGTGTAGCCTTGAGCAAAAACAGGATCAGGGGCAGTGCCCAGACCCAGAGGTCAAGCCCTAGGACAAACTAAACAACAAAAACAAAATAAAAACAAACCTCAAACCTAGCATTTTTCTAATTGTATACAGAGGTCCGTAATTAAGGAAATATCTTCCTGTGTTATGTATAGGTAGAAGAAAAAAAAGATGTAACACAATTACTTTCTTCACACCATGCTACACCAATGTCTCAAAAATTGCTTTTTCTAAATTTATAAATTAATAGCATCCATTTGTTGGCAACTGTCTAGATTATTCACATTATCATGTTATACATGAACTGTTGGTATTATCTATTAAGTTCTAATTATACCTCAATTGAAAGAATATTCCAGGCAAATAGAATGCCAGAATCATTTGTGCATTTCTAAATTAAACCTTCTACTTGAATACCATTTTGTAGTATCCTATCGAATATGAAATTACAAACAAAATATATTTATTTTAAATCTAAATTCTAATTTAGCCAGGTCTACAAAGTCCTACATTAGATGAGCTTTGCCATTTCTCCAGGCTTTAGTTTTTGTAATCCTTAATCATTTCTTTGGAATCCAACAGAATGATGCTTACTTTCTCAAATTTTTAGTTGGGAATCATGAGCCATTTTGCATCTAGGGATTTTCTGAAATGAAGTGAGCATTTAAAACACAACAGAGGATGATATGAGTTGCATTTCAATAGGAAACGTGACTTCTCAAAACATAGTGACAAAATTAGCCCAAACTTCAAACTGTATATTTCTTTCTTGCTGTTAGGGTTGTTTTATTGAGAGAAAATTATACTACCTGTTCCAGGGAAGATATCGCTATGTAATTCCATTCTCTAATTTCCTGTCTTAGTCTGAGTGCTAAATTTCCAGGCTTGTATCACATTGCCCTGCCATAGTGTGATGGTTTATTTAATCTAGAAACAGGCTAGCAATTCTGAACTTCTCTGATAATCTTATCCACTAGACTAAGTGCTTAAACTGTTTATGTACAATTTTCAAAGACGTTTTAGAATTTGACAGAGGTTATGAACATTTTCAGATGCACCTGCAGGGGTCTCTGATTTGTTCCTCCATGGATCTGATCACTTTAATAATAATTAGTTGACTATATTATCTCTGGTCCCTACCTATGTAATAGTCTCAACCTTTTTTGGGGAAAGTTCACTTGAGGACTTTCTAATATTAAAAATTATCACTTGTTCTAGTCTTACTCAGTATATATTTTCTAACTTTTCTACACATTCTGAAAGTTGTTTCTTATGTGTGTTTACACATATAAGTGCCTCTGTGTGTATATGCATGCTTGTATGTGTGTATGAAAAAACCTCAAGCTCTTATTCAGCAATCTTGCTCATAACTTGAGCCATTCTTCCAATACAGCTTTTGGCTGGTTAATTTTAGATTATGTCACAAAGACTGTTCTGCCTAGGCTTGATGCAACCTGAACTTCCCAGACTTCCTTATATTCTTATGTTTTATCTTTCCAGGAGTATCGACTTTTAAACTTGAAACATTTTTTGCGAGTGTAAAGTCATTTTGCAATTATTTTCTCTGCTTGGGAAGATTACTATTGACTTTGTCATTCCTTTTGAGGAAACTTAAAGTCATATTTACACCTGTTCTGTTCGTCGTGTGGCTTGAACTCTGATCCTGGGTGCTGTCCCTCAGCTCTTCAGCTCAAGTCCAGTGCTCTTCCACTTGAGTTACAGCATCACTTCCGGATTTCAGGTGGTTAATTGAAGATAAGTGTCTCATGGATTTTCCTGACCAGGCTGGCTTTGAACCACAATCCTCTGGTCTCAACCTCCTGAGTAGCTTGCATTACAGGCATGAGCCACCAGCACCTGGCTCATATTTGCATTTATGTGCACTTAATGACACTATGTAGACAAAGAATGGAAATTTAAATCAAATGATGTGACATTGCAGCTTTTCAGAAAAATTGAGGTAGTAATAAATATGCCCTCTTTTTCCATGTTGTTACATTAATGACTCATGAGCTATGGGACTCTTACATTAGTATATGTGGATTTAGTATCAGAAATTGTTCATAGAGAAATAGAGAAAGACTGAGATTTTTAGAAAGCAAAGGAGATCAGGTATGAAAGAGCAGCATAGAAGGATATACAACTTCTCACACAGAGATTAAGAAGAGCCTAAGTGATTAGAATAATAAAAGCAATAAGGAATAAACCTAGTTTATAATTAGTTCTTCAAAAACCAAAAATGGTTTCCTAGAACGGTTTCTGTTATACCTTAGTTACTATAATTTATTCCTTCCATCTGGAGTTATTCCTTCTCTTCTGTCACAAATGTTAACCAGCATATGCATTTTTGGTGCCATGACTGGCCACAAAGATACCTTTCCCTTTCTGATTAGCACTGAGCACACAAAATCCTGGAATCTTTCAATTTCCAGAATTAAACTTCCCCTGACATCCAAGCACATTCCTGGCATTAATTGCCATGACCTATTAGCAACAGTTTTTTTTGTTCAACACAGTATTCTAATATAAGTAAAGTACATGAATTAAGAACTATTGTTAGGTATCACTTGGAAGGAGCAATAATATATTCCAAGTATGGGTTCTTTATTTTGCATTTACTAGCTAAATGACTCTTTTTCCTGTCCTGGGGCTTGCACTCAGGGACCATGAACTGTTCTTGAGCTAGAAGTCTATCACTTGAGGAAAAGCACCATTTCCAGTGTTTCTTTTTCTGTTTATGTGGTGCTGAGGAATAGAACCCAGGGTTTCATGCAATGAAGCCATATTCCCCGAGCCCTAAATGAATTTTTTTCATATTAATAATTTTTGTGTGAAAATACAGTACAGATGGGTTATAATTACATGAGTAAGGTAATGAGTACATTTCTTATCAAGTATTGTTGCCTCCTCCTTTGTTTCCCCTTACCATCCCTACCCATCGATCCTCCCATCCACCCACAAAGTTGTAAAGTTCCCTTTTCGACATAACGTCTTGTTCCAATGGGACTTTCTTAAGTTGGCATTACTTTTTCTTTCTGTTAATATGTATTATAATTTAGGTCAGGTGGTAGGAAAGGAAGTGGAAAACAATACTATGTCCAATAAAGCTGACCTCCTATTACATCACTAAGGAAGTAGTGTTAAGACCTGCAGAACTCATAGGTTGTTGCATGTGACATTACTATGTAAAACACTCTTAATGAACATCTCAGACATCCATAACATTCTGCTTCCATTTCTAAGGTCAAGAGCCAAATATCTATGCCTTTTATTGATTGGGTGTTTTTTCTAGGAAGGAAGAAGGAGGATGTGGTAGGTGATGATGGAAAAATATGTATATTAGCACCCTGTCCAAATTTTTTGCAGTTTATTTATTTTTGTTTTTTATATTATTTTTTATTGTGAAAATACTGTACAGAGGGGTCACAATTACATGGGCAAGATAATAAGTACATTTCTTATCAATCCTAACCTCCTCCTTTGTTTCCCCATCCCATCCCTTCCCATCCTCCCCCTGCCCCTCTAATTCTCCCCGCTACCCCCCCCAACAAAGTTGTAAAGTTCATTTTTGGACATAACGACTTGTACATCTCATTGTTGCAATGGGTCCATCTAATTTAAGTTAAATAAAACATGATTTGTAAAGTGAAAGTAATTTATGGTTTCATTGACTGTTTTAAGAAAACAATTATGCCTTTTGTTTTCCATTATATTTCTGTGGTAATGTGTAATATTCATGATTTAACTGGTAAAATTGATAACAGTTATATTATATCAAGTTGATTCAAACTTGTATTTGAAAATTGCACACTTAACACAAATATACTTCCACTTTCCTCTACCACATAATTAAAATAATAGTAAAGCAAAGATTGGTGTCAGCCATTCATATGTACAATCCTAGAACTCAGGGGGCTGAGACCTGAATATTTTAGTTCAATGTCAGTCCAAACAGACAAAAATGTGAAAACTTATCTCCAATTATCCAGCAAGAAACAGAAGGTGAGCATGTGACTCAAGGATAGAGTGTCATCAGCCATGAGCAAAAAATACAAGGGAGACCATTAAACATAGAGTTCAAGCACTAAAAATGACATATACACACAAGAAAACAACAAAATGTACTATGATTATCAATAATGAAGACAAAATAGTAAAAAAGATCATGAGAAATGTGTAAACATCTGGAAGACATAAATCATTTGACAGAATTTTGATTCATAAGAGGGAAAAGTCACAGCGTCATTTGTACAATCTCATTGTAGTCATTTGTGTTGAAACCTGGCTACTGGGTAACATGTGAAAGAGTAGATTGGATTACGTGACATAGGAGAAATTGCCTGTGACTATACACCATCCCACTCTGCAAAAAATTAAAATCATGCTTGTTAATTTAAATAAAACTTATTGTTAGAGACTGTTTTGTCCACACAGATTGCGGTCCTTATTTTGAGGCTTCAGACCAGTGCTTTTGTTTATAACCACTCCTGTTTTACTCCCCTTCCCTTGTGTAGCTATACCTTACTTAGCCGGCACCAAGCCAAGTCTTTGAACTAGACACTCTTGCCTTAATCCCTCCCTTTCTCTATCTACAACTCATTTTACATACTATCTCTGTCTTAGCATTAGTTGTTTTCTGACTAATCCCCATCAGAAAATACTTATATTCATGTAAACCCAGAATAATTAACCTAGTTAGAAACGGGAGAAAGGGTTTACCATTGGCTGAGGCTCTCATCTGTAGGTTTGCTACCTAATAAATCTGTGCTACACTATCTCTTTTTTTCATGGCTTTTGAGCCTGACGGTTGATTTGGTTTGCTGTAATACCATTTATCTAGACGTACTTTGGAAATTTTGACTTATGCCAAGGAGCCCCCGTGTTTCCCCTAACTCTTCCTGTAAGATTCCTAAGGCATCTGGATTTAAATTGAGCTCTTCAATCCATTTGGAATTGATTCTGGTGCAGGAGGATATAAAATGATCTAATTTCAGTTTTCTGTGTACAGCCAGTTAAAACAATTTTTTGAAGAGGCGGTTTTTCTTCCACCCTGTGTTTCTGACTTCCTTATCAAAGATTATATGCCTATAGGAGTAGATTCATTTCTGGATCTTCAATTCTGTTGTATTGTGCTTCCATGGGAAAGAATGTCATTACCCCATTCTGAAGAAATGGAAAGACTGGGGGGGGGGGGATGCTATGAAATGAAATAAGCCAGATCCAATTAAATATATGCTGCATGGTTTTCCTCATTTCTAATATCTAGATATGCCCATACATCCACAAGTTTATCTAATAGATAGTAAAAGACAAATAATTACACTTGAATATGATTAACAGCACTCTAAGCATTCACATGGGAAGAACAAGGGAAGCTATTCTTAGGAGAGGATCACAATGGCTCAATAGCTATGTGCACAGGGTCAGATAAATGTTGCCTATTGCAATGAAAAATAAGAAGCAATCATATATATGAAATACATATATCTGTATATAATTTTAAAAGATGTCACAAATAACTGACTTCTCTGTAAACTCAAAAGCAAAATTCTAAATTTAGAAGATAAAATTGAGGAGTTTTGAACACATAAACTAAAATACATAGGGGAAAAGGTGGGAGAGAAAATATAAGATGAAAAGTAGAATAGCTAACTATTGAAGAATTAATAAACAATTTTCAAATCTATACAAGAGAGCTTGGGTACAGCTAAGTTGTAGAACTAGACTAATATATACAAAGCCATTATTTCAATCTCCAAACCTAAAGGTCTAATAATAAGTTAATAAATAGTAATAATACAATATTTACCTGAAATAAATGCTTTTATATTAGAGAGGCCTGAATCCTAAAACAATAAACAAAATACTCTCAATTCTTGTATCCAATGAAATGAAACCACGAATGAAGAGCAAATAGTTCCTTTTTATACTTTCCTTTCATTTTCTGTTTTTTTCTTTTCTTTTTCTTTTGGCACTACTGGTGCTTGAAGGTGCTAAGGCTCTAACCACTTTAGATTATTTTTCAGGTCAAGCCTCCCTTGAGCAATGATCTCTTACCTATGGCTTCCACATAGTGAGTTAACAGGAAAATTACACTATATCAGGCTTTCTTTGTTGTTGTAGTTTTTTAACGAATTTTTTTGTCAAAACTGGTCATGATATCATTCTTGTAAATCTCTGCCTCCTAATTAGCAAGGTTGAGTGTCACCAGTATCAAATGACCAATTGCCCCACATGTTTAACTAATAGATGTTTTGCTAGCTGCCAGTGGCTCACACCAGCAATCCTAGCTACTCAGGAAACTGAGGTCTGAAGATTGTGGATTAAAATGAGGCCAGGATAGAAAGTTCATGAGATTCTTACCTCCAATTAACTACCATAAAGTTGGAAGTGGTACTGTGGCTCAAGTGGTAGAGTGCTAACTGTCAGCAAAGCAGCTCAGGGACAGCACTCAGGCACCAGAACAAACACACTCACATACACACACAAAGATAGATGCTTCTAGTTCCTGGCCATGTTCTTTTTTATCATGCTTCTTTTGGTGAAGATTTTGTGAGTCAAATAATCTTGATGCAAAGTAATAGCTATGGTGTCTTGGGCATGTAGTCCTCAGCTTCATCTTCCTTGCCTGTACAATGAAGAAATTTCTTTGCCAAACTGGTGCAGTGGGAGAATCCAGTTATAATATTCAATGCACAGGTGTGAAAATGTGACCACGTAAATGGAAGGGGTGGGGTTGGGTGAGATAGAGAAGAATAATCAAATTGATGACATCGATCAAGATGTACTCACAAACCGACATATTAAATTAAAACTCCTTTGTACACTATTTATGTACCATTTTGTAAGTAGAAAAAAATGAAACCAGTGCTTCTGTGCAATCCACACATCTTAGGTATAGATTGTTCAAAGCTGTTTCTTTTAAAGAATACAGGACAGAGAAGAGTGGAACAAATCATTTCCAGAATAAAACTGATCAACTCTACCCCAAAGTTAACATCAATAGTGATGTTGACCGTACACCTTTGATTTCATGCACTGAGAATACATTTCCACCCATCCCCCAACCTGGGTTTAAATTCAGGGTCAAGATTCTGTCTCCCCCACCCACTCATAGGTAATGCTCTAACATTTGACCCACAGATCCAAATCGGGCTCTTTTTGTTTAATTGGAGATGAGTCTCATGGATTTTCCTGCCCAGACTGACTTCAAATCATAATCCTCAGACCTCAGGCTTGGTATATACGTGTCACCCATCAGTACCCAGCTTGAGAACTCACTTTTCTACTCTAATTCTCCTCCCCGAAACCTCATAGCCACAATCTTGGGAGAAAAGATTCAGAGAGCCCCCAATTGACAAACTTTCTATAGAATGCCCTGTCCCATACACCTAAAAAGGGAGAAACGCTATCTCTCTCCCTTTGATGAAACAATAGATGTTAGATTATTATATGGTAATAATAGTAGATATTATTATAATGCTTTCAATATCTATTCCCATTCCCATTGGTACCAGGCTTGGTTGTAGAACTTACTTTGACAAATGACATGTGAGAATTGATGGCATGTATCTTTTCTGAGCTTTAACCCTGTGGTTTTCAGTCTTTCCATCCCCTGGGAACCTTCAGCATTCAGTCTGGTTCCCAGAATGGACACCATGCTGAGTGGAAGTGGATCTGGAATAGGCTTTGTAGCATGAGAGAGAGAGTAATCAAAATTGTAAGGTATTGCGTCCTTGGGGTTGGTTTCCCCAGTAAAATTAAGCTCACATTGAGGTCCCAGCTCTAGGTAGTCTAGGTCTCTTTCTCTCTATTCCCTCCCACTTCCTTCTCATTCTTCCTGAATATTTCCTTTTTCTCCTCAGGTGACACCAATTAGTGAGTCTCCTTATCCTAGAAATTTGTTATAGGGTTAAACATTGTGGCTTTCTGTTTTACATTTTCTCTTAAGTGTTTCTTCACTTTTGTCTTTCTGGAATTTTCAGCCAGAAGCTCCCAATTGTGATGGATCTACAGATAAAAACCCTCTGCCAGGGCTGGGAAGGTGGCAGAGTGGTAGAGTGCTTGCATTGCATGCATGAGGCCCTAGGTTCGATTCCTCAGCCCCACATAAGCAGTAAAAGCTGTAAGTGACACTGTGGCTCAAGTGGGATAGTGCTATCCTTGTGCTGAAGAGTTGAGGGACAGTGCCCAGGCCCAGATTTCAAGCCCCAAAACCGACCAAAAAAATTTTTTACATGAAGTAAGCCAGGCCTAAAGAAGCATAGGTCTCATGGTTTCCCTTATTTTCAATAACTAGTACATGTCTGAGACAAGAAGAAACTGTCAGATAAGTTGATGTTAGGCGAAATGAACCCCAAGATAGGAATTCAATTTTTTTTTCTTTCTTGTGATTGTTTCTATCATATTTATAAGTTGATTTCTTTGTTGCTTTTTATGTCCCTACCCCACTGTTTGCCCCCTGTGTTCACTGCACTTGATATTGGAATACTTTGTGCAGGGGAAGTGAAAAAAGAAATTGTTTAAATTGGGGTACAGGTGGATCCATTGCAACAATGAGATGTGCAAGACGTTATGTTGAAAAACGAACTTTACAACTTTAGCGGGAGGGGGGTCTGAGGAGGGACCACGGGGTGGGGGTGGTGAGTTGGGGTGGTATAGGAAGGGGAATCAAAGGAGGAGGCCACAGTGCTTGATAAGATATGTACTCATTACCTTGCCCATGTAATTGTAACCTCTCTGTATGGCATTTACACAATTAAAAAAAGTAAATTCCTCTGCCATATCTGCCTTGCTTGCTTTCACTCCCCTCATGTTGGCCTACTAGGAGGCCAAAATAACATGAAGCTCCAGAAACCTTTTGTATAGAATTGGAAACCACCGCATGGGAAGTGAGGAGTGTATTACAAGAGATTGGGAACTGAACACAGGTAGAAGGGATCATAGATTCAGCCTCAGCTGCCTTATGAATCATTGCCCAGTTACCAGCTATAAGCCTTTGCTCCAAAATCTATGTGGCGAATTCTGCAATTCTTACTGAATCATCCAAACACAGACTTAGATAGGCATCCAGCATGACACAAAATACACATTTCATGAATCAGAGAAATCGGTACGGGAGAAAATGTGCAGAAAGAACTTCATTTAATCAGGTTCACGTCATTTTTACAGGCTTATAATTTGACTGAGAGAACAATATCAAATTATCTTAGCCTTCACAAAATCAAAATATCCAAGCAATACACCACTGTAATGAAAAAATTCTTTTTATTAAAGTGAGTATTTGGAATGGGAAAAAATCAAATATTATAAACTTAAAAATTGATCAAATACCAAAAGACAAAGAAAGACACTGATCAAGAACGAAATACCAATATGTTTAGTAAATAAATGAAATGTTTGAGATTCTTATCCACAGAGGAAATACATAGGAAAATAAATAGGAAATTCACTGAGATCCCATTTTACACACCAGAAGAGCTATCACCACGCAAATAAAAAAACTGCTGGAGAGGTTGAAAAAATCAGGAATTGTGTTTGGTGGTGTGGCATTGTAAACTAGTGAAACCCATATGGAGATCATAATGGAAGTTTACACGATACAAAAAACACAAATATCTTGAAGACCATTATTGCAAATTGGATACATACTGAAAGAATACAAATAAATATGAACATATATGTTCATGGCAGCAATATTCATAGCAACCAAGCAGTGTAATCAACCTGGATGTTCCATAAAGAGAGAATAAAGAAAATGCACCTTTCATAGCTATAAACATGTTTTGGTATATAAGAGAAGTGGATGTTTCTACTATATCATTGCTAAATATTTTTGGATAGATACCTAATCTTAATTTCACTAGTTTTGTGGCATTGCATTTTTTTGTTAATGAAGGACTTCCATATTGATTTCAGAGCAATTACAATAGGATGAAAATATCATATAAAATGTGCATATTAGATAAAAATTTAAATTTATAAATGAACACATACAGATCATCATATAGAGTTTATAATTTGAAGCACTTTTAAGAACGCAACAGTAGGGGGAAAAGACATTGTTAGAAGCTTAATAACAAATACAAATATGAAAAAATACAAAAAAAGGTGCAACTAATTGGTGCTAACAGTAACAAAATATTTTCCTCAGGTTTTAAAAATGAAACTATTAAAATAATACTTAATAACATCAAATAAATATGGCATGGAATAAAATATAGCATAGACATATTTTCCCAAAAAATTTGTTTTATATTATAACAAATGGATTAAAACAAAATGTAATTACATGTCTGAAGATGATAACACTTTCAAGTGTCATTGATTGAATCCAGCAAAGGAAAGTAACCGACAAGTACAGGGTAAGAACAACCTCGGTTATGGAAGAAGATACTTAGTAGAACTTGGTGAGGAAACAATGTGCTCCTTTTTCCTCATCAAATTAGTACAGCTACCTTTTGAGAGAACACTTGTAATGTAGCCAGAGCAGTGGAGTTACTAATGTAGGTAGTAATTTATTTATTTTATTCCCAAATCCTGTGATGTGATTCCCAAATGATGTGAGTGATCCTAGATTTTCTGAGCCATTTTTTCACACAGTGTTTCTAATTGCTCCCAATGCCAATGATTCTTCTGATACTCTCATTTCTCCTTGTTTCTCAACTCAACTCCTGTGACCTTTATTTTCATGAGAAAGAGCTGAAGAAATATGAGGATGGCCTGGTGTCTGAGGTAACATCCACTCCTGTTTAGCGGATCTGGGGAAGGACCACCAAGTGGGCCTCATAATCAGATATTAATTGACCTCTTTGGAAATGGAGAAACTCACTCCCTCAGGCAGAATCTGTCATTCCTTGACTTTCTCTGAAGGGATTTGGTAATAGGGAACAATTCAGAGAATGAGCTTTCCCACCACCTACCACAGCCTTGTCAGAATGAAAAGGAACAAAATTAAAAGTGGCCTCAGTTCCCATCGGGCTAATCAAAGGCCAAGATACCACACATTCCTCCTTATCAGGGACCTTCTGGTAGGAATAGAGTCTGGGCAAAGTCTAAGATGGTGATAAAATGAGACTGGGCCTAAGGAGGACACAAAAGAATGACCCTCTGTTTGACTACAAGTGAGTTGTGTAGTGAGACATGACAACTTCCTTCATATATGAAAATTCACTAAGTGAGTTATATCACTGCCACTTTGCAGGAGATCAGTGTCCCCAAAGGAGAAGTTGTTAAATGTTGTGACTGCCAGTTTGCTCTCTAGGCTGTTGTCTCTCCCACCCCTTCCCATGCCAGGAATGCATTGCCTCTTTTAGGCACTCAACTACTTGTCCTGACTCTTAAGCAGGAATACTGTAGGCTATTCTTTTGCCAACCTCTTGCATTTGAGGTAGAATAGGCCCAGGCACAGCTCATGCCAAGGGGTAGATTCAAGAAAGTGAGTATATGTTCATATTTGTATTGAAAAACAATCATATTGAAAGAATTAAATGAAATTAATAATTGAGAGATTTAGGGTTTATAGCAGCTAAATTTAAGTAATTATTACTAACACATCTAGAATCATGGATTAGGAAGAGAACAGTGAATAGTTTCAATATAATTTGCAAAAGAAACACCATAGCCAGAACAATTAAAGGAACTATTGGCATAGTTCCATTTACAATCTTAGGAGTGACCTTGGATTGGAGGCTTTTAGAATAATATCTAAAAGAGTGGGACTTGCTTGGCACTGGTGCCTCACACCTGTAATCCTAGTTACCCTGGAGGCTGAGATCTGAATATTATGATTCAAAGCATGTCCAGACAGAAAAAGCCAGAAGTGGTGCACGGCTCAAGTGGTAGAGCACTAGCATTGAGCTCAGGGACACTGTCTAGGCCATGAGTTCAAGCTTTAGGATCAACAATCAAGCTTTAGGAAACAAAAATGATAAAAAGAAATAAAAGAAGGACTTAAAGATATGTGATGGAATGAGGCTGATGTGTAACTGTTTAGGGAACCTACAAGGAGACAAAATTTGGAGCCAAATAATATCTATTCATGACTAATCAAGGATGCAAAGCAAATGCCAAATTCCTTTTCTCAAAAACTTGCAATCTTGGGCTGGATTATTGGCTCAGTGGTGGAATGCTTGCCTGATATGCATGAGGCCTTGGGTTCGATTTCTCAGCACCACATAACCTGAAAAAGCCAGAAGTGGCGCTATGGCTCGAGTGATAGAGCACTAAGCTTGAGCTGAAGAGTTGAGGGACAGGGCCCAGGCCCAGAGTTCAGGCCACATGACTTGCCAAAAAATAAAAAAAAACACTAAACTAAACTAAACTTCCAAACATATCTTTTCTCATAGTTGAGGAGAGGCTTCTTTTACAGGAATTCTCCTTATCTAGCTCAAGGGGATCAGAATTTCAGTAGAATTTTCCTGTTGAGATGTAATGTGCTTAACTGTACTGAAGCTAATCATGGCTAGGAAAGTATGGACTGATACGTTTGTTGTATTTTTTCTTATAAATATATAATATTCTCAGGTATTATATGAAATATATTTTATAATAAACAATAATTATACATTTTAAATAATATATTAAATATATTATAATATAACATACATATTAACAGACTTCCTAATTTTAGGGTTAGGAACAAGCAACCTATTAAAAGAAAAATGCTTGAATCTCTGAGTAATTTCTCTACAACAAGACAATTCCACGTTTCATTCTTATTACCCAGAGAGCAACATAGGAAAGCGGTGCCCATGGAGGTGGTTCCCTGGATTTTGGAAACTGTTATTGCATATATATATGAAATATTGTTTTATACTAGTGAATATATCTAAAACTAAAATAACAGATAAATAAGTGAACACCTATGTGCACACATACTCAATCACTTTCAAATATAAGAATTTCTTTTCTGTGTTGCCTGTTCGCCTACAGAGAGAATACATGAGTTGCCATTGAATTATCCTGGAAGTTCTTTATCTGGCTACTGTAGCTTCTCATCCTTTGTTCTTTAAGTAGCCAGAGGTTATGTGTTCAACATACTTGTTACAGGCAAAAGTATCCACCCTGACACACAGAGAAACTTGGATTTCAGAAATGCCACAAATAAGTGTGAGGTACACAGTACTTTTCAAAATTGAATAGATTACATATTTATTAGAAAGCTCGTAAGAAAAAATATTCAGTGTAGGATGAAAGACTTCAGAAAACTACAGTTTAAATTACGTATAACTGGGTGGAGGTAGCTCATGCCTGTGATATTCGCTAATCTGGAGGCTGGTATATGAGGATCACAGTTCAAAGCCAGGTTGAGAAAAGTCACTGTGAGACACTTATCACCAATTAATCACTGAAAACTAAAATTGATACTGTGGCTCGAAGTTGTAGAGAGCTAACCTTGAGCAAAAGACCTCAGGAGCAGTGCCCAGTCCCTGAGTTCAAATTCTGTAATAGATAATAAATAAAAATAAAAAATAAATTACAGTGCTGGGAAGTTGGCTCAGTGGTAGAGCGCTCGCCTTGCATGCTTAAGGCCCTGGGTTCGATTCCTCAGCACCACATAAGCACAAAAAAAAGCCAGAAGTGGCTCTGTGGCTCAAGTGGTAGAGTACCAGCCTTGAGCTGAAGAGCTGAGGGACAGTACGCAGGCCAAGAGTTCAGGCCCCACGACCAGACCCAAAATAAAATAAAATAAAATAAATTACATATATTTTTTTTTACCAACTCTGTAAAAGGAAAATAGGATATGACATATGGCAACATAAGACTTCAAATTACAAAGATCCAGGGCAATTCCTCACTCTTGACAACTAGGAGTAATCCATATTAAAAAAAAATGGTGAACGTTTTATACCAAATTTCAAAATAAGTTCTACAAAGTAAATGCAATAAACATGCATTCCACAGTCTAGTAACATCAAATGGTGTAAAGAACCTGATTAACTGATTCATGAAAACCAATACTATGCAGTTGAAACATACAATATTTCAGGTGTCAACTTAGCACAATACTTTCAATCTATGTTGTCTATTTGTTTATTATCCAGCCCTATCCATCCCACAATGGCAGAAAGCTCTTCCTGAGAAAGTCCAGAGAGCTGTCTACTGTGAGTGCTCAATGTAGACCTGTTCCCATTCTCTATTATTTGGGCATGTGATAGATTGAATATCTGATAACTTGGAAAAGGCACAATTTGGGACTGGCTAAATAACTTTTTCCCATTGAAACATCTAATTTCAAGGCCATTGAAAGATTAGAGATGGTGATATTCTCTTTAAAATTATGTATTCAAAGGAGACAAAGTTATTTAGGCTTTGAAAGAATTGACTAGGAAGTAAAATGCATGTGATTTTTGTTAGCTCAGTAATTCTCAAAAACATAAAATGAATTCAAGTATTTAATATATACCCATATATCCATGTATGTATGTATATCCATGTATGTGCGTTCATCTCTTTTCTGTGTAGCAAATAGTACAAATGAATCTGTGCAATCACTACTCAAAGGCATGAATAAACAAAGAGAATGAGCATAGAACTCATATTTAGGAATCTATGGCTAGCCAAATCTCTGAAAATCTTTTACATCAGTTTGCATGTGTCACTTACTGCAGTACAGGGACAGTATGACAACAATTGGATACCAGGCAGAAGAAATGAGAAATGAGAGATAAAAAGGGTACAATATTCTTTCTGAAGGGTAGTAGGATTTCCTCTGTGTGTGTGTGTGTGTGTGTGCGTGTGTGTGTGTGTGTGTGTGTGTGTGTGTGTGTGTGTGTGTGTGTGTGTGCATTACATTTCCTTGAATCATTTCTCTCTTGAGGGGTATCTGGGCTGATTCAGTAAGCATGGTTGTGCTGAAATATTTACTGTATCCTGGTTTGTAATCTTTCAGGTAAATGCCTAGGATTAGAGTTGCTGCATCATATGTAAGTGGCTAGTTAAAACAGGGGTGAAGGGGGAAAAGTACAAGAATGACCAGGAGAAAAGGGGGGAAGTGCAGAGAGTAATCCAGTAAATATCCTACAAAATTAAGAAGAGTGAAGGAAGAGGTGCATAGAGGAAAGATGCAAATGTTGAAATGGTTGGCATTGAACAAGGTATATTGTACACAGAAACTGCTTTGTTTACTAACTCCTTTGCTACTTAAAATAATAATTAAAAAATCATATTCCTAAAATATTATGCAATTAGAAGAAAACCGTGATAATCTGCTCAGATCACCTCTAGGGTCTATAAATGTTTAGGATAAGTTTTAGAACAGCACTAATGATTCATATCAACTGAAGAAAATTTAATGATTTCCAGCTATTTAAGATAATCATTTTTGGAGATATGGCTCAAGTGGCAGCTTGTTATCTAGTGAACAATGCTATCAAATATTGAATTCAATGTTGATCTTGAACAAAAGTAAAAACAATCAATAAAATCAGGCATTTTCCATGGCACTGGTAGCTCATGAGTTTAATCCTACCATTAATCAGAAGGCAGACATCTTGGGATCTAAGTTCAATGTCAGCTTGGATAGGAAAATCTGTGAGACTCTCATCTCCAATTCACTGCCAAAGATATATGGAAGTGGAATCATGGCTCAAGTGGTAGAATGCTAACCTACAGCAAAATGTTCATGGATAGAACCCAAGCCTTGAGTCCAAGCCTTAGAATAGTGCATATACAGACACAAAGGAAGTAAGTCACTCAAGTTCTCAACCTTCCATTTCCATAATCTTAACTCTAATCCTGGTCAGAACCCTAAGAATAACCTTGATGATAATAGTAACCCAATCCTATAATTAATGGAAAATATATCCTGACAGATACTCATGGTCTTTGAAATGATTTGCACTTTTCTCCAAATCCTACAGATTCCCTGACTTGGACTCTGAAATCATACCCTATTATGAATATTAACCTCAAGTCTTCATATCAGGAAAGCTATCATAGTTTCCACTGATCTTAACTTTTACTGAACTTCCCTATCTCCAAAAAGAAGTTGCAGGTTTACTTACATTATACTCTAGTTCCTAACCCTAACTATATATTTAAACCTTACTAGAAACCTAACTCTAAATTTAACCCTATTGAACCCTGAACAGTAAAATTAGGAAAACTCTGTAATTTTTGTTAAATTTCACACTTATTTTACTTGAAAATGTTAGCAGAAATCTCAGTTTTACCTTATAGCTTACCCTTACCTAAGCCTAAGTCTAACCTGAACTAAAACAGTAACCCTAACCATAGAACTGATAGCCTTTGGATTCTAAAAGCCATAAAAATACATTAGATTTATTCATCCTAACTTTGATTCAACTCACCTCTCTAAAAATAATTTGTAGTTTTACTCGTTATCTTGCCATTTTTTTAACTCTAACCTTAACTGGAATATTGAGGCTAACCCTCACACTAACCATATCCTAATCTTAATATAATTAGCAGTTTCCTATTTCACATTCATCCTAATTCTAACATGACTTGTTATTCAAAGATAGTTCGAGTTTGACCCTAAACTTTCCATTGCCCTAATGCTAACACTAACCACAGCTGCAACTGAAACCTAACTTTCACCCTAATGAGAGTCCAATTCTAATGCTTAAGAAAAATACTCTAGTTTTAATCAGTTTGCATTCTGGAAATGAGTTTCAGATGGCCCTGATTCCCACAAATTTTCTGACTCTTCCTCTGAAGTTATCTTGTTCCCTAACATGAACCATTATAAAATAACTTGCCCTCAAATTCTCTTATCAGGAAAAATACTGTAGTATCCATTGATCCTACCTTTTCTTGAACCCCTGTAGCCTATAACAGTTTCAGATTTACTTACCAGCTAGTTCATTACTAGGTTAACGCTCTTAACCTAAACTGGATGGACATTCCATCAACATTTTGTTATCAGAGGATTATTCAATATTAGCTGTATGTTGATTGATAATGACTGAGCTTGACCGAAAGGTGAGGGAAAACCATCTACACTTCAATGAGGTTCTGACTTGTGTTTTAGAAAGGGTTATGAAAGCTCTCCATTAGAAAACTAGCAGCTGTGCTTCTAAAAATTCCTTGCGTGGTTAGTTTCTGATAATGTCTCAATTCAAGTACTTCTCCTTGGAGTTCCATATTATTCAAGATGCTGTATTAGATCCTTTTACATTTTGCAGACAGCTCTTGGTGATGAAATTTGAGCTTTTCAAAACTGCTCTCCCAATACCATCCACAAAATGCAGAAAAAAAGACAAAAAAAAGAAAAAAAATTGTTTCTTTTGATAGTGCAAATACTTTTATTTTCCATTTCAAACATAAAATGTAGTAAAACGTTTCATAGCAATTACACTGAACTAGGTTGTGGAAACATTCTAATGTAAATAATATACTGTGTTCAAGTAAAATGTTTGAGGATCCAAAATTTTAATATGCCTATGGTCCTAAAACCAATACCTTACTGATATTGAGTGATAAATACAACTTCCCATAAGTACAGAAGTTTTCCTTGTATCTTTTTAATATATATTTTTATTGTAAAGACACTGTACACAGGGGTTACAGTTACATAAGGAAGGTATTGAGTACATGTCTTATTGAGCATTGTTACCCAATCCTTTGTTTTTCCCCTACCATCCCTTCCTTTCACATCACCCAAATCCTCCCTCCAACCCCCTCTGATAGTATATACACTGATAGGATATTCTCTTACTACTTTGGTTGTTGAGAGTGTCTACAAGAGCAAGCATTCCGTGGGGAGCAGGGAGACACCATATGACCTTTATTACTGAGATTTCTGAATGACTTGTTATCACTTGTACTGCATTTTGCAAGTCGAATCTCATGTCTTAAAACGTACCAGTTTTAAGAGGTAAGAGGAGTGGTAAAAGAACTCTTAGAGACAAATACATCTTCAACATATTTGGTTCCAAGCATTCCGTCTAAGGCATATTCAACATCTAGTGAAACTTGTGTTGACTGTAACTATGTGTCTTTCTCCATGTGTGCATTTATACATGGGTATATGTATGTGTGTATTTGTGAGTATAGTAACATACATGTGTACATATATAAGGGCAAATACATATATGCATACATAAATAATATAAATATATATACACATATTTGCATATATATCAAGTGTTCAGTGATTTAATCTATAGTTCCTAACACATTGTCATTCTCACAAAGTGTACATGGTAAATTACTCTGAGGACCTGTGCTCTATGATGGGTATCCTTTGTACTCACTTCTCCATTATCTTGTTTTTCATCCCTGTGAACAACTTCAGTCTACTTTCGATAGGATAGCTTTGTTTCATTACATGTAGTTACTCACTGATACTCAAAGCAAAAGGTTGTTTGTAAAAGAAAAAGTACTTTTAGTTCACAGGTTAAAATTATCTTATCCATACCAATGATTCTTAGAGAGATAAAATTTATAATAGTAATAAAAGTGAAAAGGAATTCCTAGATCTGTTGTTTTACCATTTAGAATGGCAAATAATATCACATCACTGTTGTAACTCTTAAATAAGGCAAGGGTAACTGATTGTCTTTATCATGTTCCCACAAACTAGTGGATCCTGAAGGATAATAGTAGACCACCAGAAATTCTAAGTAGCAGACATGAAGCATGAAAGAGAAAGTGAGGAAATGAGAGAAAGTATAAGAGAGAGAGAAATATCATAATACTGAAAGTACATAACAGATAAATAAGAGCTGCCTGAGAATATTCATATGGCTATCTTTAGATACTACATGTACATTTAAAAATAATTGTTGTATAATAACCCATCAACATAAAATATAAAGAGTTTCATGGAGGTCAGAGAAAGATGGTAGAGGAGAACCTGGAGGCTAAACAAACTCTCACATACAAAGTAGCTTTAGTGTTCCAGTGAACAGTACTAGCCTAGATAATCACACCAAGTGTGCCATCACTGTACACATTGTTTGGCTAGAGAGGGAAGATCCAGGCAAGAAGACAGATCTGAGCACTTGACAGTAGTTGCGGTTGTGGCAGCAGCTACGGCACCCATAGCCACCATATCTACAACAGAGAGTCCAGGACAAAAGCGCAATATGCAGTGGGTGAGAGGATTCTACTGAACACCAACAAGAACTGACAAGTAGCAGATAAATTCATCTGCAGATCATAGACCAGTGATAGCCAGGAAAAAAGACTCCTGTCTGAGTAGAATCCTGACATCCTCACTCCTTCTCATGGAGCAGAGGAGGGAAGACTGTCCCTCCCCCGCACCAGACATCATCTTTGATACTGAGAATGGCCAGGCTGAGCAACTAGCTACAACTCAGGCCTTGGAAGAAAGAAAAGAGTCATTTAGCAGGTCACAGGAATCTGACCTGACCTTCCAGGCTCAGATGCACTCAGGAGAAACTCACCTAGCGCAAGCAGATAGAGTTCTGCCCCGCCCCCCCAGAGGAGTGACTATCTTCACTGGGTTAACAGAACCAGAGGATGCCCCTACCTACAGCAGCCTAGACAATCAATTGAAATTCAGTAAACATACACCTTCAGAATGGATCTAGGCTGGGTTCTGGGAGTGTCTCAGGAGCTAGCCCCTCATAGCATCTCCAAACTAGAGAAAACCACCATCTTTCTCTTTCGTGATACTCAAAGCAGATCTCCCTCCCACTGAACTAGCCTGAAGGAGGATCACAAAATCCTAGATAAAGCAGAGCATTTTATTGACTGCTTAAACAAACTGATGTAAGAAATCAACCAAGCCACAGGAAAAACAAACACCACAAGCAGACCAGACACTCCATGAAGAGACTGGTTACAGACAAAGGGGAGACACAGGATCTTCTCATTCCTCACCCCTCGCCCCCCAAAAAATTAAAGAACTCTTTTTGGTACCATTTTTTAAATTTTTTAAATTGTTTTCTATTAATCTTTTTTTTTCTTCTTCTCCTAATCTTTATTTTAGGGGTGTGTGTGTGTGTGTGTGTGTGTGTGTGTGTGTGTGTGTGTGTGTGTGTGTTGTGTGTGTATGCTTTTTGAAAAAATCGCTATTGACCTTTGGTCCTTTTTAATTTTTTGTATTTTTTTGTCTTTCTTTTTTTTGCGTGACTTAATTGCTGTTTTGCCTCATCCCCAGATAAATACCCATCATCGTTTATTAGAACTTATCCCTTATTGTGTATATAATTAATCCAGAAATGTATTACTTAATTCACAAACTTTTAGGCTTAACATTTTTTTGGTCTTTTTATTCCCCCAGGGCTGAGCACCGAACCCAGGGCCTTGCACACGCTGGGCAGTTGCCCTTCCTCTGGGCTAAAACCCCAGAAACAGGCTTAACATTTTAATAGAAGTATTATATCTTTATAACATATAATTTTCAAGTAAATACTTTTAAGAATTTTTATTTTTTAGTTTTTCATGTCTTCTTTCTATCATCCCACTCTTGTCATCCTATCCTTTTCTTCTCTCAATATCACTTTTTAAAGTCACATAATTTTTAAGTGTTTCACTTTTTAAATTTAAATTTTTCTTCTTCCATTTTTCATTTTCTTCTTTTTAATTTCTCTCCTGTCATTCTGTCCAAACCCTTTCCCTCTCTGAGATTAGGACTTGGTTAAATTTACTTTAACCTCTCCACATACTTCTAATCCTATTTTACCCCACATTTCTCCCTAAACATAATTTTTTCTGATTTGAAAAATTCGTCTTTGCTGTTCTTAGCCCATTAATGCATAGTTGTTTGATGTTGAATAGATTGTATCTGTTGAACTAGGTTGTATCTACAGCCATTTTGACTGTGCAGCTACAAGACTTTGGTTGATGCTTGCCTTAAAATAGTGTTTTAGAAAAAAATTGGTGTCACTTTCATATCAAGTGTGCAGAACAAGCCGGAAAACAGGAGAAAAATGGCAAGTGTGGGTATATCAACTCTCATTCATGATAATCCAGTGACAGAACAGTTAATGAATAATCTAGAGGAGACGTCCTACAAAGAACTAAAATCACTACTGGTAAACGTGGTGAATGAAAAGACTGAAAGCTTGCAAAGGACTCAGTTTGAACGTGATAGGGAGAGAGAGGAAGCAAAGCAAACAACAGGAATCTCGTGACTGTGAGGAAACTACTCAAAGATTGATACAGTAATTGAGTGAACAGGTTGAGAACAAAGAGAAATAAAGGAATTGCGTGAGCAGGCTGAGAACAGTCAAAGAGAAAGAAAGGAATTGTGTGAGCAGGAAGAGAACAGACGAAGAGAGACACAGGAATTGCGTGAGCAGGCTGAGAGAAGTCAAAGAGAACTACAGGAATTCCATGAACGTGAGGAAGCTAATCAAAGAGTAGCAAAGGGATTGTAACAGTAGTATGAGAATAGACAAAGATCAATAGAGGCATTCATGGAAACCAAAAACAGACATCTGAAAGAATTCAGAGAGACCACAAAGGGAATGCTGAATGGAGCCCGACAGCAGGAATGGGAATCCAAGTAAACCATAACCAATCAACTAAGTGATTTGAGAACACCAAATTAAGGAAGTAAAGAAGTTCACACAAGATCTAAAACAAAGCTCCAACAAAGAATCTGAAGCCTACAAAGCTGACCAATTAAAAGGAAAAGAAATAAAAAACCAAGTAGGAAGGTTAACAGTAGGTTAGATAAATGGGGGAAGATGGAGGAGGAGAAGCTGGAATCTGAACAAGCTCTCACATAGAAAGCAGTTTTAGAGTTCCAGTGAACAGTCCTAAGCCAGAGAATCACACCAAGTGTGCCATCACAGGACAGAGAGTTAGACAAGAGAGGGGAAGCCAAGGAAACACATCAGCTGCCGCTGCGGCGGCAGGGTCGCGGCGGCGACCACCGCTGCGGGGTCATACCTGAGACACAGAGAGTCGGGGACGAAGTAGCCAGACGCAGCGGACGAGCGGATTCTACTCAACACCAACAAGAACCGACAAGGAGCGGACATCTTCATCCTGCTTTTTGCAGACCAGAGACGACCCAGGATCCAAGACTCGCCATGAGTACAAGCTCGACGTCCTCACTCCTTTTCAGGGAGCAGAGGAGGGAAGGCCACCCCTCCCCACCCAGCACGGGTGATCTCCATCTTGGATACCGACAAAGCTCGGAGGAGCTGCTAGCTCCAGCTCAGGCCTTGGAATAAAACGAGTCATTTAGCAGGTCACAAGAACTTTACGGAGAAGTGACCTGCCAGACGCAGCTCCATCCAGGGAAAAGTCACCTAGCTCAGGCGCCAGCCATTGGAGTGCCTTGCCTCACAGGGTAACCAGACCAAAGGCTGCCCCTCCCTCTAGCAGCCACCACAATCAATTGAAAAACAGAAACCCTGAGAATGGCTCCAGGCTGGGTGCTGTGAGCTTTATCACAAAATAGCCCCAGGGAAAAGCTACTGTTTGCTGAAAGGCCTCAACTCTACCCAGAACCTAGCCTCATCACCACATCCCCCTTTTGTGATTCTCAAAGCAGATCACCCTGCCAGAAAACTAACCTGGGAGGGGGATCTCAAAATCTTGGGTAAAGCAGAGCATTTTTCTGCCTCTTCCAACCAACCGACATAAGAAACCAATCAAGCCACAGGACCTCAAGCTGACCAGAGCCTCCAACAAGAGACTGGTTACAGACAAAAGGGAGATACAGGATTCTTCCCACTCCTCCCCCCCCCCCCAAAAAAAAAATCAAAAGACTTTTTTTTTTCTTTTTTTCTTTTTTCTTTTTTTTCTTCTTCTTCTTTTCTTTTTTTTTGCTTGTTTTTTGTTTTTTGTTACCATATATATATATATAAATTTTTCCCTTCTAAAACTTTTATTAATCTTTAATTTTTGCCTCTTCTGAAAAAATAATTGTTTTCCAGTAACTTTTTTTTTTCTCATCTTGTAATTTTTATTTTAGGAATATGTGAATGAGCGTTTTCCTTTCTTTTCTTGTCTTCTTTCTCTTTTTCTTTCTTTCTTAATTATCTTTTTGGTTTTTGTCTAGCTCTAATGAACTTCTGATCTTTTCTTCTCCCTTTCCCATCCTTAAAGTTTTTCACATCTCCTCTATGTTCCTCCCCTTCTCTGAACATATTCACATCCCTCTCTAAATAGACGGTCTTTTAACCTCTATAATAACATTAATTTTTACGTTTCTATTTTTTTCTGGTCTCTCTTCATTCCCCTTTCCGTCTCTTCTTTGACTCTCTCTCTCTACTTGCATCCTACACAACCCATTTCCTGCATTGTGATTAGGACATAGTTAACTCTCCCTGTGCCTCCCCACACCAATCTATTCCTATTTTTTACCCACATCTCTCCCTAATCCTAATAATTTCTGGTTTTCCAAATTCTTTTCTGCGCTTCGAAGTCCTTTAACATATAGTTGTTTGATGTTGAATAGATGTATCTGTTGAACTAGATTGTATCTGTAGACTATTGACTGTACAAACGCAAACTTTGGTTGATGGTTGCCTTAAGATAGTGTTCTAGCACAAAACTGGTGCAATCTTCATCTCAAATGGGCCGAGTAAGCCGGAAAAACACAAGAAAAATGGCAAATTCGGGTATCTCAATTCCCAATCTTGATAATCAGGGATTAGAACAGATAAAGAATAATCCAGAGGAGAGTTCCCAAAGAGCTCTACAAACACTAATAGCAAACATGAAAAATGAGAAGTTTGACAATGTACAAAGGACTCTGTATGAGCGTGACAGGGAGAGAGAGGAGGCATCCCAGAAGTTTATACAGGAATATCATAAGTGTGAGTAAGCTACTCAAAACTGATACAGGATTTGCGTGAACAACTTGAGAATACTCAAAGAGAAAGGGAGGAATGGCGTGAGCAGGCAGAGAACACTCAAAGAGAACTGCAGGAATCCCACGAACGGGAAGAAAGAGAACTGCAGGAATCCCACAGACGAGAGGAAGCTAATCAAAGAGTAATTCAGGAATTGAGAGACCAGGTAGAGAATACACAAAGATCACTAAAGGCATTCATGGAATCCATTAACAAAGAGCTGAAGGAAGTCAGGGAGACCACAAAGGGAATGCTGAATGGAACCCAACAGAAGGAATGGGAGTCCAAAGAAACCATAACCAATCAACTAAGTGATTTGAGAACAAACAGTGAACACCAAATTAAGGAAGTAAAGAAATTCATAAAAGACCTAAAACAGAGCTTCAACAAAGAATTTGAAGCCATCAAAGCTGACCAATTAGAAGGAAAAGAGATAAAAAACAAAGTAGAGAGTCTTGACAGCAGGTTAGACCATGCAGAAGATCGAATCTCAGGGATTGAAGACAGCCTAGATATTATAGAGAAAGAGCATACAACCATCCAAGACAAGTCCAAGAAATATGATAGGTCTATCCATCACCTGGAAGAGACCATCAGAAGGCCCAATCTAAGGATAATGGTTGTAGAGGAGCACCTAGAAAGAGAAGTTAATGGTCTAAGAAATTTGTTTAACAGGATCCTAGCAGAGAACTTCCCAAACATACAAAAAGATAGGCCTATTCAGATACAAGACGCTTTTAGAACCCCAAATAGACCAGACCAGAATAGGACATCCCACCGTCACATTATACTCCACACAGGATCAACCCAGAACAAGGAAAAGATCCTTAAAGCTCTCAAGGAGAAAAGGGTAATCACCTATAAAGGGAAACCAATTAGAATTACCTCAGATTTCTCAGCAGAGACAATCAAAGCAAGAAGAGCCTGGAATGATGTATGCCATGCCCTAAAAACAAACAATTATCAACCAAGAATACTGTACCAGCTAAACTCTCCTTCATAACTGAAGGCCAAATAAAAACCTTCCATAGCAAAGAAAAATTCAAACAATACATCTCCACCAAACCAGCCCTACAAAAGATTCTTAAAGATGTCCTACACATAGAAAACCAACAAGACCGCAACAAAGGCCAAGAAACTGCACCCAAATTGAGAATCCAAGAACCTTAGGAAGAACCCAGTTTTCGCAGCCCCCAAGAAGGTGCATAACATGGCAGGAACTCCCAAATACCTCTCAGTCCTATCTCTTAACGTTAACGGACTGAACTCTCCAATTAAGCGACATAGACTGTCTAGTTGGATTAAAAAACAAGACCCTTCTATCTGCTGCCTGCAGGAGTCACGTCTTGCCCATAAAAACAAACAAATTTTCAATGTTAAATGCTGGAACAAAATCTACCAAGCAAACGGCCCTCATAAACAGGCGGGAGTTGCAATCCTAATATCAGATAAAATAGACTTCAAATTAAAATTCGTGAGAAGAGATAAAGAAGGTCGCTACATACTAATTAAAGGATCTCTCCTTCAGGAGGATATTACAATTCTAAATATCTATTCGCCAAACAATGGAATAACCAAATTTATCAAAGAAACACTACTTTCCCTCAAATCCCATATAGATCCAAAGACATTAATTGTTGGGGATTTTAACACACCACTCTCCCCACTAGATAGATCCACTCGGCAAAAACTCACCAAAAAAACCGCAGATCTAAACAGCTGCATAGATCAACTAGACTTAACAGACATTTACCGAACATTTCACCCAGCAGCATCAGAATACACGTTCATCTCAGCAGCACATGGAACATTTTCTAAAATAGACCACATTTTAGGCCGCAAAGCAAACTTGTCTAAATTCAGAAACATTGAAGTTATACCTTGCATTCTCTCTGACCACAAGGGAATAAAATTAGAACTCAACACCAAAAGCCACCAAAGAAAGTCCGGTATCACATGGAGGCTGAACAACACACTGCTGAAACATGAGTGGGTCATGGAAGAGATTAGAAAGGAAATTCAAATGTTCATGCTATTCAACAAAAATGAACACACAAATTACCGGCTCCTCTGGGACACAGCAAAGGCAGTACTCAGAGGCAAGTTTATAGCTCTGAGATCATACATCAACAAATTGGAGAGAACTGAAAGTAACAATTTAATGCCACATCTAAACCTCCTTGAAAAAGAGCAGCAAGATAAACCCCAATCCAGTAGACGCAAAGAAATAATCAAAATTAAATCAGAATTAAATGAATTAGTATCCAAAAAACTATAGAAAGAATCAACAAAACAGAGAGTTGGTTCTTCAAAAAACTTAACAAAATTGATAGACCCTTAGCAAACCTTATCAGAAAAAGGAGAGAACACACCCAAATTAATAAACTCAGAGATGAGAATGGATACATCACCACGGAAACAACCAAGATTCAGAACATTATAAGGGAATACTTCTCAAAACATTATGCTAATAAGTTTGAGAACTTCACAGAAATGGACCTTTTCCTAGCAAATATTGACATGCCAAAACTAAACCAAGATGAGTTAAACCAGCTTAACAGGCCCATATCAAGTATTGAAATAGAAACAGCAATAAGAGACCTCCCAGCTAAGAAAAGTTCAGGACCAGATGGTTTTACAACGGAATTTTACAAGGCCTTCAAAGCAGAGCTCACACCAATACTCCTCCAACTCTTCAATGAAATTGAAAGAGAAAGCTCACTACCGAACACATTCTATGAAGCCATCATAACCCTCATCCCAAAACCAGGCAGGGACTCATCAAAGAAAGAGAACTATACACCCATTTCTTTGATGAACATTGATGCAAAACTTCTCAACAAAATTTTGGCCAATCGACTTCAACAATTCATCCAAAAAATCATACACCATGATCAAACAGGATTCATTTCAGTGATGCAAAGCTGGTTCAATATACACTAATCAATTAATATTATTCATCACATCAATAGGAGCAAGAATAAGAACCACATGGTTATCTCAATAGATGCAGAAAAAGCATTTGACAAGATCCAACACCCCTTTATGATGAAGGTTCTGGAAAAATTAGGAATCCATGGATCATTCCTCAATACAATAAAGGATGTATATGACAAACCTACAGCCAGCATTATACTCAATGGTGAAAAACTAAAGACATTTCCTCTTAACTCAGGAACAAGACAAGGATGCCCACTCTCTCCACTTCTCTTCAATCTAGTATAAGAATGTCTAGCTACAGCAATAAGACAAGATGCAGACATAAAGGGAAAGAAGAAATAAAACTCTCCCTCTTTGCAGATGACATGATCTTGTATTTAAAGAATCCCATAGAATCCACTCCCAAATTACTCAAGCTGATTCAAAACTTTGGCAAAGTAGCAGGTTATAAAATTAACCCCCAAAAATCAATGGCTTTTCTATATGCCAACAATGAGAAAAGTGTGGCTGAAATTAGGAAAGCAACTCCATTTGTAATAGCCCCACAAAAAATAAAATACCTAGGAATTAACTTATCCAAAGAAGTGAAGGACTTCTATGATGAAAACTTTAAAATCCTGAAAAAGAAATCAACACAGAACTTAAGAAATGGCAAAACCTCCCATGCTCCTGGATTGGCAAGATTAACATCGTGAAAATGGCAATACTTCCCAAGGCTATCTACAAATTCAACGCGATACCTATCAAAATTCCACCCTCCTTCTTCAAGGAAATATAAGAGGCAATCCAAAAATTCATATGGAACAATAAAAGACCCAAAATAGCAAAAACGCTCCTCAATGGAAAGAACACTGCTGGAGGAATATCAATACCAAATTTCAAACTCTACTATAAAGCCATAGTAATCAAAACAGCTTGGTATTGGCATAAGAAGAGACCTCAGGACCAATGGAATAGAATTGAAAACCCAGAAATGAACCTACAGACCTATATCCATCTAATCTTCGATAAGCAAGCTAAAACAATAGAATGGAAGAAAGACAGCCTCTTCAATAAATGGTGCTGGCAAAATTGGTTAACTACATGTAGAAAACTAAAGCTACATCCTTATATATCACCCTGCACCAGAATCAACTCCAAATGCATGAAAGACCTTGAACTCAAAGCAGACACTCTGAAAACATTACAGGATGGAATAGGAGAAACCCTAGGTCTCCTTGGCTCAGGCCGAAATTTTCAGACTAGAGACCCGGAAGCACAACAAATCAAAGAAAGGTTGGACAAATGGGATTGCATAAGGTTGCAGAGCTTCTGCAGGGCAAATGACATAGCTAGCAAGATCAATAAAAAGCCCATCGATTGGGAGAAGATCTTTACTAGCCATACAACGGACAAGGGTCTCATATCTAAAAGATACTTGGAACTCAAAAAATTAAACCACCCAACAACAAATCCTTAAAGAAACAACAGCCCAATAAATAAGTGGGCGAAAGACTTAAAGAGAAGCTTCTCTGAAGAAGAAAGAAGGATGGCCAATAGACACATGAAGAAATGTTCAACATCCCTAGCCATAAAAGAAATGCAAATCAAAACAACATTGAGATATCACCTCACTCCAGTTAGAACAGCAAAAATCAAGAACTCTAACAACAATAGTTGCTGGAGGGGATGTGGACAGAAAGGAACCTTACTTCATTGTTGGTGGGAATGTAAACTTGTTCAACCACTTTGGAAAGCAGTATGGAGGTTCCTCAAAAGACTTCACATAGATCTCCCCTATGATCCAGCAATCCCACTTTTGGGCATTTACCCAAATGTTTACAAACAAGACCACACTAAAGGTACCAGCACAACTATGTTTATTGCAGCATTATTTACCATAGCTAAGATATGGAACCAATCCAGATGCCCCTCAGTAGATGAATGGATCAAGAAAATGTGGTATATATACACAATGGAATTCTATGCCTCCATCAGAAAGAATGACATTGCCCCATTTGTTAGGAAATGGAAAGGCTTGGAAAAAATTATATTAAGTGAAGTAAGCCAGGCCCAAAGAAGCATAGGTCCCATGGTTTCCCTTATTTGCAATATCTAGTATAGGTATGAGTCAAGCGGAAAAGGTCAGATAATGTGATGTTAGGAAAATGAACCTTTAAATATGTATTTTAATGTTTTCGTTTCTTTCATGCATGTGTTTCTAACGCTTTTATAATATTATTTCTTTGTTGCTTTGTATGTCCCTCCCCCACAGTGTAACCCCCGCTTTCACTATATTTGATGTCAGTATAACATTTGGAGGAGATGGGGACAAACAAGTCGTTTAAGGATTCAGGTGGACCTGTTGCAACAATGAGAAGTACAAAATGTCATGTCAAAACCAACTTTACAATGTCGGTGTGGGGCGGGACGGGGGTATAATTGAGTGGGGAGAGGGGGGAGGCTGGGAAGGGAGGTGAAGGTTAAACAAAGGAGGAGGCTGCAATGCTTGGTAAGAAATGTATGCATTATCCTGCCCATGTAATTGTAGCCCCTCTGTACAGTATGTTCTCAAATAAATAAAATAAAATTTTAAAAAAAACAATGTAGAGAATGGGGGGTGGTGAAGGGGGTAGAAGGAGAAGGATTGGGATTGGGGGGGAGAAGGGAGCCTGGGAAGGGATGTGAAGGGTAAATCAAAGGAGGAGGCTGTAATGCTTGGTAAGAAATGTATGCATTATCCTACCCATGTAATTGTAACCCCTCTGTACAGTATGTTCAGAAATAAAATAAAATAAAATTTAAAACAAATAAAAAAATAAAAAAAGAATGTAGAGAATCAAAAAAATAAAAACAGTAGGTTAGATAATGCAGTAGATCGAATCTCAGGGATTAAAGAGAGCCTAGGTATTAAAAAGAACATACAACTATCCAAGACAAATGGAAGAAACATGATAGATCTATTCAACATTTGGAATAGACAACCAGAAGGCCTACTCTGAGGACAATTGGTGTAGAGGAACACCTAGAGACAGAAGTTAATTGTCTAGGAAATTTGTTTAACAGGATCCAAGCAGAGAACTTCCCAAACATACAAAAAGATAGGCCTATTCAGATACAAGATGCTTGTAGAACTCCAAATAGACCACACCAGAACAGCACTTCCCATTGTCACATTATAATCCACTCAGGATCAATTAAGACCAAGAATAAGTTCCTAAAAGATGTCAAGGAGAAAAGATCAATCACCTATAAAGGAAAACCAATTAGAATCGTCTCATATTTTTCAGCAGAGATAATTAAAGTAAGAAGAGCCTGGAAGGCTGTATGTCATGCCCTGAAGACCAACAATTTTCAACCAAGAATACTATACCCAGCTAAACTCTCCTTCATAACCGAAGGTCAAATAAAAACCTTCCATAGCAAAGAAAAAATGAAAAATATATCTCTACCAAACCAGCCCTACAAAAAATGCTTAAAGATGACCTACACATATAAAACCAACAAGACCACAATAATGGCTAAGAAACCACACCCAAACTGAGAATCCAAAACCATAGGAAGAACCAAGTTTCCACAGCCCCCACAGAGGTGGATAGCATGGCAGGAGCTACCAAACACCTCTCAGTCCTAGCTCTCAACATTAATGGACTTAAAGCTCCAATTTAGCGAAACAGTCTGTCTAGTTGGATTAAAAAGCAAGATAATTCTACCTCTTGCCTTTAGGAGTCACACCTTGCCCATAAAAACAAACACATTTTGGTAATGAAAGGCTAGAATAAAATCTACCAAGCAAACAGCTGCCATAAACAGGAAGGAGTTGCAATAATAATATCAGATAAAATATGCTTCAAATTAAAATTCGTGTAAAGAGTTAAAGAAGGTGGCTACATACGACTTATGGGTTCTCTACTTCAGGAGGATATTAAAATTCTAAATATGGAATCGCCAAACAATGGAGCACACAAATTTATCCAAGAAACACTATTTTCCCTCAGATCTCACATAGATCCAAAGACATTAATTGTTGAGAATTTTAACACACTGCTATCCCCACTATATAGATCAAATCGGCAAAAAAATCAACAGAGAAACCACAGATCTAAACAACTGCATAGATCAACTAGATTTAACAGACATCAGAATACAGGTTTTACTCTTTAGCACATGGAACATTTTCCAAAAGAAATCACATTTTAGGTCACAAAACAAACTTGTCCAAATTCAGAAACACTGAAGTTACACCTTACATTTTGTCAGACCAAAAGGGAATAAAATTAGAACTCAACACCAAAAGCCAACAAAAAAGTCTTGTAACAAATGGAGGTTGAACAACACACTGTTGAATAAACAGGGGGTCATGGAAGAGATTAGAAAGGAAATTCAAATGTCCATGATATTCAACAAAAATGAACACACAAATTACCAGCTCCTCTGGGACACAGCAAAGGCAGTACTCAGAGGCAAGTTTATAGCTCTGAGTTCCTACACCAACAAATTAGAGATATCTGAAACCAACCATTTAATGAGACATCTGAACCACATTGACAAAGAGCAGCAAGATAAACTCCAATTCAATAGATAGAAAGAAATAATTAACATTAAATCAGAGTTAAAAGAATTAGAATAAACAAAAAACAGAAAGAATCAACAAAACAAAGAGTTGGTTCTTTGAAAAAATTAACAAAATTGACAGACCCTTAGCAAATCTTATCAGAAAATGAAGGAACACACCCAAATAAATAAAGTCAGAGATGAGAATGGAAACATCACCACGGAAACAACCAAGATTCTGAACATTTTAAGGGAATATTTTCAAACCTTTATGCTAATAAGTTTGAAACTTGGCAGAAATGGAACTTTTGCTAGCAATTATCAACATGCAAATACTAAAACAAGATGGGTTAAAACATCTTAAGGGGCCCATATCAAGCGTTGAAATAGACACAGCAATAAGAGACCTCCCATCTAAGAAAATCCCAGGACCAGATGGATTTTTACAGCAGAATTGTACAAGACCTTCAAAACAGAGCTCACACCAATACTCCTCTAATTCTTCAATGAAATTGAAAGAGAAAGTTCACTACCAAACTCATTCCATGAAGCCACCATAACCTTCATCCCAAAACCAAGCAGGGAATCATCAAAGAAAGAGAACTATAGACCCATTTCTTTGATGAACATTGATACAAAATTTTCAACAAAATTTTGGCCAATCGAATTCAACACTTCATCCAAAAAATCATACACCACTATCATACAGGATTCATTTCAGGGATGCAAACCTGGTTCAATGTACACAAATCAATTAATATAATTTATCATATCAACAAGAGCAAGGATTAAAACCACATGGTTATCTCAACAGCTGCAGAAAAAGCATTGGACCCGATCCAAAACCCCTTTATGATAAGGGTTCTGGAAAAATTAGGTATCTATGGAACATTCCTCAATACAATAAAAGCTGTATATGGAAAACCTACAGCCAGCATTATAATTAATGGTGAAAAACTACAGCCATTTCCTCTTAACACAGGAATCAGACAAGGATGTCCACTCTCAACTTCTCTTCAATTTAGTATTAGAATACCTAGCTACAGAAATAAGACAATATGCCAACATAAAACGGATGCAAATAGGGAAAGAAGAAGTAAAATACTCCCTCTTTGCAGATGACATAATCTTGTACTTAAGGAATCCCACGGACTCCACTCCCAAATTACTCAAGCGAATTCAAAACGTGGGCAAAATAGAAGGGTATAAAATTAACCCTCAAAAATCAATGGCTTTTCTATATGCCAACAATTAGAAAAGCGTGGCTCAAATCAAGAAAGGTTTTCCATTTGTAATAGCCCCACAAAAATAAAATACCTAGGAATTAACTTAACCAAAGAAGTAAAGGACTTCTATGATGAAAACTTTAAAAATCTGAAAAAGGAAATCAAAATAGAACTTAGAAAGTGGCAAAACCTCCCATGCTCCTCGATAGGAAGGACGAACATTGTGAAATGGCAATATTTCCCAAGGCTATCTACAAGTTCAATGCCATACCTATCAATATTCCTACCGCCTTCTTCAAGGAAATAGAAGAGGCAATCCAAAAATTCATATGGAACAACAAAAGACCCCCAATTGCAAAAAGCGATCCTTAACAGAAAGAACGGTGTTGGAGGAATATCAATACCAAATTTCAAACTCTACTACAAAGCCATAGTAATTTAAACACTTTTGTACTGGCACAAGAAAAGACTTCAGGAACAATGGACTAGAATTGAAAACCCAGAAATGAACCTACAGACCCATAATCATCTAATATTCGATAAAGGTCTAAAAAGATAAAATTGAGGAAAGACAGGCTGATTAGAAAATGGTACTAGCAAAATTGGTTAATCACTTGTTGAAAATTAAGGCTAGATCCTTATATATCACGCTGTACCAGAATCAACTCCAAATGAATCAAAGACCTCGGAGTCAAAGCAAATATTCTTTAAACATTACCTAGAAAGCCTAGGTCTCCTTGACAAAGGCTGAAATTTTCTGAAAAGAAACCCAGAAGCAAAACAAATGAAAGAAAGTTTGGACAAATGGGATTGCATGCAATTGCAGAGCTTCTGCATGGCAAAGGACATAGCTAGCAAGATCAATAGACAGCCCACGGAATCGGAGATGATCTTCACTAGCCATACAACCGACAAGGGTTTCATATCTAAAACAGACCTGGAAATCAAAAAATTAAATCCCCAACACAAATACTCAAAGAAAATACTGCCCAATAAATAAGTGGGCTAAAGACATAAAGAGAAACTTCTCTGAAGAGGAAAGGAGGATGACCAATAAACGCATGCAGAAATGCTCAATGTCCCTAGCCATAAAAGAAATGCAAATCAATCAACATTAATATATCACCTCACCCAAGTTAGAATGGCTATAATCAAGAACTCTAATAACAACAGATGCTGGAGGGGATGTGGACAAAAGGGAACCTTAATGCATGGTTAGTGGGAGTGTATTCTTGTTCAACCACTTTGGAAAGTAGTATGGAGGTTCCTCCAAAGACACCACATAGAGCTTCCCTATGATCGAGCAATCCCACTTTTGGGCATTTACCCAAATGATCACAAACTAGACCATAAAAAAGCTACCAGCACAAATATATTTATTGCAGCTTTACCATAGCTAAGATATGGAGCCAACCCAGATGCCCCTCAGTAGATGAATGGATCAAGAAAATGTGGTATATATATACAATGGAATTCTATGTCTCTATCTGAAAGAATGATATTGCCCCATTTGTTAGGAAATGGAAAACTTGGAAAAAAATTAAATTAAGTGAAGTAAGCCAGGCCCAAAGTAACATAGGTCCCATGGGTTCCCTTATTAGCAATTACTAGTGTATGTCTGAGACACGCAGAAATTGTTAGATAAGTTGATGTTAGGTGAAATGAACCCGAAAATAAGAATTCAAATTTTTTCCTTTCCTGTAATTATTTCTAACATATTTATAAGATTATTTCTTTGTTACTTTGTATGTCCCTCCCCCATGGTATAACCCCTGTTTTCACTGTATTTGATGTTGGTATAATTTGTGGAGGGGAAGGGAAAATTTTTTTTAAATATGTATACAGGTAGACCTATCAATGTAAGTTTTTTCCATCATAAACAGAATTTTACAGAAACAAGATGAATAGCAATTTAGGAAACAATAAGGTTTCCTTGTTACAAATAGGCAACCAAGGATATATGCCTGTCTTAAGATTGCATCATTAATTACTTAAATTTACAGGACACTACATGCTTCAGCAGCACATTTACGCAAATTACAATACAGAGATTAACATGGCTCTTGCACAAGGATGATATGAAAATTTGTGAAGAAATGAAAAACAGTTATTAAACAGTTGATTACAAATATACAAGTGTAATTATACATGTAATTCATAGGAATAAAAGTTAGTTTTACACCATTCAATCTTCACCTTTTTATAAAGGCCTTTACATTGCATAACCTTTATAAAAGTTTTGAAATTAAATAACATTTTCATTTTATCCCAAAAAAATAAAATTCTATAAGGACGTAGGAATTAAAGGAATCTTAAACCTTTTCTATATGGAATGCAATCTGAAAGGACACATTAATGAACCTATATATTATAAAACAATGTCGAATTCAAAGTATTATATCTAGGAGAGAATGAACTAGATGATGGATATTATACAAACAGAATACTAAATATTTTAAAATATACTTTTTTCAGACAAGCACCAGAAATATCTTTAGTTTCTCTACTACCATTTCAACAGATAAGTTAAAATTATTTCTTATTAAAAAATCACAAACGCTACAGAAATAATTATAGATGTATACAAACAACTTGAATGTATATTGACATCAAAGTCAGGCAATTCACTTGGAAGAATACCATGGAATTCATGAATGTTTAAAGTAAGATATTGCTGTTGCTTTGTATTGTGAAAATATTTTGTATGGACACATAGGATGAACTGGCAATTTTGAAATTTAAGAAATTTACCCACACCATTAGGACTTAGGAGAACAAATTGTACAGCTTTCCACAACATCAAAGAGGTAGTGATACATACTTATTCTTTTGGCAATATCAAATGAAGTTTCTTCCAAGTTTTGCTTCAGACCTGGTTTGATATAATGGTTCAACAGAAGGAGATCTAGCATAACTTTGCTATTTCTATTCCCAGCAGCAAAATGCAAGGGGGTCAAGAGGCCTTTAGTCTGGCCATTGATATCTGCATCATGATGAAATAAAGAAGCCACTCTGTTATTATTCCATGTATAAGTACTGTGCAGGGGTGTCCAGCCATTCACAATTATTACATGAATATCTACCTTGAGCCCCCAACTAATGGACAATATCTAAGTGTCCACTGAATGCTTCTCAATGAAGAGGGGTGTACTCATCGTCATCACTAGTATTCACATGAGTGGCCTTTTTGGAAAGTAGTCTCTGCACTGTAGTAAGGCGATTATTTTCAGCAGTCCAAAGAAGAAATTTGCTTGGATCCTATTCCATTTTTCTCTTGCAATTGATACCATTTCTCACTTTTTCATCTTGTTAATCATCTTCATCAGAATTGCCTAGCCAGAGACTTTGAGTGCCAGTGAGTATGAGGTGTCCATGTATTTCCCCAATAGTTCACATTCGATGAACTGGTCAGAAATATCCGGTGAATTTTTGGCATCTGTTTTTTTCACTATTATTTATTTCCTCTTTATTCATTTTTACTATTCTAAATTATTCTAACTGGAGAGTAGGGAATTGATAGAGAGCAGAGGAAAGATTTTCCTCCGTATTCAAAGGTACAGACTGAAAATGAGGACCAGTGGTGTCTTCATGTGCAGCTTATACTAGGAATGAGAAAATAGGAAATAATGCCTTCCATGTAAATTATTTGGGAAATGGCTGAGCAGAAAGTTAAATGATGCAACCAAAAATATAAAAGCAAAATAAATTAGGATAATTATGAAGCAATCATATTACCTATGAGAACCATGAAAGGGGAGAGAGGAAGAGACAGATGTGCAATGATCTAGCTAGCCAAGAAATTCATCCCTCTGTTCATTTTATAGAGCAAACAATTTCATTTTTTAAAAGAGATGGAAATAGAATTTAAGATCAGATGTCTCCATTGTTTTTAATTATATTCTTATTATCTTTTTTTTTTTTTTTTTTTTTTTTTGTTTTTTAAATTGTATTTTATTTTATTTGAGAACATACTGTACAGAGAGGCTACAATTACATGGGCAGAATAATGCATACATTTCTTACCAAGCATTGCAGCCTCCTCCTTTGTTTACCCTTCACTTCCCTTCCCTGCCTCCCCCCTCCCCCCACCCAATTTTACCCCCCTCCCCCCACCCAATTATACCCCCCTCCCCCCCCCCACACCGAAATTGTAAAGCTGGTTTTGACATGACATTTTGTACTTCTCATTGTTGCAACAGGTCCACCTGAATCCTTAAACGATTTGTTTGTCCCCATCTCCTCCACATGATATACTGATATCAAATATAGTGAAAGCGGGGGTTACACTGTGGGGGAGGGACATACAAAGCAATAAAGGAATAATCTTATAAATGCATTAGAAATACATGCATGAAAGAAACGAAAACATTAAAATACATATTTAAGGGTTCATTTTCCTAACATCACATTATCTGGCCTTTTCCGCTTGACTCATACCTATACTAGATATTGCAAATAAGGGAAACCATGGGACCTATGCTTCTTTGGGCCTGGCTTACTTCACTTAATATAATTTTTTCCAAACCTTTCCATTTCCTAACAAATGGGGAAATGTCATTCTTTCTGATGGAGGCATAGAATTCCATTGTGTATATATACCACATTTTCTTGATCCATTCATCTACTGAGGGGCATCTGGGTTGGTTCCATATCTTAGCTATGGTAAATAATGCTGCAATAAACATAGTTGTGCTGGTAGCTTTAGTGTGGTCTTGTTTGTAAACATTTGGGTAAATGCCCAAAAGTGGGATTGCTGGATCATAGGGGAGATCTATGTGAAGTCTTTTGAGGAACCTCCATACTGCTTTCCAAAGTGGTTGAACAAGTTTACATTCCCACCAACAATGAAGTAAGGTTCCTTTCTGTCCACATCCCCTCCAGCATCTGTTGTTATTAGAGTTCTTGATTTTTGCTGTTCTAACTGGAGTGAGGTGATATCTCAATGTTGTTTTGATTTGCATTTCTTTTATGGCTAGGGATGTTGAACATTTCTTCATGTGTCTATTGGCCATCCTTCTTTCTTCTTCAGAGAAGCTTCTCTTTAAGTCTTTCGCCCACTTATTTATTGGGCAGTTGTTTCTTTGAGGATTTGTTGTTGGGTGGTTTAATTTTTTGAGTTCCAAGTATATTTTTGATATGAGACCTTTGTCCGTTGTATGGCTAGTAAAGATCTTCTCCCAATCGGTGGGCTTTCTATTGATCTTGCCAGCTATGTCATTTGCCCTGCAGAAGCTCTGCAATCTTATGCAATCCCATTTGTCCAACCTTTCTTTGATTTGTTGTGCTTCCGGGTCTCTATTCAGAAAATTTCGACCTGAGCCAAGGAGACCTAGGGTTTCTCCTATTCCATCCTGTAATGTTTTCAGAGTGTCTGCTTTGAGTTCAAGGTCTTTGATCCATTTGGAGTTGATTCTGGTGCAGGGTGATATATAAGGATCTAGCTTTAGTTTTCTACATGTAGTTAACCAATTTTGCCAGCACCATTTACTAAAGAGGCTGTCTTTCTTCCATTCTATTGTTTCAGCTTCCTTATCGAAGATTAGATGGCTATAGGTCTGTAGGTTCATTTCTGGGTTTTCAATTCTATTCCATTGGTCCTGAGGTCTGTTCTTATGCCAATACCAAGCTGTTTTGATTACTATGGCTTTATAGTAGAGTTTGAAATTTGGTATTGATATTCCTCCAGCAGTGTTCTTTCCGTTGAGGAGCGTTTTTGCTATTCGGGGTCTTTTATTGTTCCATATGAATTTTTGGATTGCCTCCTCTATTTCCTTGAAGAATGAGGGTGGAATTTTGATAGGTATCGCGTTGAATTTGTAGATAGCCTTGGGAAGTATTGCCATTTTCACGATGTTAATCTTGCCAATCCAGGAGCATGGGAGGTTTTGCCATTTTTTAAGTTCTGTGTTGATTTCCTTTTTCAAGATTTTAAAGTTTTCATCATAGAGGTCCTTCACTTCTTTGGTTAAGTTAATTCCTAGGTATTTTATTTTTTGTGGGGCTATTACAAATGGAGTTGCTTTCCTAATTTCAGCCACACTTTTCTCATTGTTGGCATATAGAAAAGCCATTGATTTTTGGGGGTTAATTTTATAACCTGCTACTTTGCCAAAGTTTTGAATCAGCTTGAGTAATTTGGGAGTGGAGTCTATGGGATTCTTTAAATACAAGATCATGTCATCTGCAAAGAGGGAAAGTTTTATTTCTTCTTTCCCTATTTGGATCCCCTTTATGTCTGCATCTTGCCTTATTGCTGTAGCTAGGCATTCTAATACTAGATTGAAGAGAAGTGGAGAGAGTGGGCATCCTTGTCTTGTTCCTGAGTTAAGAGGAAATGGCTTTAGTTTTTCACCATTGAGTATAATGCTGGCTGTAGGTTTGTCATATACAGCCTTTATTGTATTGAGGAATGTTCCATGGATTCCTAATTTTTCCAGAACCTTCATCATAAAGGGGTGTTGGATCTTGTCAAATGCTTTTTCTGCATCTATTGAGATAACCATGTGGTTCTTATTCTTGCTCCTGTTGATGTGATGAATAATATTAATTGATTTGCGTATATTGAACCAGCTTTGCATCCCTGAAATGAATCCTGTTTGATCATGGTGTATGATTTTTTGGATGAATTGTTGAAGTCGATTGGCCAAAATTTTGTTGAGAAGTTTTGCATCAATGTTCATCAAAGAAATGGGTCTATAGTTTTCTTTCTTTGATGAGTCCCTGCCTGGTTTTGGGATGAGGGTTATGATGGCTTCATAGAATGTGTTTGGTAGTGAGCTTTCTCTTTCAATTTCATTGAAGAGTTGGAGGAGTATTGGTGTGAGCTCTGCTTTGAAGGCCTTGTAAAATTCCGCTGTAAAACCATCTGGTCCTGGACTTTTCTTAGCTGGGAGGTCTCTTATTGCTGTTTCTATTTCAATGCTTGATATGGGCCTGTTAAGCTGGTTTAACTCATCTTGGTTTAGTTTTGGCATGTCAATATTTGCTAGGAAAAGGTCCATTTCTGTCAAGTTCTCAAACTTATTAGCATAAAGTTTTGAGAAGTATTCCCTTATAATGTTCTGAATCTTGGTTATTTCCGTGGTGATGTTTCCATTCTCATCTCTGAGTTTATTAATTTGGGTGTGCTCTCTCCTTTTTCTGATAAGGTTTGCTAAGGGTCTGTCGATTTTGTTAAGTTTTTCGAAGAACCAACTCTTTGTTTTGTTGATTCTTTCTATAGTTTTTTTGGATTCTAATTCATTTAATTCTGATTTAATTTTGATTATTTCTTTCCGTCTACTGGATTGGGGTTTATCTTGCTGCTCTTTTTCAAGGAGGTTTAGATGTGTCATTAAATTGTTAGTTTCCGATCTCTCCAATTTGTTGATGTAGGAGCTCAGAGCTATAAACTTTCCTCTGAGTACTGCCTTTGCTGTGTCCCAGAGGAGCTGGTAATTTGTGTGTTCATTTTTGTTGAATAGCATGAACATTTGAATTTCCTTTCTAATCTCTTCCATGACCCACTCATGATTCAGTAGTGTGTTGTTCAGCCTCCATGTGATACCGGACTTTCTTTGGTGGCTTTTGGTGTTGAGTTCTAATTTTATTCCCTTGTGGTCAGAGAGAATGCAAGGTATAACTTCAATGTTTCTGAATTTAGACAAGTTTGCTTTGTGGCCTAAAATGTGGTCTATTTTAGAAAACGTTCCATGTGCTGCTGAGAAGAACGTGTATTCTGATGCTGCTGGGTGAAATGTTCGGTAAATGTCTGTTAAGTCTAGTTGATCTATGCAGCTGTTTAGATCTGCGGTTTCTCTGTTGAGTTTTTGCCGAGTTGATCTATCTAGTGGGGAGAGTGGTGTGTTAAAGTCCCCAACGATTAATGTCTTTGGATCTATCTGGGATTTGAGGGAAAGTAGTGTTTCTTTGATAAATTTGGGTGCTCCATTGTTTGGCGAATAGATATTTAGAATTGTAATATCCTCCTGAAGGAGAGATCCTTTAATTAGTATGTAGCGACCTTCTTTATCTCTTCTCACGAATTTTAATTTGAAGTCTATTTTATCTGATATTAGGATTGCAACTCCCGCCTGTTTATGAGGGCCGTTTGCTTGGTAGATTTTGTTCCAGCCTTTAACCTTGAAAATATGTTTGTTTTTACGGGCAAGATGTGACTCCTGCAGGCAGCAGATAGAAGGGTCTTGTTTTTTAATCCAACTAGACAGTCTATGTCGCTTAATTGGAGAGTTCAGTCCGTTAACGTTAAGAGATAGGACTGAGGGGTATTTGGGAGTTCCTGCCATGTTATCCACCTTCTTGGGGGCTGTGAAAACTGGGTTCTTCCTAAGGTTCTTGGATTCTCCGTTTGTGTGCAGTTTCTTGGCCTTTGTTGCGTTCTTGTTGGTTTTCTATGTGTAGGACATCTTTAAGAATCTTTTGCAGGGCTGGTTTGGTGGAGATGTATTGTTTCAATTTTTCTTCGCTATGGAAGGTTTTTATTTGGCCTTCAGTTATGAAGGAGAGTTTAGCTGGGTACAGTATTCTTGGTTGATAGTTGTTTGTTTTTAGGGCATGGCATACGTCATTCCAGGCTCTTCTTGCTTTGATTGTCTCTGCTGAGAAATCTGAGGTAATTCTAATTGGTTTCCCTTTATAGGTGATTAATCTTTTCTCCTTGACAGCTTTAAGGATCTTTTCCTTGGTCTGGGTTGATCCTGTGTGGATTATAATGTGACGGTGGGATGTCCTATTCTGGTCTGGTCTATTTGGGGTTCTAAAAGCTTCTTGTATCTGAATAGGCCTATCTTTTTGTATGTTTGGGAAGTTCTCTGCTAGGATCCTGTTAAACAAATTTCCTAGACCATTAACTTCTGTTTCTAGGTGCTCCTCTACACCCATTATCCTTAAATTGGGCCTTCTGATGGTGTCCTCCAGGTGTTGGATAGACCTATCATATTTCTTGGACTTGTCTTGGATGGTTGTATGTTCTTTCTCTATAATATCTAGGCTGTCTTCAATCCCTGAGATTCGATCTTCTGCATGGTCTAACCTGCTGTCAAGACTCTCTACTTTGTTTTTTATCTCTTTTCCTTCTAATTGGTCAGCTTTGATGGCTTCAAGTTCTTTGTTGAAGCTCTGTTTTAGGTCTTGTATGAATTTCTTTACTTCCTTAATTTGGTGTTCAGTGTTTGTTCTCAAATCACTTAGTTGATTGGTTATGGTTTCTTTGGACTCCCATTCCTTCTGTTGGGTTCCATTCAGCATTCCCTTTGTGGTCTCCCTGACTTCCTTCAGCTCTTTGTTAATGGATTCCATGAATGTCTTTAGTGATCTTTGTGTATTCTCTACCTGGTCTCTTAATTCGTGAATTACTCTTTGATTAGTTTCCTCCCTTCTGTGGGATTCCTGCAGTTCTCTTTGAGTGTTCTCTGCCTGCTCACGCCATTCCTCCCTTTCTCTTTGAGTATTCTCAAGTTGTTCACGCAAATCCTGTATCTGTTTTTGAGAAGCTTCCTCACGCTTATGATATTCCTGTATAAACTTCTGGGATGCCTCCTCTCTCTCCCTATCACGCTCATACAGAGTCCTTTGTACATTGTCAAACTTCTCATTTATCATGTTTGCTATTAGTGTTTGTAGAGCTATTTGGGAACTCTCCTCTGGATTATTCTGTATCTGTTCTAATCCCTGATTATCAAGGTTGGGAATTGAGATACCCGAATTTGCCATTTTTCTTGTGTTTTTCCGGCTTACTCGGCCCATTTGAGATAAAGATTGCACCAGTTTTGTGCTAGAACACTATCTTAAGGCAACCATCAACCAAAGTTTGCGTTTGTACAGTCAATAGTCTACAGATACAATCTAGTTCAACAGATACATCTATTCAACATCAAACAACTATATGTTAAAGGACTTCGAAGCGCAGAAAAGAATTTGGAAAACCAGAAATTATTAGGATTAGGGAGAGATGTGGGTAAAAAATAGGAATAGATTGGTGTGGGGAGGCACAGGGAGAGTTAACTATGTCCTAATCACAATGCAGGAAATGGGTTGTGTAGGATGCAAGTAGAGAGAGAGAGTCAAAGAAGAGACGGAAAGGGGAATGAAGAGAGACCAGAAAAAAATAGAAACGTAAAAATTAATGTTATTATAGAGGTTAAAAGACCGTCTATTTAGAGAGGGATGTGAATATGTTCAGAGAAGGGGAGGAACATAGAGGAGATGTGAAAAACTTTAAGGATGGGAAAGGGAGAAGAAAAGATCAGAAGTTCATTAGAGCTAGACAAAAACCAAAAAGATAATTAAGAAAGAAAGAAAAAGAGAAAGAAGACAAGAAAAGAAAGGAAAACTCTCATTCACGTAATTCTGAAATAAAAATTATAAGATGAGAAAAAAAAGTTACTGGAAAACAATTATTTTTTCAGAAGAGGCAAAAATTAAAGATTGATAAAAGTTTTAGAAGGGAAAAAAATTTATATACATATATATATATATATATATATATATATATATATATATATATATATATATATATATATAAGGTAACAAAAAACAAAAAACAAGCAAAAAAAAAGAAAAAAAAAAAAAAAAAAAAGAAGAAAAAAAAAAAAGTCTTTTGATTTTTTTTTTTTTTTTTTTGTTTTTTTGTTTTTGGGGGGGGAGGAGTGGGAAGAATCCTGTATCTCCCTTTTGTCTGCAACCAGTCTCTTGGAGTCTCTGGTCAGCTTGAGGTCCTGTGGCTTGATTGGTTTCTTAAGTCAGTTGGTTGGAAGAGGCAGAAAAATGCTCTGCTTTACCCAAGATTTTGAGATCCCCCTCCCAGGTTAGTTTTCTGGGAGGGTGGTCTGCTTTGAGAGTCACAAAAGAGGGGGATGTGGTGATGAGGCTAGGTTCTGGGTGGAGTTGAGGCCTTTCAGCAAACAGTAGCTTTTCCCTGGGGCTATTTTGTGATAACTCACAGCGCCCAGCCTGGAGCCATTCTCAGGGTTTCTGTTTTTCAATTGATTGTGGTGGCTGCTAGAGGGAGGGGCAGCCTCTGGCTCTGGTTACCCAGTGAGGCTAGGCTGGCGCCTGTGCTGGGTGACTTTTCCCTGGATGGAGCTGAGTCTGGCAGGTCACTTCGGCGTTAAGTTCTTGTGACCTGCTAAATGACTCATTTTATTCCAAGGCCTGAGCTGAAGCTAGCAGCAACTCCGAGCTTTGTCGGTATCCAAGATGGAGATCACCGGTGCTGGGGGGGGAGGGGTGGCCTTCCTTCCTCTGCTCCCTGAGGAGTGAGGATGTCGGGCTTGTACTCACGCTGAGTCTTGGGTCCTGGGTCGTCTCTGGTGCCGAGTCTTGGATCCTGGGTCGTCTCTGGTCTGCAAGCTGCAGGGTGAAGATGTCCGCTCTTTGTTGGTTCTTGCTGGTGTTGAGTAGAATCCGCTCGGCCGCTGCGTCTGGCTCCTTCGTCCCGGACTCTCTGTGTGAGCGCTCAGGTATGGCCCCCGGCTGTGGTCTCTGCCACTTGCGACCCTGTCGCCGCCGCAGCCGCCGTGGCGGCTGCTGGCGACCACTTGCCTTGGCTTCCCCTCTCTTGTCTAACTCTCTGTCCTGTGATGGCACACTTGGTGTGATTCTCTGGCTTAGGACTGTTCACTGGAACTCTAAAGCTGCTTTCTATGCGAGAGCTTGTTCAGATTCCAGCTTCTCCTCCGCCATCTTCCCGCTATTCTTATTATCTTAAATACTTGGACAATGGAATTTCCATTCAACAAATCAGTTTTTTTAAGTATAATGGATCTTTATATAACTTTTCCACATCCTTTCAAACCTCACCCCACTTTAATTTTTTCTAGTTTCATACTATCTGCATTGAATAATATACTTTCACTCTCTTCTTCCATAACTCTCTTTATTCCTTCCTTTTGACTTCCCCTCACACCTTCCAAGTGATAGTTTCCTGACATATATTTTATTGGATTAAAAGTTCAATTTTATAAGAAAATACACTTTTGAAATACTCCTCTGCAAATATCATGCTTTGGTTAATATTTTTGTGTAAACTTGTATAAAGTTCTAGCTTCCAAATATGAGACATATTGGTTCTTTGTTTGTCTGGCTCTGACTTAGCTCATTAATATATTTTTAGATCTATCCATTTCGTTTCAAATAATGTAATAGTCTTCAAAATGGATAGGTGCAATCCAATTGTGTATATGTGCCACACTTTCTCCAACCATCACTCCTCCAAAGGGCATCTGGGCTGTTTCCGTAACTTTGCTATGATGAATAGTGGAGCAATGAACATGGTTGTGACAGTGATTTTACTGTAACCTTTTGGAAGAATTCATCACTACCATTATGGGAACAATCCTGTAGCCAGTTTTCCAGAATAAGCACATCCTTCCCTTCATCCTCATCCCAATGTATTGCAAGTCTTCAAAAACACACTTCCCCCTACAGGTCTCAATAAACTAAAACCACACTGTGCCCATATTCTTTCAATACATTATAACATAAATGTACATATAATTTAGTGAGAACCTTCTATGTATTTTCCTAATGTGAGAATGAGGGACATGACAGAGTAAAAGTAAGAAGTATGCAATTTAATTAGCTATTATCACATTTAAAATCATTTTCAGCTCTAATTCATAGCCTCACATAATATTATTATAATCTTTATTTGGTTACTTCATCTAACCCATAATTTGTAACAGGTGAGTTAAAAACAAAGGCTAAAAGTGTGGTTTGATTTTGACACTCATGTGTGAGGTTGCACAATATGGGCAAATAGATGGATTGGAATTAATAGCTCTTATCCATTTTGTTAACGTAGAGATGGTTTTCCCAAAGTGATTTTCGCAATTCGTATTCCATTCACCAACAAGACATGTGATAATTTCCTTTGTTTTGCTCCTTATTAATTTTAGTTTCCATTTTATTTTATAATGGATGATTTCATAAATCTACTGTAGATACAAAAATATGTTAAAGTATTTCTATCTGTATGCATTGATATATACAAACACACATATATTACACAGGTTATAATGATAATGAATAATTTCAAGAACTGTACAATTTACTAAATTATGAAAAATATCGGCGGCTATTGCCTGGCATCCTGGTTGCTCGGGAGGCTGAGATCTGATTATCGTGGTTTGAAGCCATCCTGGGCAGGAATGTCCAGGAGCCTCTTATCACCAAACAACCAAAAGAAAATCAGAATTGGAACTGTGGCTCAAAGTAGTAAAATGGTAGCTTTGCGAGAAAAATCTCAGGGACATCATCCAGGTTCTTATTTCAAGAAGTACAATCTACCCAAATAAAATCTATTCAATTTACACCTGTGTAAGTAAAGTAATTCCATCACCCAAATGCACAACCATGCTCATTTGCAAGGTAAATCTATTTTGTCTGAAGTACCACAAAACATTTTCACTTAAGTTGAAAGCATTGTACCATGGGTATATTCTATCTCTCTCATGCATTTTTCCACTCAAATACTCAAATCTTACAATTATTCCACTTATTTAAAATCATAGCTTTTTACTTTAATACCCATAATATTAGAGTTTGAATTGAGTGTCTTGTGCCCCCTAAATGGGTGTTCTTACCACTTTGTCATGTCTCCAGCCCTAAATTATCCTGATTATTTTTCAGATACTGATCTTGGGCTCAGTCCACGTTATGTTATTCTTCCTGGAATTTAGAATAACAGGTACGTGTCATTGTGTAAAGATCTTTCTGTCCAGTCTGGGCTTTAACCTCTATCCTCACAAGAGTAGACTCAAATGTAGTCAGAATTTTCATAAGTTTGTCATAGCTGATGTTTTTTTTTTTTAAGTCAGGTCATTTTCTGCAGGTTTTTGAGTACTGAATTAATTTGTTTTCTTGGGTTGTTTTGTTTCATTTGAATGTATGTGTTGAGTTGTTCCTCACTTTTCTGGTTTCTTTCAATCAAGTTCTTACCTAATGTGCTGAGAAACCAATCCTTATTTTTCACGATAGTCAATCTGAACATGATTTATTCCAAAGCAATTTGAGTAATATTTAAACACCTTCATCTCTATGAATGGTATATAAATGATAAGTGCTGCGAAGGGTCTTTTCATTTTCACAGCAATCTTTGTCATACACAGACAGATCATGAAATATATGAAGATAATAAAACTACAGATGCTAGCAAGAAGAAGGAAAACCTATTATTAATTGTTTGAAAGAGGCTTCCCTTCTAGTGAAAGAAATATGTTGCTTGATGTAGGATTTCTCAAATTATATTGCTAGGATGAAGCTAAACAATCATCTAATTCTACAGAATTGAGGGCGAAGAATCAAACTCCTGAATAATTTACATTTGGGTCAAATAAATCATGTTTCCAAAAAGAGAGTTGACTTTAGAGAAACATGAGGAGTTGTAGGTAAATAGGTGCTTAGCTGATTTTGTTAATTTTTAAACTAACACAGGGAAATAGAGTACTGCAAGTTAAAAAAAAAAACTTCGCATTGCAATACTTATGTTTGTGTGTGTGTGTGTTTGTGTACACATGCACATGTATACACGCACGCGCATGTGCAAGTGCTCATTCATTCATCATCTCTATGCTTCTGTGACCTAGGATATTGATTTACCACTTGAGCCATTGTTCCACTTCTGTATTTTTTGGAGATAATCGCATTTATTTTCATGATTGGACTGGCTTTGAATAGTGGTCTTCATATCTCAGCCTCCAGAGTAGCTAGCTAAGCTTATTCAGCCTCCAAGTAGCTAGTTTAAATTGGTCCTGTCCTCTGTGCTTCACTTCTCTTTTATTCTTGTCCTGAGGTGTTCACATGCGTAAGTCATAGATATGTCTAGTTGCTTTAAGAAATACTCTTACTGCTTGGTACCAGGGGCTCCCATCTGAGCTCTTAACTACTGAGGAGGCTTGAGAACAGAAAGTTTAGTGGACTTCCTTCTCAATCTATAGCTGGGTGCATTGGATCATTTCCACCATCCTGCACTATCCACAGGTTAAGATTGGAAGGACTACAGAATCCAAGCCAGTCAAGGTAGGAAGCAGGACAAGTTGGTGTGCAACTCGTATGCCATTGAAAATGGGAAGGCTAAAAAGACAGATCAGGTGCATGTTCTTGAGGAAAGGGAACCTCTATCCTAAAATTAACCACTGATATGACACCAGTCTAACAAAAACAATTCCCCAATTTGAAGACAATTTCCCACAACCAAAATAAGTATATACATTAACATCCAAAACAGTACAATCTGCTCTTTGTTCTAATATCAGCTTCTTCTGATTATCATATGATGTGACAGAATTGTTTCTTCATTAAACTTATTATATATTTTAAAAGACCTAGAAAATTCTTTCTCACTTATTAAGTGCAAACGAATGGCAAATTGCCTCATTTCTTACAAATTTGACTACCACTATAAATTTATCGTATGATTATTATTAATAGTAATATATTCTGATTTATTACTTTACTTTGTAACAGTTTTTAAACTTTTGGCTTCTCTGCTGAAGTTGAAGTATTTAGATAGCATCATCAAATTATATTACTTGGGTACTTAGGTTAGTTTTCTAAAAAGTTTTAACCAATGGCTTCTAGTAATTACGTTTTGTTTTAGGGGGGCTCCTGTCATGGAACCTGAACTCTGGGCCTGGTTGCTGTTCCTCAAGGCTAGTTCAAGGCTAGCACTTGACCACTTGAGCCACAGCACCACTTCCAGCTTTTTTTCTGTTTATGTTTGCTGAAAAATCGAACCCAGGGCCTCAAGCATGCAAGGCAAGCGCTCCACCACTGAGCCACCTCCCATGCTCTCTACGAAATCTTAATTGGTATGTTATTTAGTATATTTTTAATTTCAATTTAATTTTATTGTAAAGGTAATGTACAGAAGGGATACAGTTACATAAGTAAGGTAATGAGTACATTTATTATGGAAGAAACATTGTTATCTCTTCCACTGATTTTTTTGCACACTCAAAAAAAAAAACCTACTGATGTTTTTCCTGTCGCTATTGACCAATGGGTACTGTTCTTTCTTTGTTCATGCATTTTTTATTATAAAATTGATATACAGAGGGTTTACAGGTACTTAAGTCAACTATAGAGTACACTTCATTTTATTTTGTAAATTTCAAATTTTGAACTTAATTATTTTCTATTGTTTCTTTAGGGTAATTCTTTTTTCAGAGTTGTAGGAGTAGTTAATTTAGTTTTGCATAATTTTAACACATGTAAATTATTCAGACATATAGTTTGATTTCAAAATAGTTAACATGTGAATATTTAAAAATTATTTTCTTAAATTTTCTATGGTTGGTGAATTTAAATAAATTTATTTTCTTTAGTTCTAAACATATTTGCCCATTTAACAAATAGTGTATTTTCAAGAAGCACATACTTTATTTAAAAAGGTCATTATTTGGAAATATTTTACTTGAATTAAAAAAAATGTTTGAGCTGGGCATAGTGATTTGTGCTTTCCATTTTTCTAACTACAATGGTAAGTATAAATAGGGTTTGTAATTCAGGAGAGACTGAGAAACTATGAGACCTTATCATAAAATTTCCAGAGTGAAATGATTAGAGATATAGTCATCCCTAGCAAGATATAGAGCACCTGGTTATCATATTCTAAATCTTGAGTTAAAACACCAGTAACATCAATCTTTTGTCTAAATAAAAGGACACATATTTCAAAATGTTTATTATTTAAAACTTGTTTGCAAATTTCTCATGTCTTTTATTTCTGAATTTTCAATGTACTTAACCTATAAGATTCCAAGTATCTTGTGACTATTTTATTTCTACTAAACTTTTAAATAGTATGAGCAATATTGTGATTTCATATATTAAAATACTTTTACTATTTGTGATAATTTCCTCTGTTTAATATGATAATAACAAATGTGTGTATGTGGGATGTGTGTGTGTTTATTTGGTTTTTGTGTATGTGTGCTTTGTGTGTACTTTCTAATGCTTGGGAGATCACACAATTGCTTCACATATGTTAGGCCAATGTTTTACCACTGAGCTATACTATATAGTTATAATACAAATTGTATTTTAAATTATGACTTTTAAATTTTCATTCATAGTATGTTTTTTCAAAACTACATGATAAAATGTGATCCATCTTCTATCCACATTAGCACTTGCTATTGTTATTCTTTCTCTGATTTTTTTAGAAATTAATTATATTCCTATTACAACTTCTTTACATTGTAACAGATCTATATGATGCTTTATTTTCTATTTTTTTCCCATGTTATCTGACTTTCAGTCCAAACTATCAGGTGGATTAAAAAGAAACTAGATTCAGGACACTTTATTTTTCTCCTCTTTTTTGAAGTCTTTCTGTTTTTTGAAACAATACCAATGACATACAGCTCCTATGTGGTCCACCATTCTTCCTTCTCACACTCTCTTCTGCAGTACATCTCAAGTCGTCATCATTCAGCTTGATTATGCTGTACTGTTATCTAAATCTTAACTCATTTCTAAACTAATTTTAGTTGCATTGAGCAGTATCTAAAGACATTTTCTATATATAATATCATGGGTTTGTATTTTCACAAGTTGTAAAATATGAGTGACTATCATATATTTAGATAGCTCTGTAGAATATTGGTCCACCTGCTCAATAATCTCGTATGTAAATTCAAGGAATACAGGTCAGTCAGAGCAATCTTGTAAAATGGTGTAGCTTGAGCCTTCATACTAGCTTTGAACAGTATTACCATTTTTAGTAGTGAAGACAACATAGTTCTACTTTAAGAACAGACACATAGAAGAAGGTAACAGATTTGTCAAAAATAATTTCTTAGTTTTATGGTCCACAGATTTTTAAAAGGATGCTATGATTTTATGAAATAAAAACAGAATCTTAACTGGTTTTATTGGCACTATTGCCTCTCTAGACTTCAAGAATGATCTTAGACTACTACCTCAATACTTTGTTTGTTTGTTTGTATGTCAGTCATGGGGTTCGAACTCTGGGCTTGGGCACTGTCCATGTGCTCTTCAGCTCAAGGTGAGCACTCTACCGCTTGAGCAACAACAAAACTTTCTGTTTTCTAGTGGTTTATTGGAGATAAGAGTCTCATGGACTTTCGTGCCCGGGCTGGCTTTAAACCACGATCCTCAGATCTCAGCCTCCTCACTAGCTAGTATTACAGGCGTGAGCCACCCGCACCTGGCCTACCTCAAACCTTATAAAGAATGATTATCAAACTAAATGTGAGATTTAAAAACCAATAAAACATAAATGTAAAATTTCATGATATTGATCAGTAAAGGTTTCTAAACCTTTGATATGGAAAACATTAATGGCTAAAGAAAAGCAAGAACTGGATTATATCAAGTGATAACCTTTCATAATTCAAGGGACACTATAAGAGAAATGAAAGCATATCCAACAGATAGAGTGCATATAGTTGTTCATGCTACAATGTTAATGCTACAATGATTCTTAAACTTAAGTATTTTTATGTCTTCTAATTGTATATAAATTTTTTTCCTGAATAGAATATTTCTTTAAGTAACATATGTAAATTAATAGTCAATAGGAGGAGCATATGAAATAAGATTCTCTTTAGTGTCTAAGAAATAATAAAAAGAAAACTCACTAGTATGACCATTATATAAAAAAGGACGCAAAATATAGTAATGTATTTGTGGATAAATTGATATACTTCTCATAGTGATCGATTTGTATAATACTGCAATCATTTTAGCAAACAAGTTTTTAAGTCTTCAAAAGATGAAAGATAATTGTATAGGATCCAGACATTACACTTCTATGAATGTATTAAACAGAAGTAAAAAACATTTTTGGACACAGAATGTAGTTAATTGACAGTGAACTTGAATAGTATGTGTGAGACCCTGGAAATGATCCCCAAAAACAAATTTTGAAAAGACACACTATAGAGGATGTATGCTGGGCAAATTCCTGTAACTGAATTTTATATCTATTTTAATGTCTGTTCTAAAATTTACAGCATTTCTATTTGAAGAAATGCAAGTTTGTGAAAATTAGGCTTTGGAAACCTATGCAAGTACAATTCACTTCCAAAGGACTAATATGTATACAATAAAAGGAAATAATATATTGTAAGTGAATTGCATATCAGGAAAAAAACTATTGTTAAAACTTCTTCACACAAAATGCAGAACAGCTAAAAAGATGTTTTTGGTGTTGGCTAAAAACTCTTTGTAAACTGCTGCATTTAAAACAAAGATGTGATTTCTGTTTATTTTGAGGGTAATTTTTCCGTTTGAGGTTATACAGAGATAACTCAATCCAAAAGTATATGTGATAAGTGGGATACCTAGGAATTATGCATCACTTCTGAGAAATTTATTTTATTTTTTATTTTTTTATTGGGAAAATACTCTACAGAGGGGTTACAATTACATGGGCAAGATAATGAGTACATTTCTTATCAAGCATTATAGCCTCCTCCTTTGTTTCCCCTTCCCATCCCTTCCCATCCTCCCCCGCCGCCCCACCCAATCCTCCCCGTTACCCCCACCCCACAAAAGTTGTAAAGTTCATTTTTTGACATAACGACTGGTACATCTCATTGTTGCAATAGGTCCACATGTATCCCTATTTTTCCCATGGCTTCCCTCATTTGCAATATGTAGTATATATTTGAGCCAAGCAGAAAAGGTCAGATAATGTGATGGTAGGGAAATGAACCCTAAGTTATGTATTCAAATGTTTTTTTTTTTTTTTGCTTTCATGCGATTGTTTCTAACACATTTATATGATTATTTCTTTGTTGTTTTGTATGTCCCTCCCTCACACTATAACCCCTGCTTTCACTGTATTTGATGTCTGTATAATTTATGGAGGGGGAGGGGAAAAACTTCTAAGTAATTGAGAAACTTTTCTGGAAGAAACTTTTAGCAAATGATAGTAGACACAAATCTATGCATTTGCATTTTATGAAAGTCATATGTTACTTGTTTAATCCAATTGCTTATCTCTACCTTGATAGGAAAAACCTGTTCTCAAGATAAGAGCCAAAAGCAGTGAAAAGAACAAAATACACAATAATCTTGATATATTTTTGACAGTAACAAATGAAATAAAACAATCCCACTTAAGGAACTCCAATATTAGTGTATGTGAAGATGTTCCTGAATGCCAATATCCATTAAATTTTTGGAATTTTAATTTCTACTAACATATGAAAATAAGAACAAGAAAACAAATATAGACTTAGAGTGAAGCAGCATTGAAATCATTTTCTTAATTGTTTTGAAATTTCAAAAGAATTGATTCTCCTTTGCTTTGGAAATCATTTAAAAATATTTATCACTTATGATAATTCAAGTAGCAAGCAACAATAATTTTATATAATCATTATAAATATAATTTTATTACTATTGTAAAATAGAATAAAAAACCAGTCCCAATATATGACCTACCTATCATTATTCTTAAATTCTAATCATTACCTAAATACCTTAAACAATCTAAATAGTTATGTCTTTAACATAGATGTAAATATTCTATACATTTTAACTTAACATTTTCCAGGGGTGTGTATTCATGTTTCTAAGAAATGTTCACAGCAGTTAAAAGATGCTTTTGTGAAATTAATGTGATACAATTCGTTGTGGGTGTTGTTTGCAAGGCCTGGGCATTGTCCCTAAGCCTTTTTATGCTAAAAGACAGCACTCTACAACTTGAGGAAAAGAGCTAATTCCTGTTTTTACTGGTTAATTGGAGATAAGAATCTAACAAGTACTTTTCTGTCTGGGCTAGTTTCGAAAACAATTCTAATATCTCAGCACCCACAATACCTTGTATTATAAGGGTGAGTTACCGGAACTTGGTTTCATGAAGTTTTTTTTTTTTTTAATTTTAATTATGTTTTAAGATGTTTGTTTCACTATTATGTATATCATTCTGCAAATAAATTTAGATATATGTATATATTTCTGATGACAAATAATCTCTAAATATGTACTATTCTACACATAACATTTACATATATATATGTATGTATATATATATATATATATATATATATATATATATGACAGACTCCCTCTAAAACTTTTATGTTACTATTTTTGACATTTTTCATTTCAAAGGTACAGTCAATTTTTCTAAAAGTTTCCTAGAATGAAATAACTAAGATTTCAATATAAAGTAGAGTTTATTACTTTCAAGGGAATTTTAGATATACACATTGTAGTAACATTTACAGTATATTACTTGAAAAGGTTCTGCCCAAACTCTTAAATATTTGTTTGTAGTTCAGGAGAGAGAGGAAGTTAATTCATACTGATTAGGAATTTGCAATGCTTCAAAAAATCTATTCCATAATTTGTTATAGGCACATAGTCAAGCTACCTGATATGGTTTAGGGGTTTTTGTTTATTTGTTCAAAATTTCAATATGGATGCATGCTCAGTGGTAACATTAAAATTATTAATCTAAAGACAAATAATAGTAAAATCATAGACACATATCCGACGTTCAATAATTAGCACTTATGATGCTAATAATAATTTGGGTGGAGAGAATGATGACCACAGTGTACCCTGATAATGACGATGTTGTGATTGAAAAGGAAAAAAAAAAACTTTACATAACTTTGAAGCTAAATTTCCCACGTTGACTGCATAGTTATTAACAGCGTTGGATTACATAAAATAACAATAACAAGAGGAAGGCTGGGAAGGTGGCTCAGTGGCAGAGTGCTGGCCTTGCCTACATGAGGCTCTGGGTTTGATTCCTCAGCACCACATAAGCAGGAAAAGCTCAAGTGGTAGAGCGTTTGCCTTGAGCTGAAGAGCTGAGGGACAGTGCCAGGCCCAGAGTCCAGGCCCCATGACGAACCAAAAACAAAACAAAACAAAACAAAACCAGAATAAAAAGAGGAGAGTTTCAATATCAAGAAATCAATCAAATAAACAGGTAGAGACAGTAAAAACCCTAATGTTATTCCAACAGTCTTTCTAAGGTATACTCACTGTTCTTGGTGGTATTATTTGCTTATAAATAAAATCATTTATTTCCATATTTTGATTGGCTACGATCTAGATTTCAACTTAGTGTGATTAATTCAAATAACATTCTCAGATAGATACTTTTCCAATGATATATTAAGAGTATGTTCTTCATTACAGCTGTAAATACATGACAAATTTTACATAATAATACTTACATATCTGCAGTTACCATAAAAGGACACAAGCTGCAGGACTTAAAATTTATTTTTATTTCTGCATGAAACTATTTCTGACTTTATACCAACAAACTGAATTTGACACTTTCCTTATTTGTAAGCTAAGGCAGGAAAAGTAATGACTGTTTACTTTCTTTTGCCTTGCTCTAGAGGTCAACAAATATATTCTTCAATATTTCTGGTAGATTATATCCATTTACAGATGAGAAATGTAAGACCAATAGTCAATGCTGTGAGTAAATAATGTAGTAGAATTTTTGTCTGAGTTCTTCACTCTGTGTGCTTACAAGGAGAGTCATTTGGTGATGGAGAGGACCAATATAAAAAAGACTGTGGGGGAAAATGCATACTTTGTAAACAATTGTTTTAGGACTGAGTGACTGGTGATGAGTATTTGCAATAGGCTGGTGTCAGGGGCATAAAAAGGAGTACATAGAAATTACATTAGTGACAGAAACTGAGAAAATCTTGATCATTCATCTTATCTAATGGATCGAGGTAGCGTAAGAGTAAATCTAAAGCTTTTCCACATCTCTGTCTCCTAACTGTGTTAGTTACATTCTTGGTGATAAGGACTACAGGTGGAAAAGATGGATTTAGAAGAAAAAAAACTCACTGATAGTTCTAAGGTTAATGTTAAAGAGATGCAAAGATAGGTCTGTTTGGACATCATCAAAATATTCACGACCATGAATATGAAAAATAATAATAAAATCAGGGACATTATTAAAGGGAAGAGGGAAAGGAAAGTTCTGATGAATGTGTGAACAATGTGAGTACCAGTGTGGACAAGATTGGAGGAAAGCGATAAATAAGGAAACAAAAAAGTAACAAACACAGATTTATAGAAGAAAGGGAAGGAATGAATTTTCAGGAAGATATTGAAGGAAATCTACTATTTGGATTTGAAAAGTAAATGGACATAGACAAATTCAATAAGAACAGTGTTTTGGTGAAAGTCATATTGATAAAATGTTGAGATATGAATGTGAATACATAAAATTCTGGATCCATTAATTTAACAGATCCTATTGATTCTAAATGTTGGGAACAAATGCTTAAATCCTGACCTTAGAAATGTTACACAGATATAAATATCATGAACTTTTCTTAGTGATATTCTGTGAATATTTTTGAAAACTTTATTTAGCCAGGAGATTATAGATTGAACTACAGCACAAACAAGCCTAATTGGTGCTACAGTTCCAATTAGTGACCCATCTATCCATATCAGTTTGGGATTTTGTTGAAAAATATTTAGATATGTTTGGATATCTTATCAGCCTACTCATTATAAATGTAGGACAAGTAAAACCAAGTATTAGGTTAAACATACAGCTTTACTGATGTGACTGAAGACTCCTGGAATTGATTCCTCTTTAGAACAGAAAATGCCTCAATAGCCATTGACACATCATAACTTCCATATACACTATTGAAATCTAATTCTTGTTAGGTATATCTCCATGCTGTGTGAACAAACCTGACACAAATTCTTTTATGTAGGAAAATGTTCTTATAAATTTCAAGCTTTTAATGAATGGAAAAGTTCAGACATTACTCTCACCACTAGGATTAAATGACTAAAAAGATAAGATATTCTGATTTAATGTCTTTCTTTCACTTTCTCATACACATTGTCAAGGATTGAAGGATTCTGATTTAACAATAATACAATCTTGACTTGTATTAACACAACATCTAGGATCTAATGTTAATTCGGATACTTACTAATTAGCTCCAAATTTTGTGGATATTTATATTTCTCCTGGGTAAACTGATGAACTCCAGGAAAATGTCCCTAAGGAGCCTTTTAATTCTAATATCACTGTCTCAAAATGCTTTAAATTCTACATCCTTTAATGTGGGCATAGGGTTATATTGTGGAACTTTTCTTCTCAGAGAGTTAGTATTATCCTATTGCTTAACATGGACAAAGAACCTTCATACACAGACTGGGCCTGTACAAATAAGAAGTGGTAGTTGAACAATGTTCTGAGCAGTTTGTATAGAAGAAATGGAAATAGAGCAACTATGAACTCAAAAGGCATATGCAAAGAAGACAAAGGCACAAAGTAGAATGTGCCAAGGAAAGCTGAATTATAATTTCAAATAATGTGCTCAGGTGTGAGTGTGTGTTCAAAGTACAGATTCAGACAATGTTAGTTGGATATCTTGGGTGGAAAACTGCTTTAAACTATTCTGGGCTAATTGTACAAGTAGAAGCCCCTAACTCTGAATCTAATCAGCCACAAAATCATCAACTTAGGGACAATTTTCCAAGTACAAAGTGAGAATAAAAGGGCTGATCACAATTAGTGTTCAAGTTGAAGCAATTTCAATCACATAACTTTTCTTATAAATGTTCATTTATTTTGGATCATTAACTAGGGAAAAGCCAAGTAAATATTTTGCATGTACCTAAATTAAGTGGGACGTATTATATTGGTTTCTCTTTAACTTGGAAGTTATAGATTATGTTTTTTTATTCTCTAACTTGGGACAATGATCTGCTGTCAGTTATTTTCTTCTCTTACCCTTCTTTTGCCCTTCCACTTGGATAATTATTATTTAAAGAGACATAATTGAGCTTGCATTTCTAAATTCTTCAAAATTATCTGAACTACTTCATACTACTGGCAGCCTCCTATATCTTTCTCAAGGGAAATATTTTGTCACTACCACTTTAGTCCTACATGATATTGGATATCTTCCTGCTTAATTCAGTGAAAGATATACATTAGACTCATCCTATATCTCAAAACTTGTACCACCATAAAATATTATCTTACTTAGAAATCATGATATTATATCTGGTGAGGTGGAATCTGTCATTTTTGAATGGCCTTAAGTGATATTTACATGCAATCATGTTTTAAACCAATATGCCACTCAGTAGATGAACAAATTGACAAAATGTGGTTTATATATATACGGAGTAATCCTATGCTTCCTATTCATAAGGAAATGGAAAGACTTGGAAAAATCCTACAAAGAAAAATAAGTAAGACACAAAGAAACAGATTCCATGGTTTCCCTCATTTGTAATAGGAAAAAGTTATTAATAATAAAAATTAATAATAAATAGGAAATAGTCCTAGCAGATGAGTAGAATGGCTCAATAGCTAGGTATAAATGACCATATAAAATGATGCTGAGCAAAATAATCTCCTAGATATGGAAAGAGAGGTTTTTCTTTGTGGATGTTGTTTTTAATATACTATGTGATTTCTTTTTTCTTTTGTGTTTTCCCCTATGGTTTGGCCACTGTTGTATTTGATTTCAGTATTCTGTGTATTGTATATACATTTATGTTCATTTGGCAAGGGAAGCAGAACAATAAAATGGCGAGACAAAGGACAAAAGGTTAACCAATGCAATAGCCATACTCACAGGACAACATGTTGGAAATTGACATTATAACTTGTGAGGGGTATGGGGTAAAGAAAAGTGTGAGAAAAATGAGGGAGGGGGTAAAAATTTTGACATGTTATGTATTCAATACCTTACAATTACTGCAACCTTTTCTATATATGACCTTAATAAAATTAAGTTAAAATGAGCTGCATAAAATATAATTTCACTGTATTGGTAGAGTAAATATTATTCTATGTGTATTACCTTTTTAAAAAATGAACATTTTGGCTGCTAACTTGAATTTACTCTTTCTTTATCAGAGGGACATCAACTGGAATGTTATCAAACTATACAATATTTTCAGAATATACTTGCCATTACTTTGAAAAAATATTATTTTCGTATTGTCTCATACTAAAACAGAAAACAGTTCAATTCTATGGAAACTCCTAACTGAAAACTGAAAACTGACTAATTGTTAAGAGGACAGAATATATCTGTTCCTCAACATTCCTAAGACTACTAACTACTCATTTTCAAATTCTGAACATGCCATACCAGAGACATTCAAAATAGTACCTGTTTGCATTATATTTAATTCTGCAATAGATGCAGTTTTCATTGAGGCATTACATATTTAAAAGCCAACAGAAAAAATAGACACGTTCTTGTAGAGGATAAAACTATGAAGTATCTATAATAATTAATTCCTTTTTTTTTTGGTCAGTCATGGGGCTTGAACTCTGGGCATGGGCGCTGTCCCTGTGCTCTGCAGCTCAAGGTGAGAGTTCTACCGCTTGAGCCACAGTGCCACTTCCAATAAATAATTCCGTAAGAGTAAACATTTGTTCATCAGAGTAAGCTATTATTTCTATAAGAATCAATCCCAAGTTTTTATGCCGTCAAATCATCCTAGCACAACAATTTCCAACTTGTAAGGTGTGCCTTAAAATTCCCTAAATTCACATCATGACTACTTTATCACTATTGTGAAAAAATACTACACTTCTGCTAATGTCATGCCCTTCCTATTGTGGAAAGAATACTACACTAAACTTTCCTATATCATTTTCCCCGCAGTGGTTTTCTTGAGATCAGAACACTTGCAAATATTATTTATTTTTATTTTTATTTATTTTATTATATATATAATCTATCATAGATATTCAAGAGATCTGTATATCTTAATATTAAGATTTCAAGATTATGGTTGAAAGCCCACCCAGGCAAGAAATTTCCTTGAATTCTTATCTCCAATAAACTCATAAGGAAAAGCCAGACCCAAGTGGCACTGAGGTTCAAGTTGTAGAGCAATAGCCTTGAGCATAAACAGGCTCAGGGACAGTGCCCGAGACCAGAGGTTAAGCCCTAGGATAAACCAATCAACAAAAACAAAATAAAAACAAACCTCAAACGTAGCATTTTTCTCATTGTATACAGAGGTACATAATTAAGGAAATTTCTTCCTGTGATATGTATAGGTAGAAAAAAAAGATGTCACCCAATTACTCTTCATACCATGTTACACCAAAGTCTCAAAAGATTGCTCTGTTTCTATATTTATAAATTAATACAATCAATTTGTTGGCTATTTGTCTAGATTATTCACATTATCATTTTACACATGAACTGTTGGAATTATCTATCAACAAATTTCTTATTATACCTCACTTGAAAAACTACTCTAGTCAATTAGAATGCCAGAATCATTTGTGAGTTTGTAAATTAAATCTTTTACCTGAAAATAATTTTGTAGTATCATATAGAATATTAAATTACAAATAAAAATATCTATTTTAAATCTAAATTCTAATTTAGCCAGATCTACAAAGTCCTACATTAAATGAACTTTCCTATTTCTCCAGGCTTAAACTTTTGTAATCCTTCATCATTTCTTTGGAATTTAACAGAATGATGCTTACTTTTTCAAATTTTTGGTTCAGAATCATGAGCTCTTTTGCATCTAGAAATGATCTTTAATTAAAACAACATTTAAAACACAACTGAGGATTATATATGAGTTGCATTTCTATAGGAAACTTGACTTCTCAAAACATAATGACAAAATTAGCCCAAATTTCCAACTGTGTATTCCTTTCTTGTTTATTTTTATTCCTTTCTTGGATGGTTTTATTGAGAAAAAAATATTTTCTGCTAGTTCACCAGAGTTTCTGATCATCTCAAGTAACTTGGGAGTGGAGTCCATGGAGTCCATTAAATACAAGATCATGTAATGTTCATGGGTTTTTTTTCTTGTTTTCTTTTTTTTTAAATTTATTATTTTTTCTGGTGAAAATAGTGTACATAAGGGTTAAAATTACCTGGACAAGATAATGAGTACATTTCCTGTCAAGCATTGTAGCCTTCTACTTTGTTTCCCCTATCCATCCCTTCCCATCTACCTCCCTTGCCCCCACCCAATCCTCCTCCCCCCCACCAAAGTTGTAAAGTTCGATTTGGACATAATGACTTGTACATCTTATTGTTGCAATGGGTCCACCTGTATCCGTAGTCAAACGATTTGTTTTTGCCATTCCCATCCAGAAATTATACGGACATCAAATACAGTTAAAGCAGGGGTTATACCATGGGGGAGGGACATAGAAAGCAACAACGAAATAATCTTATAAATGTGTTAGAAACAATCCCATGAAATAAAAAAAAATTGAATACATATCTAACCTTTCATTTCCCTAACATCAACTTATTTGACATATTCTGATTTACTCAGGCATATTATAGTTAGCAAATAAGGGAGACCATGGTACCTATGTTTCTTTGGGTCTGGCTTACTTCGCTTAATATAATTTTTTCCAAGTCTTTCTATTTCCTAACAAATGGGGCAATGTCATTCTTTCTGATGGAGGCATAGAATTCTGTTGTGTATATATACTACATTTTCTTGATCCATTCATCTACTGAAGGGCATCTGGGTTGGTTCCATATCTTATCTATGGTAAATAATGATGCAATAAACATAGTCGTGCTGGAAGCTTTAGTGTTGTCTTGTTTGTGAACATTTGGGTAAATGCCAGAAAGTAGGATTAATGGGTCATAGGGGAAGTCTATGTGGAGTCTTTTGAGGAACCTCCATATTGCTTTCCAAAGTGGTTGAACAAGTTTACACTGCCACCAATAGTGCAGTAAGGTTCCCTTCTGTCTATATCCCCTCCATCGTCTGTTGTTATTAGAGTTCTTGATTATAGCCATTCTAAATGGATGAGATGGTATTTCAATGTTGTTTTGATTTGCATTTCTTTCATTACTAAAGAGCATTTCTACATGCATTTATTGGCCATCCTTCATTCCTCTTCAGTGAAATTTCTCATTAAGTATTTAGGCCACTTATTTATTGGGCAGTTGTTTCTTTGAAGATTTGTTGTTGGGGGATTTAATTTTTTGAGTTCCAGGTATATTTTAGATATGAGACCCTTGTCTATTATATGGCTAGTGAAGATGTTCTCCCAATCCGTGGGCTTTCTAGTGATCTTGCTAGCTATGTCCTTTGCCATGCAGAAGCTTTGCAATTGCATGCAATCCCATTTGTCCCATTTGTCTTAGATTTTTTGTGTGTCTGGATCTCTATTAAGAAAATTTCAGACTGTGCCAAGGAGACCTAGAGATTATGCTATTCCATCCTGTAATATTTTCAGAGTGTCTGCTTTGACTCTGAGGTCTTTGATCCATTTAGAGTTGATACTACTGCAGGGTGATAAATAAGGATCTAGCTTTAGTTTTCTACAATTAGTTAACCAATTTTGCCAGCACAATTTGCTGAAGAGGCTGTCTTTCTTCCATTCTATTTTTTTAGCTGCCCTATTGAAAGTTAGATGCCTATGGGACTGTAGGTTCATTTCTGGGTTTTCAATTCTATTCCATTGGTCATCTTGTATGTTTACTTCATCTTTACCTGTTTGGATTTCCTTTAAGTTTAGATCTTGTCTTATTATCCCTGCTAGCATTCTTATACTAAATTCAAGAGGAGTGGAGAGAGAAGACATCCTTATCTCTTTCCTGAATTTATGAGAAATGACATTAACTTTTCACCATTAAGTATAATGCTGGCTGTAGGTTCGTCAATCCTTAGCCAAAAGAACAGCACTGGAACAATATCCAAATTTCAAACTGAAGCGAAAAGCCATAGTAATAAGAACATCTTGCTACTGGCACAAGAACAGTCCTGAGGACCAATGGAATAGGACAGAAGACTCAGAAAAGAACCAAGTGACCTATAGCCACCTAATCTTTGACAAAGGAGCTAAAAAATAGAATGGAAGAAAGACAGCCTTTTCAGTAAATGGTGTTGGCAAAATTGGTTAAACACCTGTGGAAAACTAAAGCTATATATATATATATATATATATATATATATATATATATATATATATATATATATATATATATATATATATATATATATATATATCAGTCTGCATGAGAATCAAGTCCAAATGGATCAAAGCCCTCAAAATAAAAGCAGACACCGTGAAAACATTACATGAAAGATAAGAGGAACTCTAGGGCTCTTTAGCACAGGCCAAAATGTTCTTAATAGAGAACCAGAAACAAAACAAATCAAAGAAACATTGGAGAAATGGGATTGCATGAAACAGCAGAGCTTCTGCAAGGTAAAGCTCATAGATAGCAAGATCAATAGAAAGTCCACTTACTGGGAGAAGTTCTTCATGAGTCATAGAACAGACAAAGTCTTATATCTAAAATATAATTAGAACTCAAAATCATAAATCCTCCAACAACAAATCCTCAAAGGAACAACTGCCCAATAATTAAGTGGGCTGAAGACTTAAGGAGAGACTTCTTTGAAGATGAAATAAAAAATGTCCATTAGACAATTGAAGAAATACTCAACTCTTCTAGTCATAAAAGAAATGCAAATCAAAACATTGAAATTTTACTTCACTCCAGTTAGAATGGCTATAATCAAGAAATGTAATAATGACAGATGCTGGTGGGGATGTGGCTAAAAGGGAACCCTACTTCATTATTGGTAGGAGTGTAAACTTGTTTAACCACTTTGGAAAGCAGTAAGGAATTTCTTCAAGACTCCTTCTAGAGCTTCCCAATGACCCAGCAATTCCACTTTTGGGCACTTACCCAAATGATCACAAAGCTACCAACACAACCATGTTTATTGCAGTATTATTCACCATAGCTATGATATGGAACCAACCCCAATGCACCTCAGCAGATAAATGGATCAAGAAAATGTGGTGTATACACACACACACACACACACACACACACACACACACACACACACACACACACACACACACACACACACTGGAATTCTATGCTTCCATCAGAAAGAATGACATTGTTCCATATGTTAGGAAATGGAAAGTCTTGGCAAAAAATTATATTAAGTGAAGTAAGCCTGACCCAAAGAAACATAGGACCCATGGTTTACCTTGTTTTACCTTTGTTTGCAAGGATTAGAACATGTCTAGGACAAGCAGAGAAGATCAAAGGCTAAGAACATATGAACATACAAGCGAAGTGTACCCCAAGTCAGAAACACAAGTGGTTTTTCCTTTCTTTCTTTGGTTTTTAATATGCTTATAATGCACTATGTGATTCTATTGTAGGTTCATCCCCCCACGGTATACCCCTGTTTTCACTGTATTTGATTCAAGTGTTCTGGATCATAGATAGATAGATAGATAGATAGATAGATAGATAGATAGATAGATAGATAGATAGATAGATAGATAGATAGATAGATAGATAGATAGATAGATAGATATAGATAGTTATATAGCATATATATATATATATATATATATATATATATATATATATATATATATAAATGTAATTTGGAGAGTGGAAGGGAAATAGCTGGTTGCAGGTTGACCCATTGTGACAATGAGATGTACAGGACACTGTGTTGAAAATGAATTTACAATGTCAGGCAGGGGTCGACGAGGGGGGATTTGGAGATGTGGGGAAGGAAAACATGGCAGGGGAAAAACAAAGGAGGAGATAACAATGCTCTATAAGATATGTACTCATTACCTGGTCCTGTAACTCTGAGTCCTCTCTACAGTATTTTTACGTTAAAATATATATTAAAAAATCTCTGCCTGGTGTAGATTTCCAGTGCTGCCCTCGGAATTGCATTTTCTGCCTATTCTGGCTGTGGTTAGGTCCACCTGCCCAATGGATCAGTATTCTTCAAGCCATCTTGGTCCTGAAGTGGGACTTGACTTATCCAGTGGTGGTTAGAACCAGGCCAAGGACAAGACAAAACCATTTCCAGGACATGGCTTCTTCATTCCCCATGCAACTAGGATTGCAAGCAGAATTTCTCTGAATTTGACTCCAGAAAACAATCAGTGAATCAAAAGGCAAGTCCACCAAAAACCTCACTCCTCCCCCCCATTTCCTCCTTTCTCCCTCCCTGGGAAATTACAAAATAATTTTGAAGGCTTTGGCACACACACAAAATGCCCACCATCTCCCCTGGTAAACTAGGTTTTAATTCACTAAGTCATGTAAACGGATAATGCTGCATTCATTATTCTGGACAACATCTTCAGGCTGTTTGATGCTTTAATTTTTATTGTTGTTGTTGTTGTTGGTAGGTGGGCCTGATTTCTGTGTCTGGGTGCTGTCCCTGAGCTGCTCATCTCAAGGCTAGTGCACTACCACTTCAGACACAGTGCCACTTCCATTTTTTTCTGCTTATGTGGTGCTGAGGAATTGAACCCAGGACCTCATGCATGCAAGACAAACATTCTACCACCGAGTCTCCTTCCAGCCCTAATGGTTTAATTCTTTAAAATTTCTTCTTGTCAATCATGGGGCTTGAGCTCAAGGGGAGCCCTCTCCCAATTGAGCCACAGGGCCACTTCCTATTTGGAGATAAGTGACTCACAGACTTTCATGCCAGGGTTTTCTTTGAACATGTGAATTTTAAAATTATATTTCTCCTAGATGTTTATTGGTACATGACAGTTTTCTGTAAACCTTTGTCTTCAAGTAATCAAACAGCATTAAATATTACATTTCGGAGTTATCCTTTAGCACATCCATTTTGAAATTATCTTAAGGTGAAATTCTAATTCTTTGTAGTAACAACCAAGTAAAGTCCAAATGGGAAATATGCTAATTTCAGCAGCCTTACCTCTCCTTCCTCTTTTTTTCTCTACAGTATCTTTAATTGTTTTGGAACAAGTGTCATGGACTGTAAAACCATCCAAAAGGAAACTTATTCCATTAACTTAATAGGAAAGGAATCCAGCCTTCATGTATCTCAAGGCAACTTTGAGTATAATATTAATCTAATAATTCATGTCAGTGGATTTTCAGTCATTTCGATAATTTTTTTGTTTAATCACTCATTAAAGAGGTTCCAAAAATCAAGAATCAAAAATCATGTTCTGCTTTCTAAGAATGTTTAAAAAGCTAGTAATTCAACAAGACACATTCTATTCTTCCAAGATTCTATGATGAAGAATTTCTCTTTTATCATAGCCCTTACCACTGACCCCTTCCTTTCGAACTTGTAGTTTTGTTCAGTTTTCTTGTACCAGCTTTCGTTTTAGTATTAGCCTTAGTAATCTCCTTGTAGTATTTGACAATGAAATTCCATTTATTTTTAGAGAGCTCAATTCATATTGCCAAAGGCAGAGTAATGAGCATATAATAAAGCATAAACTATTGAATATCATAAACATGATCGTATGCAACTGTTTCATAAATAATATAAGTACCACATAAATGTGCATCTTCATAAACTTTTTAAAATGCAAACTAGTTACATATCTATATCATAAATTAGTTCAGATCACTGGCACAAGAGACTAAGCTAAACTTTTATATCATCCCCAATATTTTTGTCAAATTTTCTTTTCTCATTAGCTTTCACCTTAGGACTTTTTCCTAGCAATAAGTTATAAGTTGATAACCTTGGATTTTAGTCTCCTTTGAATAACTTCTTTTCTTTCCACCACTAGTTAGTTCCTTATGAAAATACATGAGGAATAACATCCCATTGTGCCTGCAAGGGGAGTACCCAAGTCGACTGTCTGTGACTACTCTTGCCTTGCTTTGTTTAGGAATGTGGTAGCAGAGACAGGGTTGTCAGGAATCAGGTGGCTGGAAACATAGTGTTAAGAATTATGGGTAGCAAAATGAATAGCATAGAAAGGGAGTACCAGGGAAAGGGTAATTGTGAATGTAATTGCTGAGTTGTAGTGGCAGGAAATTGGGTAGCAGCAACAGTTTTGCAAGGGTTGGGGTAGCTAATACAGGCATCCAGAAAAATTTAGCAGGGACAAACAAGCATAGAGAAAGTGAAAGATAAAAGTTGTAAGACATTGTGGGAATTCTTTGTCTACCCATGCTAAAAACATGGAGGAGGGCTATTTTAAACTAAAACTAAAAAAGAAAATTTAAGGTCTTGCTGCTAAAAAATCTGTCCAGGTGTTATTACATTAAACAGAGAATTCAAAATGGTTTTTCTTCATGAATACAGAGATCAAAGATATTATCGTAGTTATTTCAAAATGCAAATTAAAGGGGAAAATCAGTCAGGAGGTAAAATTTATATTGAATGTTAACATTTAAGAGGAAAAGAATATCCTAGGTGGCAGACTAAAGACAAAGCAATATCAGAGCACTATATGTTCAATAATAATTAAGAAACTTTAATTGAAAAATTGAGCTGAAATGTACACATCAGGCAAAGGCAAGCCTACCTCCAACAAAGAAACACCATAATGTATATCTCAGAAAAAATAACCAAGTTCCTTATCCTTGATTTCAATGATAAACATAACTCGCCTTACACACACACACACACACACACACACACACACACACACACACAAATATATGCAACAGCTCAATCTACTCACATCAGTTCAACGTGAATCAAAGATCTTCCTGTAATATCTGAAACTCTAAGAGTTTCAAGTCTTACTCTGAAAACATTACAGTACGGAATAGGAGAAACTCAACTTCTCCATGGCACAGGCCAAAATTTTCTTAATAGAGTCCCAGAAATAAAAAAAAATCAAAGACTAATGGGACAAATTGGATTGCTTGGAATAGCAGAGCTTCTTCATGGCAAAGGACATAGCTAGCAAAATTACTAGAAAGCCGACAGATTGGGAAAAGATCTGCACTAGCCATACAATGGACAAATCTAAAATATGCCTGCAACTCATATCTAAAATATCTAAAATATATCTAAAATATACCTAAAATATATCTGGAACTCAAAAAATTAAATCCCCCAACAACAAATCCTCAAAGAAACAAATGCCCAGTTAATAAGTGGGCTAAAGACTTAAAGAGAAACTTCTCTGAAGAGGAAAAAAAGGATGGCCAATAAACACATGAAGAAATACTCAACCTCTCTAGCCCTAAAAGATTTGCAAATAAAAACATTGAGGTACCACCTCACAACAGTTAGAATGGCTATAATCAAGAACTCTAATAACAACAGATGCTGGAGGGAATGTAGACAGAAGGGAACCTTACTACATTTTTGGTGGGAGTGTAAACTTGTTCAACCACTGTGGAAAGCAGTATGGAGGTTCCTCAAAAGACTCCACATAGAGCTCCCCTATGACCTAGCAATCCCACTTTGGGGCATTAACCCACATGATCACAAACAAGATCATAGTAAAGCTACCAGCACACCTATGTTTATAGCAGAATTATTTACCATAGCTATGATATGGAACCAACCCAGATGCCCCTCAGTAGATGAATGGATCAAGAAAATGTGGTATATATACACAATGGAATTCTATGCCTCCATCAGAAAGAATGACATTGCCCCATT